>NW_019174567.1:847559-911905 GCF_002260705.1 Seriola dumerili | reverse complement strand
TGTTCTCTCTCTTGCTTAGCCTTAGTCTTAGCCTAAGCTGCAGTGTGTTGAGCTCTCAGGGCCACCGTACAAACCGCAATATCTGACAAAATGAACGCAATATGATTTTTTCTTTGCATATCGTGCAGCCCTAGCTAGGAATTAAGGGGCGGAGTCAGGCTCTGCCAAGATGGCGTTGGTGGAGCAGCTCACTCTGAGCTTCAGGAAACCTGTGCGTAGACATCACGGAGGCTGCGTCTTTATTTACATCAGCTAATGAAACACAAACCCGTAACATTGGGTAAGTTAACTTTATCTAAAAACAAATGATTTGATTTCACGTAAAAAACACAACTGAACTGACATTTCACCTGTGAAAAGAGTGGAGAGCAGCTTCAGTCTGCAGCCAGGGTTTCCACAGCTGGGCAGCAGCTTTGTACGTGCCATTTGTGCGAGGTCGGCATCTGGTCCTAAGAACAACGATGGAAACACAAACTCACTCTTCATGTACAACAGATGTTACAATGAAATAAATTTATATCCTTCAATCATTTCAACATATAAACAATCTGAGACAGTGTTAGGGTTCGACTAACGTCAGGATGAAAAATATTATAAGTGAGATTGTGATTTGGGATCAGACGTGAGGTGCTGTCTCGTCGCTCTACCTGCGGCCCAGTAGTCGTTGGTTTCCCAGGGCAGGGTAAACGGTCAGGTTGGGGAAGTGCTGTCTGATTGGTCTGGGTCATAATTACTGATCACTGGACACGATGTCTGTGGAGAGCTCATCCAACGGGACATGAGGTGGACTGTCTCTGTGAGAGAGGGAACACAGGATCCAGTATGAACAGCAGATAATGATTTCAGACTCAAGCTTCCTCTGCATCAGTGTTAGTGCTACTGAATGACTGAGGCTCCAGTTACATGTGAACAGGTTCGTTTGTTTTTCTGGGTTTTTGAATTTTGAAATCTGGTCAAAAAACTGAAACGTCAAACACCTGCCAAACCTCTTTGGAGTAAAAATGAAGATGAACAATCGACTCTCTCCCGATTGTCAGTTTTAAAATGTCAATGGTATGATCCGAACATACATTGTCTGATAAGCTAAAGTTAAACTGTTATCTAGTTACAAGTTCATGTTTGTCGTCTTCTTTCTCTGTCAGACGTTGTTGTAGCAAGATTCACCTGGAGAGTACTGTGTTAAAGAATCGACTGGAAAATACCCACCCAACCAGGCTGTAATAGAATTGAGTAATTATTTGCTGTGGAAGCAAACAATGTTAAATATTTTCCAGAGAGGGGAATTTAGCACGACTTTAAAATACATTAACTGCAGTAAAATCTAAAGGAAGTTGCTTAGTCAAGTCTACGGAAGCCCTGAAAGGTAACTGAAATTTTTGTATTTATTTTTGTCAGGATCATAATTTTTCAAGTTTTTTTTATCTTTATAAACAAGGAAGAAAATTTTTTTTTAGAAAAATGATACATATTTTTACCACTTGACTCTTCGGGTTGTTTTACACAGATAAAAAACAAACAAACTTAGAATAACATTTTTTTCACAAAAAAACAAAACAAAAAAAGTTCACTTGCCTTTCAGGGCTTCCGTACCATCGCTTCGCCGGTCAGACCCAACAGCAGAATCACGTTAAAAAAACAAAACACTGTTCCCTCTGTATTTCAAATCATCACTGTTAGCACATTTTTCAAACATGGCTGCCTCAGCTGATTTCTTCTAAACTGTCCAACATTGCAGAAATAACAAGAGTCCCACTGTACAACAGACTTCCCCTTTCAGGGAAAAGGCAAACTCGTGCTACAAAGACCAGTAATAACAGAAGGACAAAAGAAAAATCTGCTTGCACAGAGACTTAATCCTTCACCCGGGGGCTTTTCAAGTTTTAAGTAAGGGCATGCTTTCTCTTTAATAATGTTCACTGCTGAGCTAGATTAGCTGCAGCTGTTATGAAGGTACATCTGCTTGTGACTGACGCCCACATCTACATCTGTTTCTGTGTCACTGCCACACTGTAGTGAACATTAGCTTCTCTCCTTTATGCTAATTTCATTATTAGCTGCCTCAGATGTAAACTTTTAACTCACTGTGCCTTTGCATCTCTAATGATATTGCTGACCTGACGATCACTATAAAACATGCAGAGAAGTTCTGAGATTGGCTTTTATTCTGTTATTATGAATTGAGCTCCAGTGTGCGCTCAGCCACAAACCTCCAGAAGATAATAAAGTGAAGTTATAGTCAGCAGGGAGGCAAATATAACAAGAGGAAGTGACACTTTTGCTTCCTGAAACACAATGAGAGCCACAAACCTGCACTCAATCAGACACACATTAAAGCTCCATGTTTCTTCTTCTTCTCTGGTTTTATTTAAGTGTTGATTCACAAAAGTATAAATACCAAAAACCATACTTCAGTGTAGTTTCACATCTCCTCTCTTCAGGCTTCTCTCTGCAGCTCTAGTAACAACAGGTTCGTGAGCCAATCAGAAAGAGGATGGCTCTGAGCCTCTCTTCTGATTGGCTGACTGTTTTCTGAGTGATTTCAATAAAAATATAGCAGATTCAGGTCAAAAACACTCAGAGAAACACAAATCCTCAGCAGTTTGGATGGTGGTGGGTCCAAGGTGGCGCTGGGGCTTGGTGACTGCTTGTTGTGACACTCACAAAGTTCCAGAAGTCCTGACGGCTGGTTTTAAGGCTCATTTCTGAATACAGGCTGTGTGCATTTCTCTGTGAGACTGAGGCTGTGATACTTTCACAGTATTAACTATAGAAGCTAGAGCTGATCTATAATCACACTACACAGCATTTCTATTTTATCTTAATTTAGTTTAGATTCTGTTTTATTCTCTTTTTATTCTTGTTACATATTTCCCTTCTGTGCTGTGTCAAATTTGAATTGAATTTCCTCTATGGGGGATCAATACAGGTATATCTTATCTTATCTTATTCTTATTTGGAACCTTTAAAACCTCATCACCTTTAGAGAGAGAGAAGGGTTTTAAAGGAAAGTGTGATCATGTCGCGTAAATGAAAGAGGATGTAACAGAGGTGAAGCCGATCATCATCCCTCATCACTGTACTGACCCGGTCCATATGATGAAGTCCTGCTGCTGCCATGAGCGGCTCCATGTGAGAAGGCGGACTGGATGAGTGCGAGGTACGGTAGGAGATCAATAGGAAGTCCCCAAACAGGCCAGCGTGGGCTGGCTGGGGCCTCCTTTGGAGGAGAAGCAACCTTGGTGGGATCTGGGCCAGTGGTAGGTGGGTCGTCCAGGTGGAGGTCCGGTGATGTGCCAGAACCTGCTGGATAGACGGAGGCACGTGGAGATAGGGAGGAGAAGACAGAGATAAAAACCTGAAATATAGTTTAAGTGAGTTAAAAATACATTTTTGAAAAGTAAAAATCTAACGTTAATTTATGATTGGTAACAGGCTACTTAGAGAAACTATCATTTGCATTTCACTTCAAAACAAACTGCACTGGTGAGAAAATGTCTGTACTTTAATTTTTTAAGAAATGACAACATATGCTCCATATACTGCTCATATATTTTGACCAGATTATTCAAGTAAGGGTTAAACAAAACTTCATTACATATAATTAGTGTTATTTGTTTCTCATTACAATGGTTTGGTGTCTGATAAGTTCCGTGTTTTGTAATATATCACAGGGCTGATATATTCACCATGTCTTACATATTATCTCGCGCCGTCTTTCTCTTTCCTTGGTTTAATTTTGGATTATCTATTTAATATCATTTGTTGCAAAGTTACAAAAACAAACTTAAAACCTGTTTTTGAAATTAAATTAATAAAAGTTAAAAATCCGACAAAACCATCATTAGCTCCAATTAAATGTACAAGTGCATTAAGAGATTGTTTCTCTGGCCAGACTCCTGTTTGAAAAAACTGCCAACTATTAAGTTTAGATCACTCTTTAAAAAAACATGTAGATTATACGAATAATTTAACGCCTGATATAAATCCACCAGGTCTTAGGGTGAATTCGGCCAACATGACATCCAACTTCCCGGCTTAGATTTAAAAAATATCGAGTTTTCTCTCTCAAACCAAAACCGCGTTCTCTCTGTTCAGTGAAACCTGAAGCAGAACAACATACCGTCTTCATTCCCGCTGTGGATGTTGGAGTTTGTAGTTCTGTGGAAAGGTGACACGAGGAGAAATAACCCCAATACAGTTCCCAATTAGCCGGAAGACCCGGGTTCCTACTCACCTGTGCCCGGCAGGTAGCTTGCTTCTTGGTTCGGAGCCGCCTCGAAGCGCAGCCGCGTGTGCCACCAGCAGCAGCAGCAGCTCGAAACACGGAAGTTGTTCCATGTTGAGTGTGTTTACAACTACACTACGTGTATCACAAAAACTAAATATCAACTCACACTCACTGACCTTGTGTCGGAAACCCTCTGAAATAAACAGGAAGTACAGCGGACAGCTGGGTCACCGTGACTGCCCTGTAGTTTTCTGGAGGGAGGAACTATGTGAGGAGGAAAAGAGAACAGGTTCGTCCTCAAGTGGCGGGAATTACACAGATACATTTACTAAATATGGAACTGTGAAGTAAACAAAAGTCATCCCCAGACTTTGACCTTATTAAGACGGTCAATACACACACACACACACACACACACACACACACACACACACACACACCACTGTCTCTTAACTGCATTTGTTGTTTCATTTACCATTTAGTTAAAGTTTTAATGACAGTTGTTGACAGCTGGGGAACAGGGACAGTAAGTGTGTTTCCATTAACCTGCTAAATGTGCAATTTGAAAATGCAAACTTAAAAACGAGTGATGGAAAATGTCTACGCTCGCATGATGCGACGAAGCCTATTTTGCTAAAGTAAAATAGAAAACACTTTTCGCCATTCAAGTCGTGGCCCGCCTGTCGTATCCAGACCCAAGAGGCGACTGGTGGAACTGTTAATCACGTCTTTTGGAACATTCAGTGGAAACAGATCATTCACAGCTGGTTTCTGCCGACCTTTTCTAAGAAATATTTTCTATTTTGTGCAAAAGTTGCAAACAGAAACCCGTTCTGCTGTTCCTGAAGAGACAGACTGCTACTGAATATGTCAAACCAATAAACTATATATTCAAAGACTCTGACAATTCCGGTACAGTAACTTCAGGCGACATCAGACGTACCTATTCTGACATCGAGCTGATGCTACCCTCTAATCCACCTTATCGAGATTTCTCTCTCTATCCTTCCTGTTGCTAACAGAAGTGTTTACAGGGGACACAAAATAGTGACGGACCTGGCTGGGGGGCACTTGTTGTTAAATGCTTCGGCTACCCGTTATATGAATGGTGTTTGAAAATAAGCCGAAGGAGATGTTTTGTTTGCTTAGCCTTAGTCTTAGCCTAAGCTGCAGTGTGTTGAGCTCTCAGGGCCACCGTACAAACGCAATATCTGACAAAATGAACGCAATATGATTTCTTTTCTTTGCATATCGTGCAGCCCTAGCTAGGAATTAAGGGGCGGAGTCAGGCTCTGCCAAGATGGCGATGGTGGAGCAGCTCACTCTGAGCTTCAGAAACCTGTGCGTGACATCACGGAGGCTGCGTCTTTATTTACATCAGCTAATGAAACAAACCCGTAACATTGGGTAAGTTAACTTTATCTAAAACAAATGATTGATTTCACGTAAAAAACATATGAACTGACATTTCACCTTGAGAAAGAGTGAGCAGAGCTTCAGTCTGCAGCCAGGGTTTCCACAGCTGGGCAGCAGCTTTGTAGATGGCATTTGTGGAGGTCGGCATCTGGTCCTAAGAACAACGATGGAAACACAAACTCACTCTCATGTACAACAGATGTTACAATGAAATAAATTATATCCTTCAATCATTTCAACATATAAACAATCTGAGACGTGTTAGGGTTCGACTCACGTCAGGATGAAAATATTAAAGTGAGATTGTGATTTTGGGATCAGACGTGAGGTGCTGCTCGTCGTCTAACCTGCGGCCAGTAGTCGTGGTTTCCCAGGGCAGGGTAAACGGTCAGGTTGGGGAAGTGCTGTCTGATGGTCTGGGTCATATTACTGATCACCTGGATCACGATGTCTGTGGAGAGCTCATCCACAGGGACATGAGGTGGACTGTCTCTGTGAGAGAGGGAACACAGGATCCAGTATGAACAGCAGATAATGATTTCAGACTCAAGCTTCCTCTGCATCAGTGTTAGTGCTACTGAATGACTGAGGCTCCAGTTACATGTGAACAGGTTCAGTTGTTTTCTGGGTTTTTGAATTTTGAAATCTGGTCAAAAAACTGAAACTCAAACACCTGCCAAACCTATTTGGAGTAAAAATTGAAGATGAACAATCGACTCTCTCCCCAGATTGTCAGTTTTAAATGTCAATGGTATGATCCGAACATAACATTGTCTAGATAAGCTAAAGTTAAACTGTTATCTAGTTACAAGTTCACTGTTTGTCGTCTTCTTTCTCTGTCAGACGTTGTTGTAGCAGATTCACCTGGAGAGTACTGTGTTAAAGAATCGACTGAAAATACCCACCCAACCCAGGCTGTAATAGAATTGAGTAATTATTTGCTGTGGAAGCAAACATGTTAAATATTTCCAGAGAGGGGAATTTAGCACGACTTTAAAATACATTAACTGCAGTAAAATCTAAAGGAAGTTGCTTAGTCAAGTCTACGGAAGCCCTGAAAGGTAACTGAAATTTTTGTATTTATTTTTTGTCAGGATCATATTTTTCAAGTTTTTTTTATCTTTATAAACAAGGAAGAAATTTTTTTTTAGAAAATGATACATATTTTTACCACTTGACTCTCGGGTTGTTTTCACAGATAAAAAACAAACAAACTTAGAAACATTTTTTTCACAAAAAAACAAAACAAAAAAAAGTTCACTTGCCTTTCAGGGCTTCCGTACATCGCTTCGCCGGTCAGACCCAACAGCAGAAATCACGTTAAAAAAACAAACACTGTTCCCTCTGTATCAAATCATCACTGTAGACATTTTTCAAACATGGCTGCCTCAGCTGATTTCTTCTAAACTGTCCAACATTGCAGAAATAACAAGAGTCCCACTGTACAACAGACTTCCCCTTTCAGGGAAAAGGCAAACTCGTGCTACAAAGACCAGTAACAACAGAAGAAAACAGAAAAAAATCTGCTTGCACAGAGACTTAATCCTTCACCCGGGGAGGCTTTTCAAGTTTTAAGTGGCAGTGCTTTCTCTTTAATAAGACTGTGAATTCCTGGCTGAGCTGATTAGCTGCAGCTGTATGAAGGTACATCTGCTGTGACTGACGCCCACATCTACACTTGTTCTGTGTCACTGCCACACTGTAGTGAACATTAGCTTCTCTCCTTTATGCTAATTTCATATTAGCTGCTCAGATGTAACTTTTAACTCACTGTGCCTTTTGCATCTCTAATGATGCTGACCTGACGATCACTAAAACATGCAGAGAAGTTCTGAGATTGGGCTTTTATTCTGTTATTATGAATGAGCTCCAGTGTGCGCTCAGCCACAAACCTCCAGAGAGATAATAAAGTGAAGTTATAGTCAGCAGGGAGCAAATATAACAAGAGGAAGTGACACTTTTGCTTCCTGAAACACATGAGAGCACAAACCTGCACTCAATCAGAAACATTAAAGCTCCATGTTTCTTCTTCTTCTCTGTTTTATTTGAAGTGTTGATTCACAAGAAGATATAAAAACCATCTCAGTGTAGTTTCACATCTCCTCTCTCAGGCTTCTCTCTGCAGCTCTAGTAACAACAGGTCGGTGAGCCAATCAGAAGAGAGGAGGCTCTGAGCCTCTCTTCTGATTGGCTGACTGTTTTCTGAGTGATTCAATAAAAATATAGCAGATTTCAGGTAAAAACACTCAGAGAAACCAAATCCTGCAAGGTTTGGATGGTGGGTCCAGGTGGGCGGGGCTTGGTGACTGCTTTGTTGTGACATCACAAAGTTCCAGAAGTCCTGACGGCTGGTTTTAAGGCTCAGTTTCTGAATACAGGCTGTGTGCATTTCTCTGTGGACTGAGGCTTTGATACTTTCACAGTATTAATATAGAAGCTAGAGCTGATCTATAATCACACTACACAGCATTTCTATTTTATCTTATTTAGTTTAGATTCTGTTTTATTCTTATTTTATTTCTTGTTACATTTTCCCTTCTGCTGCTGTGTCAAATTTGAATTCGAATTTCCTCTATGGGGGATCAATACAGGTATATCTTATCTTATCTTATCTTATCTGGAACCTTTAAAACCTCATCACTTTAGAGAGAGAGAAGGGTTTTAAAGGAAGTGTGATCATGTCGCTGTAAAATGAAAGAGGATGTGAACAGAGGTGAAGCCGATCATCATCCCTCATCACCGTACTGACCCGGTCCATATGATGAAGTCCTGCTGCTGCATGAGCGGCTCCATGTGAGAGAAGGCGGACTGGATGAGGCGGTAGGGAGAGTCACATAGGAAGTCCCCAAACAGGCCAGCGTGGGCGGCTGGGGCTCCTTTGGAGGAGAAGCAAACCTTGGTGGGATCTGGGGCCAGGTGGTAGGTGGGGTCCAGGTGGAGGTCGGTGATGTGCCAGAACCTGCCTGGATAGACGGAGGCACGGTGAGAGATAGGGAGGAGAAGACAGAGATAAAAATCCTGAAATATAGTTTAAGTGAGTTAAAAATACATTTTTGAAAAGTAAAAATCTAACGTTAATTTATGATTGGCTAACAGGCTATTTAGAGAAACTATCATTTGCATTTCACTTCAAACAAACTGCACTGGTGAGAAAATGTCTGTACTTTAATTTTTTAGAAATGACAACATATGCTCTATACTGCGATATTTTTGACCAGATTTATTCAAGTAAGGGTTAAAAAACTATTTCATTACATATAATTAGTGTATTTGTTTCTCTATTAATGGTTTGGGTGTCTGATGAAGTTCCGTGTTTGTAATGTATCACAGGGCTGATATATTCACCATGTCTTACATTATTATCTCACAGCGCCGTCTTTCTTTCTTGGTTTAATTTGATTATTATTTCAATATCATTTGTTGCAAAGTTACAAAACAAACTTAAAACCTGTTTTGAAATTAAATTAATAAAAGTAAAAAATCCATAAAACCATCATTAGCTCCATTAAATGTACAAGTGCATTAAGAGATTGTTCTCTGGCCAGACTCCGTTTGAAAAACTGCCAACTATTAAGTTTTAGATCATCTTTAAAAAACATGTAGATTTAACAGAATAATTTAACGCCTGATATAAATCCACCAGGTCTTAGGGTGAATTCGGCCAACATGACATCCAACTTCCGGCTTTAGATTTAAGAAAATATCGAGTTTTCTCTCTCAAACCAAACCCGGTTCTCTCTGTTCAGTGAAACCTGAAGCAGACAAACTAACCGTCTTCATTCCCGCTGTGGATGTTGGAGTTTGTAGTTCTGTGGAAAGTGACACGAGGCAGAAATAACCCAATACAGTTCCCATTAGCCGGAAGACCCGGGGTTTCTACTCACCTGTGCCCGGCAGGTAGCTGCTTCTGGTCGGAGCCGCCTCGAGCGCAGCCGCGGTGCACAGCAGCAGCAGCAGCTCGAAACACGGAAGTTGTTCCATGTTGAGTGTGTTTACAACTGACACTACGGTGTATCACAAAAACTAAATATCAACTACACTCACTGACCTGTGTCGGAAACCCTCTGAAATAAACAGGAAGTACAGCGGACAGCTGGTCACGTGACTGCCTGTGTTTTGGCGGAGGAGGAGGAACTTGTGGAGGAGGAAAAGGAACAGGTTCGTCCTCAGTGGCGGGAATTAACAGAGTACATTTACTAAATATGGAACTGTGAAGTAACAAAAGTCATCCCAGACCTTTGACCTTATTAAGACGGTCAATACACACACACACACACACACACACACACACACACACACACACACACACACACACACACACACACACACACTGTCTTTAACTGCATTTGTTGTTTCATTTACCATTTAGTAGAAAGTTTTAATGACAGTTGTTGACAGCTGGGGAACAGGGACAGTAAGTGTGTTTCCATTAACCTGCTAAATGTGCAATTTGAAAATGCAAACTTAAAAACGAGTGATGGAAAAATGTCTACGCTCGCATGATGCGACGAAGCAATATTTTGCTAAAGTAAAATAGAAACACTTTTCGCATTCAAGTCGTGGCGCCTGTCGTATCAGACCCAAGAGGCGGACTGGTGGAACTGTTATCACGTTTGATTGGAATCATTCAGTGGAAACAGATCATTCACAGCTGTGTTCTGCCGACTTTTCTAAAGAAATTATTTCTATTTTGTGCAAAAGTGCAACAGAAACCCGTCTGCTGTTCCTGAAGAGACAGACTGCTACTGAATATGTCAAACCAATATAACTATTATCAAAGACTCTGAAATCCGGTGAAGTAACATCAGGGGACAATCAGACACTTTGACATGTTGATGCTAGTTTATTATGCAGCAGGTTTTCAGCTGGTGTGGGACATTTGTGTAAACTGTGACTCCGCTGATTCTCAAACTAATCAGATTCTTTTATTGTGAAACTAGAGTAGTGACGCAGTGACACTTCATGGCCTCGCGTCTTCTCTGTTCCCCTCCTCCGTAGAAAGGTCAGAGGTCAGGTAGTGATGTCATGTGAGAGGTTGTGGCTTCAAAGTGTGCGGCGAGTACGGCGAAGTGTGTGTTATTTTAGACGTATGACGTCACCGATGACGGGTGAAGCCTCGCCTCTCGTCTGTACCACGTCACCGCTTTTGGTGGCAGTTTAAATTATGGAGTGACCTCGACATTAGACCTCTGAGAAATGATATTTGATAGTTTTGGTTTATAACACTGACTGACATTGATTGTTTTATTTATGATGGATCCACCAAGGAAACCTACGACTTCACCAGTTTGACACTTCGATTTTATTTCCCACAATAAAGTACGAGTATAATAAAGTATCATTATTATAGAAGCTTAGGTTTATTTAATTTTTTTTTCAAAGACATATGTTGATTGCTTTTACAGTACTTACTATTATATGGAGGACCAGGGACATCATAGGCATTAAAAACAGGATTTGTGAAAAGAATTTGTAAATGAAGGATTAATCCATCAATAAATACTTCGGATTTAAAAATGGATTTACAAAAACAACATAAACCATTTATAAATACAATTATTAATTAATTAATAAATAATAGACTTTGAAAAACTATTTGCAAAGGCATTTTAAAAATGGGAATACATCTGGATTCCCTCTTTAATTTCCATTTTCAGTTGCTTTTTATCTATTAGCTAATTGTTTAGCTTAGTCATTTAGCTTCTTCTTTCAGCCTCTTCATGATCTGGACTGTCGGTGCTGGTAAAACCCACTGGTTAACTCTCCAACCAATCAGAGAGCTTTCATCAATAAATGTTTTTATAAATGTTTTATGCTGTTTTTGTAAATCTATTTTTAGATTGTTGGTATTTATTGATGGATTAATCCTTCATTTATGAATTCTGTACCATCATATGTGATACCATCACAGTTTTCCTGATACTTTTTAAAATACAAACGTTTGCATTTGCCTGTTTTACATTCTGACCAGTAGATGTCACTCTTTTGAAATGAAGCATCAAGAAATGAAGCTTTTCTAGGGCCACCTTGCAGAACTGGTTCAGATGTGACCATCACTAAGGTCAAGGTTTGGACCGACAGGTACCTGAGGGTCAAACTGATCCTTCTATCAGAGGACATCAATTAATTCAATGAAATAAAGGAACCATCAGAGACAAACATTTTCTCTCTGTGTTTTTTATTTCATGTTTCACACAGGGTTGCAAAGACGATCCATCCATCACGACAGAAATGTATTCATATAAAAAAAAAAAACAGTTCTTACAAAACGTGCAGCCTGCAGGTCGTGAACATGTGGAGGAGGATGAAGTGCAAAGAGAAGCAAACAGTCAGTCAATAATAATTATAAAATCAATGTTGTTGCCTGGTTCACTGGGAGGCTGTTGCTCGCAGACTTCATGCCTTCTCGTAGGTGCGCACCGCATGGATTTCTTCAAAGGTCAGATTCTGCAGGACAGTGGAAGCAGTTACCATGACGACAAACTTAACCACTGAAGCAGCTTTGTGGCAGCAGCTGAGTTTAATTTATTCAACACAGAGGAGGTGAATCCATTCATCCTGACTGAAACAAACTGGTTCTTGGCTGAAAGTTCGGAGCCTCAGAAACTCAAGTAACTTTCTCAAAAGTGGTTTGTAACTTTTTAATCCTTATTTCTTATATATCTGCTACGTCTCTGTTTCTAAGGGCCTTTGTTTTTAAAAGGATCCCAAAGAAACCACTTGAAAAAGTTTCCCACACACACGAGACTCTTAATAATAATATTATTACTAATAATGCCTGACACGTCCTCAGAGTTTATCACCTGCTACTGTGACTTTGTCTCTTGAGTGAGTGAAGCGTCTGAATGGTTTTATTAAACTTTAGTTTCCAATAATTCATCTGTCATTAGTGGCTGCAGTATTACACTAGTGTGCATAGTTCCAGTGTCTCTCTCTCCTTCATTAGTAAATGTACTTCATTAAAGTCGTGTATAAAGTCAAGCCAGGCAGGAATAAGAAGCGACTGTTTGTCTCACCATGACCAATTTGCCGTCCTTGATTTCTCTGACAAACTTGGTCTCCTTGCCGTCCCACTTCTGGACATGGACCAACTTGTCTCCCTCCAGAGCGACTGTGGACTGAAAGACAAAAGAGGAGAACGTTTTTTGTTGTTATTTTGGCAGAAAATGTGTGAATTAAGATGCTGCCAAATGCGGGTCTATTATTTCGAGAGGTTTCAACATGTCAGGCCTCGTCACTGATCCACCAATAGAAAAACAAAGAAGCACTCCCCCCGACGCCAAGTTCGACGACAGAACTTCATTTGGCAAAAATACTTTTTTTTATTTATCATCAGAGAACAGTGATAAGAATGAAGTCTTGGATTAAATACATGATTTGATGCATTTAATAATAAGGATGGTTTGAAAAGAAGCAAAGTGAAACCCCTCAAACTCTCTCTGGACTGTCCACTGATTAAAGCTTGTGTCTCAGTGCATATACATTTTAGATGGACGTGGTCTTACTTTGCAGTTCCTGTCGTCAGCGGTGGTTTCGTCAAACTCCTCCCCCAGCTTGAAGGAGATCTCTGTGTTTTTGAAGGTGCTCTGGGTGCGAACCACCACCTTGTCGCCCTCCTGGCTGATGATCACAGTCGGCTTGGTCACATTACCAACCTGCCGGGTGGCGAAGCCCACACCTGAGCAGGGGACAGGGAGTAAAGCTTCAGGTTTACTGCACATGTGAGTGAAATGAAACAAACAGAACATGGTAAAATAAAGAATAATCACTCACCAAGTGCTTTCATGTACTCATCGAAGTTCTCACTGTCGACCAGTTTCCAAGTGGCACAGAAGGCGTCGACCATGGTGAAGGCTTCTTTCAGAGAGGCAAACTAATGTCCTGACGCACTGAGCAAGCTGCAGCTTCTGCAAGTTTCCCCCCTTGTGTCATTCTGCCTCTTATTATTATGCATGCAGGTGGGTGGCTTCAAGCATCCCATTGGCTCAGGAGATTTTCTCTGACTTGTGATTGGGTGTTGAAATTGGGTCATGGTCTTATGGACGCTTAGACAAGTTAAAAAAAAGCTAAATTAGCCCATTTGTATGCCTAATGATGTAATTACTCTCATGCACGGGTGTCAGTCGGGTTTGGGAGGTAAAGTTTCACATCTCAGCTTCAAGAAGGAAAAAGATTCAACACTAAAACTCCCTGAGGTCTGAACATGAACCCTTCTCTGTCAGACAGTGGATTTGAATGACTTTAAAGCTCAGACTCTGACCGCCTCCTTCTTTACTCAATCAGCAGCTTAATCCATATTTATGTTTTAATTCACTTCCTCATCTTAATCCCCCATCAGCCTGGAGTTTAGAGAGCAGGCCTCCGTGTGCCTGGAATGTGTCCTGACATCCAGCCAAGCAGAATCAGTTTGTTTGACAGCCCTTTGTCCTTAACTGCATTAACAGCCCCCCTCCAACTGCAATTTATTCATGCTCAACACACACACTAATTACTGTTACTAAATGTCTATGTGTGTGTGTGTGTGTGAGCGAGGCAGAGAGGGTGTGAGTGTAGACTTCTCACACAGAGTGAATGTATGTTTGTGTCGTATCTGCTTCAGGAAGTTTGGTGATTACAAACTGTTACAGTCAATAATATCCTCATTTATTGATGATTTATAAATGATTTATTTATTTATCCTGTGTTTCACCTACGTGTGAAATTCAGTCGGCACATGTAACATGTCAAGACTTACAAAAAGGCCTCCTGCACCCATACCCTAAACCCAACAGGAAGTCAGCCATTTTGAATTTACTCTGCAATTTTGACGCTGTTTTTGCAAATTAAGGACATCATACTTTAAAGAATTCTTGCTAGAGAATTTATCAGCTCGACATCTTGTTTGGTCGGTCCGATCTTAAGACCTTTGTGATGCTAAAGAATAAAGCTTTTGGGTTTTCGTCAGAGGACCTGCCCGTGGCAAATTTCTGTGTTTCGCCATAAAACAGGAAGTTGTTTTAAGTCCAGTAGATATTGTCCAAACTGTCCCAAACTTTATAAGATTGACAAGAGTCCCACACTGAAGACATCTGCATGCTAATATGAAGTCATAGTCATAGCACCACCTACTGAAAACAGGAAGTAATCCTTTCAGTGACAGTCAGTCAGTGTCAGTTGTGACCTTTTCTTGAAATTTTCATGGTCTGGTTTACACTTGCTTTACAGCAGTGTAAAGTTTGGCCCCGAGGTGCGGACAGAGCGAGGACTGCTGCTTTAATTTCCTTTTGGTTTTCAAAATAATGGTTGACAGAGATATTTCTGAGGGTTACAAGTGTGAAGAATTTACTTTTCTTTTTGGTGGGCAGCTTAATTGATAAGAATGTAGGCAGGCATATATTAGCCTGTTCAGTCACTACTCAATAAACACACCGTTTTTTTCTGTCTGGTTTGTTTATATTTACTGGATGTGATGACTGAATAAAAACTAATGCGACCTTTTCTTCGAGATGTTAACTTGTATTTTCTCATATTAGAAATAAACATTGTGCCTGTTACTCACTTCATTGATCTGGTGGATGTAGATTCAGATGTGAAGATCCCCCTGATGGTCTTTTTCCTTTTCCTCTTTTCCTCAGTTTCCTCAGTTTCCTCAGTTTCCTCATATCTCTTTTCACTTCCCTTCCTTCTGTCTTCAGTGTCTTCTTCCTTCCTTCTTTTCTTCTCATGTTCACTGTGTCTTTTTTCACCTTCTTTCCTTCTTTCTTTCCTCTTCTCTTCTTCTTCATCTCATCTGAAAACTTGAAAATCCCCCTAAACTGAACATGTTGTCATTGAAGATGAAGAATATATTTTTCATTGTTGCAGTAAAACAAGTTTCACTCACAGGACTCGGTCTGATGAAGATTTAGGTCATGTGTATGTTTGGGTGTCCGCATACTTTTGGCCATATGGTGTTGGAGGATTCAGGATCTCTGGCGCCACCGTGTGGTGAGAAATAGAAATGTGGTGAAATGAAAGAAAGCTGCAACTAGTCACACAGGCCTCTGCTGAGATTTCTCATTAGAATCTAAACTAGATTCTTCTTTTATTCTTTTATGATTGACCTTTCTGAACTTTGAAGGTTGTTCTTCAGCATTGTCTTGTATCATTTCCTCTGATGATACTCATATGCAAATGTAATAAATGCACAATTATAAAATCACCATATATGAAATGTATGTAAATATAAAATTATATATGAAACCTTTTAGACCTTGAAACCTTTTATATATAAACCTTTTCTTGCTTATACAAATTAAATTTATATTGTAAACATTTATGGTCGGAACATGTTATTTTAATATATGTACATGTACAAATCTTACTATGGGCATTTCATATATGTTATAAACTTATATCTTCATATATTCAGAGGATGTTTATATGTGATAATAATACGTGACATAAATGGAAACATCCCTCTTGATATAGGGGCATATGTGTCATATATTATAGCACTAACAGCTGTGCAGCAAATGAGAGACAGATATTATGGAAATAACTGAAAATCAGAAAACATGGAGTGAATTAAACTTTATTATATAAATGATGAAAATTATAAACAAAACATTCACAAAAAACACAAACAAATCAGTTAATCATTCTGGATATAAGAGCTGATGTATATGTTTTTATGTTTATGGCATATGAAGCAGCTGCATCTGAAATAAGGAGAAAAAATCATTTTGGAAAATTTACAATAAATCAGAGAAAATAATGAACACGAATAATAAAATGTAATAAACAGAAAACAAAAAAGAGCTAAATGACAAACAGAACAGAAGAATTAGCTCACCCGGGCTTTAGTCTTGGTCTTCTTGTTGAAGCTGATGGAGGCGTAGGAAACTCCGTCCTCAGGAGAGACTGACTCAGTGACATGGATTCAACACAAGCAACATCTGCTCTGTAATACAATATATATATATATCATAAACAACAACACATATAATACAACATATATAATATATATCAGATATACAATATATACATCATATACAATATATATAACATATACATCATATACAACATATACAATATATAGAACAAACTCACCACGTTTCCGTCCATCTGACTTTTGTTCCCTGGAATGAAAGAAGTTGAGTTCAGCATCGACAGTTTAATTTGTTTAATTTCAGGTTCATCAAAGTTTCTAGTTGATAAAAGTTTCACCTTCAGTGAAACAGTCAGGGGGGTCGAGAGTGTTGCTGTTGACTTTCAGATCTCAGATACTGTCTCTTGAGATGACACACATTTACCAGTCATCCTCACTTGCTAATATTTTTTCATAGGTGAGTGAAGGTCGACCATTTCTTCTTCTTTGGCTTTTCGACAGACTAGACCAGGGGTCGGCAGGTAAATTTGTTCTAATCCATTGGATGGCAGCCAGAACATAATCAAAGGCTCACATGTGGAACTGTGACCCACAGTCACATATCATACCTTTGGCTGATTTACTGAACTGGTGCTTTATTTTTCATATCTGTCACAATGCCTGAGCGGCCACACGAGACAAAATGAGAAGATACGACTCCAGGGAAATGTTTTCAGCATGAAAAACTTTATTTTCTCACATGGTACAGTGCAAAAAGTCACCCAACAGAATGAACAGAGTAAGGGTGTCTGTTCACCTATTAGGCTGGCATGTCCCATTGCAGAGTAACTTAAACACATAACTACCTGTATACATACATATATATATACATATATATATATATATATATATATATATATGTATGTATATATTATAAATCTTTAGAAATATTTACACGCCCACATGAATACATTCAGACAATACAAATACACATCCTCCCCTCTGCCCACTTCCGCAAATTAATACTGCCCTCCCGGAACTTATTAATAAGTACGCAAGTCCCCGGGGAACTCTTTAACTCGAACACCCTGGGAGAGGAAGACAGGCAGAGGTAAGTTGTGCATCACAGACAAATTTCACTGTGCAGTGAGAATAGCATGTGATTCTTAATTTCAATTACCAAATACTATTAAATCATATCTCACTTGCGTCATCCACTTGTTTACAGGTGAACAGCCACATGTCCTCCCTGCAAACATACACGCACCAACTACAAATAACAAACAATGCATTACTAAAATCCCACCTGTGTGATTATTAACCCTGTTGCCTTAATAACTGACTATATGCACTTCAATTACTCATATGCTCACATGCTGAAATAAAAGTAATATTTACTACTGGGGTGTGGTAACGGCACCCTGTTGTTACAATATCACACATTGAACCTCTGCTATTTCAGAGGTCTGTCAAACAATCAACAGAACCTCTGGAACGTCCTGTCAGAACTTTTCAGAAACAGCTCACAAGAACTGTAAAAAAAGAACTTTCTTACGCTTCAATTTTGTAGGCAGAAATTCCCAAAGAGGAAGTGATTCTGCAGGTAACTGACATTATAGATAAATGTGGGACTGTGACTGTGTGGGACTGTGAGTCTCATATTGTAAGATTAAAAAAAAAAATTTAAAAAAAATCAGATTATCAAAATAATCTGGCGGGTCAGATATTATTGCTGGCGGACCAGTTTCAGCAACCACTTTGCTAGATGCTCATCATACCGGCATACAATGATGTCACAATGCATAAAGTTTGACAGGTCTGAATTCAATTACAGGGATGTAGCTATTGTAAAAGTCTACTTGATTCAGTTGTGAACTTTATCCTTAACCTGAAGTTTTATCTGTATGGTTTCTCCTGTGTAAACTGATTCTCTGACAAAAACTTTACCACAAAGGCTGCAATTTTGTGGCTCTTCACTTCCGTCAGTTCATGTGTGTTTTCTCCACAAAGCACGACATATAAATGCTCTCCTAGTAGGCAACTTGCCTGTATGTGATCTTATGTGCTTTCGCTCAAGTGTTGCAGTGATATGGCTTCACACCAGCGTGGGCTCCTCTCATGTGGGCCATCAATTATACACTAAGTATGAAAATACTCTCATGTGTTTTGTACAACTTTTGTATTTATGTAACCTGTATGAATTCTTGCATGATTTTTCAAATTCAATGACCGAATGAATGTTTTTCCACAGGTGTTGCAGGGGTACAGCTTCTAACCTGTGTGAGTTTTTATGTGGGACAACAAACCTGATCTAGTTGTGGAACACTTCCCACATGTTTTGCATGAAAATGGCTTCTCACCTGTGTGAGTTCTTATGTGGACTTTCAAGACCCCACTGGTGACAAAACACCGCCCACACGTTTCACAAGAATATGGCTTCTCACCTGTGTGCACTCTCATATGTCTTCTGAATGCTGAAATGTCACTAAATCTTTTCCCACAGGTGTTGCAGGGATACGGCTTCTCACCTGTGTGAGTTCTTATGTGAAGTGACAAACCTGATCTAGATCTAAAAATCTTCCCACATGTTTTGCATGAATATGGCTTCTCACCTGTGTGAGTTTTCATGTGAGTTAACAAGCCTGCTCTACTTCTGAGACGTTTACCACAAGTTTTGCATGGATATGGTTTCTCACCTGTGTGTGTAATCATATGGTCCAACAAAGCACCTCGAAACCAGAAACCTTTCTTACAAGTAATGCAAATAAATGGTTTACCACCTCTGTGGATTCTCAGATGTCTATACCATGGAGATTTAGTCTTAAATGCTTTTCCACAAGTGTCACATTTGAAAGACTTTTCACCTGTGTGAGTTTTAGAGTCAGTCTTTGACTGTGCATCTGCAGTTGATCCTGAGTCCACATGTTGACTTCCTGTCTGATCTTGGCTCTCAGCTACAGGAGAGGTGTGAGAGAGGAGCTGGTGGTCACTGTCTGGTTCTGGTTCACTGTGGTCACTTTCCTCATGATCAGGAGTCAACACAAAGGTATCAGTCTCCAGCTTCAGTACAAGCTGCTCTCCCTCCTGACTGGTGCAGATTTCCTCCTGTTCCTCTTTAACCTTTGGTGGTTCTGGGTCGTCCTGGTCCAGACTGGAGTTCCTCTTCTGGTTCCGGAGCTGCTGGTCACTGAGAACCTCCTCCTCCTGACAGACATGTTGCTGTGGGAGCTCTGGAGGGACAAAGGGACACAAGAAAGAGGTAACTCATTTGATGATGGAAAAATGCTGAAGTTAGTTTCCGATTCAATAATGGAGGGGAAAGTTCAGTTACAGCAATAAGTGATGATTTGTCCTTTTTTTTAAACTACATTTTGACACTGAATCTTTCATACTGTTTGATACTCACTGTTGAATTTTTGTGAAATCTTTATTTCTTTAATGAAATTAACAACATAAAAGACAGACTGTGTCGATATTAAGTCAACTTGTCAAATCTGAACTAAAATAAATGGGACAGTGTAAAGACTGTTTACAACAGTTTCAGATTTGTGAAGCGTTTGTTCTCTTTGTGAATACAAAAATATGTGGATTTAGCGGTTTAACATTATAGTCAGAAAGTATGTATTTGTGGAGTGAAATCCAGCTTTGATAAATATGCGGTTTTTAAGTTAGACCTGGTCCGCGGTTGAAAAGTCTCTTCCTTTCCTAACCAAAAAAATGGAGCAAACAGGATTGAAATGTTGAAATAAGATGACATGAAAGGAATATACAAATAGAGAAAGGTGAGCTGGTAAAATAATAATGTAATAGAAATATGGAACAGAGCAAGAAATCATTAGAAATTATATTCAGACATAAGTAGGCAACTTTCCTGGCATCCTGACATTTCTATACATTTGTTAAATAGAGAAATTCGTTTTTAGTGCATTCCACAACGGAAGTGGATTTAGTGAAATTACATTTATGTATAGGCTATAGTATTTTGTTGTGATGATGATATTGTTGACTATGAATTCAATATGTATGTTTTTCATGATGACTCCTAACTGGATTTGTTTCCTATGTTAAAGGAGATAAGACAGGAAGCATTGAAGCTCGTTTCGTTATCATTTAGAGAATTCGACCAGCTCTTATCATGTCTGCCGCTCAGATACTTCCGGGTCACTTCCGTTTGAACCTTCCTAAGCAAAAAGACTATTGGACCGCAGCCCCGATCTCTTGTTATCTGGATGGAGAAAACAACTTAACAAGTCCAATATGAGCCACATTCCTTTGTTAGTATTTATCAAGACCATTGTGGTTTTACACACCTGTCCTGTGTAACTTTATTTCAGGTTTCAGAGCGATATCCAGCAGTCTCTGCAGACGACCGACCTCTTCCTCGGACTCGACGATGATTTTTTCAAAGACTTCGAATATTTCTTCAACAGCAGCAGTTAGTCGCTCGTTGACGAACTCAACAAAATACTGAAGAGAAGACATCGCTGCTTCGTTACAGCTGGAATATTTAGCTGAGATACGACCACACCACCGTCTTCAAGCTGACATCACACATCCACAGAGCTAACGCTGCTAGCACTTCCTCTGTTTACTTCCGCCGGGTGTCACACTGTGAAGTTCCGGCAGTGCGAGCGGTCCAGTTCTTCTTTCCGCTTTAAGTTAAGATTTTTACATTCGCTTCATTTCACACATTTTCTATAAACGACTACATTAATTTTACTAATGACTTTTCAAGCAATTTTGTCAACATTTATGTTGCCTAAAACGAATGGAATAATTTGATATGGACAATTTAAATAACTCAGTGCAAATATCTGCATTCAAATGTTAATAAGGTAAACAAAATTATTTTCCACAAAATGTAGCTTTAAGTATGAAACGTAAAACTACTCATACATAATGTCCCCTGTCAGTGTCACTGAGACCATGAACAGCTATTTTTTTGTAGCAACCAGCTGAGCTGGAGCTATTTTATTTTTATCTAGTTCGCATATTATTGGACACTTTAAAAAGACATCATAGTTCATGAGCTCATTCATCAGTTTAGCTAAGAACTTGCAGCTGTCATTGTAGACTAAATACTTACATTTGCCTGCTAGTAAAGTAGAAGTATACATAAAATGAAAATACGTAAAATAAATAAAATAAAATAAACACATTTTTTAAATTGAAGTGTTAAAGATTATCTGTGAAATCTAGATGATTTTATACTTAGAGTACTTGAGTAAATGTGTTACATTATCACTGCTGTAAACAAGCTTGTTAAGACACTTCCATGAATCAAACTACCAAACTGTATCATATCACACTTTATCTGAACCTTCAGAAGATGAGCTGAGACACTGAAACACCTCTTACATGTTATAACTGAACACTATGAAAAGAACTCTGAATATGAATCTGGTATTCTGACATTATCACCTAACAGAGCTTCATTGTTTGAACAAATACATGAGAACAGAAAAACGGCATTGAATTGCCTATGTTCCTTTATATACTGATCACTGTATACATTGCTACCGCAAACTGGTGTTGCTCATATTCACCCTCTTTATTCTATCAATTCATTTGGGAACATCAGTCTCAATTACCAGCATTGAAAGAAATATTCTTGTTATCAAAGTTCTGTCACAAGTAAACACGTTTATTTATATATCACCTTACCTAAATCCATGTAGAACATCTTTACAACTTGTGTTTGTGTTTAACCACTGAAGCCTGACGCCACAATAAAAACTGTATAATGATGACATCAAAACTACAATATTAAAAGGACACGTTCTAGACAAAATAGGAATTAGTGTAGTTGGCAGGATGAAAATAAAAATGACCCAGCAGCACTTAAGACTTTTTCTGCTTCAAAAAAGCAGACATATAACTGAGATTGGGAAATTTTGAGTTTGTATTAACACCTAATGCTGTGGTTAGAAGTAAAGGCCTTTTACCTTCAGCAGTTGAGGTAAATAAAGGCCCTGATCACTTTCTAAAGAAATATAGTAGTTGAAAACTATTGTGGATCCATTGTTTACTTGCTCTGATAACTTAATAGAACTGTTTGAGCCAAATCATTTTAGAAGGGCATCGGCCAAAGGGAAAAGTCCAACACTTTGCCAACCAATGGTAAAACTTGACCACACTATTCTATCAGTCAGTCAGTCATAGACATTTGTGCTCCAGTGTTGTGGTCCAGCCAAAAATGACACTAGTTTAAAAATACCTAATGTCATTGCTGACGATGAACTATTTTAAAAATACTGTGACATCTCATCAATGGGAAATTTTATACATTCAATTATAAAGATGAAACTATTGAGAGTTTGTTTCATTCAGTCGGGGAATTCTTCTCCACCCAAGTTTCATCAGTGTGTGTTTCCCCATGTTGGGAAGTAACAAATACACTGTAGAGTGACAAAAACACTACACAGTGTTTTCTCCAGGAACAACAGCAAACAAATGCTCTCCCACACATTTTGCAAACAGAAGATAACTTGCCTGGATGTGGACTCCTATGCCTTCCCGACTGAGACATGTTCAGTGTCCTTTCCCTCAGGTATAGTTATGTGACTTTCTGCAAGCGTGGGCTCTTCTCACGTGGGCTGTCAATTAACCACTAGTCTGAAAATACCTGCATGTGTTTTGTTCGACTTTTATATGCATGTGACCTGTATGAATCCTTGCATGCTTTTTCAAATTCAATGACTGACTAAATCTTTTCCCACAGGTGTTGCAGGGGCACGGCTTCTGTGTGAGTTCTTATGTGGATTTTCAAGACACCACAGTCAGAAAAACCTTTTACACATGTCTCACAAGAATATTTGCTGCTCACCCATGTGCACTCTCATATGTCTTCTCCATGCTGTAATGTGGCTAAATCTTCTCCCACAAGTGTTGCAGGAGTATGGCTTCTCACCTGTGTGAGTTCTTATGTGGCCTTTAAGGGCACTCCTAGAAGCAAGACGTTTCCCACATGTTTCACAGGAATACGGCTTCTCACCTGTGTGAGTTCTCATGTGGACTTTCAAGTTATGACTAGATCCCAAACCCTTCCCACATGTTTCACAGGAATACGGCTTCTCACCTGTGTGAGTTCTTATGTGGACTTTCAAGCTATGACCAGATCCAAAACCCTTCCCACAAATTTCACAAGAATACGGCCTCTCACCCGTGTGAGTCCTGATATGCTTTTTTAATACTCTCAAGGCAATAAATCTTTTCCCACACATGTTGCAGGTGTACGGGACCTGATCTGTGTGTTCTCTCATGTGGATTAACCAGTCTTCTCTATTTCCGAGACACTTCCCACATGTTTTGCAAGAATATGGCCTCTCACCTTTGTGGACTCTCAGATGTACAATCAATTGACACTTATGATTAAAAGCTTTCTCACAAATGTAACATTTGAAAAACTTTTCACCCATGTGTGTATCTCTGGTTGATCTTGTGTGGACTCTCTGATGAACATTCAGTCGACACTTATACTTAAATGTTTTTCCACAAGTGTCACATTTTAAAGACTTTTTACCTCTGTTCATATGTCTGGTTGATCCTGTGTGGACTTTCTGATGAACATTCAATCGACACTTATACTTAAACATTTTTCCACAAGTATCACATTTGAAAGGCTTTTCACCGGTGTGAGTTTTAGAGTCAGGCTTTGAGATAGGAAAGTTGTATTCATTGTTACTGTGAGTCCACATAAAGGTATCAGTCTCCTGCTTCAGTACAAGCTGCTCTCCCTCCTGACTGGTGTAGATTTCCTCCTGTTCCTCTTTAATCTGTAGTGGTTCTGGGTCCTCCTCGTCCATGCTGAAGTTCCTCTCCTGGTCACAGAGCTGCTGGTCAGTGAGAATCTCCTCGTCCTCCTCCCCCTGACAGACATGTTGCTGTGGGAGCTCTGGGACAAAGGGACACAAGAAAGAGGTCACACATGTGATGATGGGAAAATGGCAATGCTCAAGTTAGCTCCAGATTTGACAATTAAAGGAAAAGTTAAGTTACAATAAATGAATGATGATCTGTCTTTTTCACCACATGTTGTGTAAGGACATTCTCTTTGAATCTTTCCAAATGCTTGAAACCCACTTTCAAATTTGGAAATCTTTATTTTATCTATGACAGCAACGACAAAAAGGGTATTTTAATTGAGTTTTCTCCAATATTAGACCATGTCTAGCTTAAAAACACCTACTTTTATAATTATAAGACCTAAACTTGATTAACATATACATTCCAGTAAATGTTTAAAGATATTTTCACATTGCAAAAATTTTTATTCAGTCTGTGAAAGCTGGTAAGAGGACCCAGAGGCTAAACCCAGAACATGCTAGAACATTTACATCTCATCTGGCCTGGGAACACCTCAGGGTCCCCCAGGAGGAGACACTCCAGAGGCCCGCACTACAAAGCAGGATCTGAGGTTATCAAGGTAACTTCAGGTTTAACTCTGGGTTTTCAGTCCTACGACGGTAGTTCACGTGTCACCGGGGTAAATCACCTTGGTAACTTAAGCTGAACTCCTGACCTGCTCAGGCGCAGGTTAACTTAGAGGATCAGATCAAAACCTGTCAACAGCCAAACTACTGACCAATCAGATCACTGGAAACACTGAGTGATCATTCCTACAGGATCCTGACAGGGACAAAACAGTTTACAATAAAGTGATCAATAATAACGAGCTGTAGATATAACATATATAAAATCTGTGGAATAGTTTTCCTGTTTGAGTCTTTCCATGTGTCACTTTGGTTTTAAAACAAAACTTCTAAAAAATGCACAGAACGTTTATCAGGATAAATAAATAGCCTATATAATCACTATTAGAGCTTCATTTTCATTGAACACAGATTCTTTAATGGAGGATTCCTGCCAGTGATGAAGGTTTTACTCTCTTCTTCATCACTGAGCTCAGAACAACATGAGGAGACTCTGTGACACGACTGGAGAGAAACCTGAACCTCTGATGTCTTTGATTAGAACAATTAGCAACACACTGTTAATTATTTCATCATTAGAATGAACATTTCAGTCAAACTGACTCATCAGACATCAACAACTCCTCTCCTCTTTTCTTCCTCTCCTCTCCTCTTCCTCTCCTCTCCTCTTCCTCTCCTCTGCAGCAGAAACAGTCTGACATTGACTTTAACTGTTTTCTCTGCATCACATGTTCAGAACAGTTTGTTCATCATCAGACTGAAGAGTGAAAATTATACATGAAGATAATTAATTCACTTATTACAATATATCTTTAGTCTGACTTTAACAGAAATTATATTTAGACATGGAAATAATATTTTTATTCCAGTCATGTGATCGTATTGTTACATTTCACCTCGTTGAATGTCACTGTTGGACGTTGCTATAACTGAATTTACCGGCAATTATCAGCGTTTTATTCTCATATTAAGAACTTCTTTCATGGTTCAGACGATGTTGCTTATAATTAACAAGTCCGCCTTTTTCACGTGAACGCGCTCGTAGCCGGACAGGTAAACCCAGGGTTAACTGAGCCAGGTGATAACCTGCTTCGTGGTACAGGTGATCAGGACGGTCAATGTTAGGTTCAGTCAAGCCAGATAAATAAAGGTTATCCTGGGTATGTTGAACTTGCCTCGTAGTACAGGCCTCAGGACTACCTTGCTCCACCTGCTGCCATCGCTACCCGACTATGGATAAGCAGCAGAAAATGGATGGATGAATTGTGAAAAAACACAAAAAAAATGCTTTTTTTGTACCCTCATCCAGAGCACATCTGACCAGGTCCATGGGACAACTTTGTAATTTGGTATTAAACCATTTCTGAATTTTAAATGATGACAATAACAATTAAATTCATTGTTTATCTTGTGTCACGTTGGAAATGCACTGTTATCTGGAGAAAACACAGCGAAGTAAGTCCAATATAAGTCAAATTCATTTGTTAGTATTTAGTGGTTTTACACACCTGTCCTGCGTAACTTTACTTGAGGTTTTAAAACGATATCCAGCAGTCTGCGCTGACGACCGACCTCTTCCTCGTACTGGACGACGGTTTTTTCAAAGACTCCGAATATTTCTTCAGCAGCAGCGGATAGTCGCTCGTTGACGAACTCTCTCAGATTCAGAAGAGAAGACATCGCTGCTTCGTTACAGCTGGAATATTTAGCTGAGATACGACCAAACCACCGTCTTCAAGCTGACATCACATATCCACAGAGATAACGCTGCTAGCGCTTCCTCTGTTTACTTCCGGTGGGTGTCACACTATGAAGTTCCGTCAGTGCGAGCGAGTAAACCTTTCGTTGTCTCCGCTTCTTCTTCTTCTTTGAGGTTTATTGGCGGGTGGTAAACAACGTATTGGTGCATCACCGCCACCAAATGGTGTAGAATGTGGATTTGAATGTCTACAACAAATTTCAAAAAAGAAAAAAGGCTGAAATAGGAATAATGATCTTCTAAAGATGCTTTATCTTTCTGAGGGCTCAAATCAAATGCTGTCTTTCTGCCTTTCATCTCTGACAGTGTACATGATCTGCTTTTTCTTCTCGTCCACAGTAGTCATATCTGCCTGTATTATGTTTACTTATTTTTAATTCAGTGTGTCCATATTGAATCTTGTTACATTATCTTCCTGGGCACCTAATTTCTCCCACTGTCCCCTCTGTAAAACTACTGTCTGTTCCTCTCTTCATCTTATTGCTTTTGCCAACTTTCCTTTGACCTCTGCTTTATAATGCTCCTGATTACTGTTCTGCTGAAGCTAATTGTCAAGTAAATGTTATCATATTTTGTGGCCTCCTTTGCAACCTTATTCTTTTAAACCAATATGTGCTGGTTCCCATAGGAATATTACTGTAAGACGAATCATTTGAATTGTTTATTTTTGTTGAACTTCTACCAAACTATCTGGTATGCTGTGAGTGACTGTACTGGCAACTGGTTAGTGATGAGCTTGAGTCTCAACAAATGACTGCTCTCTGTGATCTTCTATCCACTGCACTGATAATAATATTGTAAGCATTTGCCCTCTCACTGATCCTTTTAATCTAGTTTAATATGATGTGATACATTCCATTATGCACTGATCCCTGAACATTACCAGTCAAAAGTTTGGACACACTTTCTCACTGCATATATTGCTACCACTTCAAGTGATGATGCTCATAGTTACCCTAATCATTCAATCTATCAATTTGGGAACATCAGCATTGAACAAGTATTCTTGTTGTCAAAAAAGTCATTAAGTTTATTTACACAGCCCCTTTCATTTAGAAAAAGACTTATGTTGGTTCAGCATACAGTTCAAACTAGTGATGTAACTAAAATACTGAAGTAAATCTCATCTAAGAGGTCTGTCATTCACATTTGTAGGAAGAATGCACTCACAGAGTTGTTTTTCTGTGAGATTACAATACAAGTTTCAGATACTGTTACAAACAGAAACATGAGTAAAGCAGTTTTATTAAGGGATAAGTCAAGGCAGGTTAACAAAATGTGATATTACTCATGGCAATGTGCTACATTAAACTGAGACTGACTTCTTCTCAATAGAAAATAGAGATGTAGGTATTGCAAAACTGTGTTTTTATAATTGCTGAACTCTCCTCCACTCAAGGATCATTTGTATGGTTTCTCCTGTGTAATCTCACAAAAATGTGGCTCTTCAATTAAATTAGTTCCTGTGTGTTTTGTACATGAACTACTACATCTGATTGCTCCCCCACATATTTACAAACACAAGGCTACTTGCCTGTACATCCTACTGAGACACATCAAAGTACGTTTTACCTCAGGTTTTGCCGGAAATTGGTTTCTCACCAGTGTGAGTTCTTATGTGGGATTTCAAGACTCTAGTATATGCAAAACATTTCCCACATGTTTCACAATAATATGACTTCTCACCTGTGTGCACTCTCATATGTTTCTTCAATGCTGAGGTGTAACTAAAACTTTTCTCACAGGTGTTGCAGGGGTACGGCTTCTCACCTGAGTGAGTTCTCATATGGATAATCAAGCCTGTTCTAGTTCCAAGACTTCTCTCACAAGTTTGGCATGGATACGGCTTCTCACCTGTGTGAGTTCTCATGTGGATCAACAATCCCGCTCTAGTTCTTAGACTTTTCCCACAGGTTTTGCACAGATATGGTTTCTCATCTGTGTGTGTAATCATATGGTCCAACAATTCACTGCGACACCTGAAACCTTTCTCACAAGTGTTGCAAATATATGGTTTCTCACCTGTGTGGATTCTCATGTGAATCAACAGGTCACTTTTCCACCTGAAACCTTTATCACATGTTTGACAAGAAAATGGTTTCTCACCTGTGTGGATTTTCACATGTTTATTTAATCCAGACCTATACTGAAACGCTTTTCCACAAGTGTCACATTTGAAAGACTTTTCACCTGTGTGAGTTTTAGAATCAGTCTTTGACTCTGAATCTGTAGTTGATCCTGAGTCCATATGTTGACTTCCTGTCTGATCTTGGCTCTCAGCTACAGGAGAGGTGTGAGAGAGGAGCTGGTGGTCACTGTCTGGTTCTGGTTCACTGTGGTCACTTTCCTCATGATCAGGAGTCAACACAAAGGTATCAGTCTCCAGCTTCAGTACAAGCTGCTCTCCCTCCTGACTGCTGCAGATTTCCTCCTGTTCCTCTTTAACCTTTGGTGGTTCTGGGTCGTCCTGGTCCAGACTGGAGTTCCTCCCCTGGTTCTGGAGGTGCTGGTCACTGAGAACCTCCTCCTCCTGACAGACATGTTGCTGTGGGAGCTCTGGAGGGACAAAGGGACACAAGAAATAGGTTACTGATGTGATGATGGAAAAATTACCTTGCTGAAGTTAGTTTCAGATTCGAAATTGAAGAGGAAAGTTCAGTTACAATAATAAGTGATGATTTGTCTGATAATTGTTTTCTTTTTATGCTTTATACTTCTATTTCTATGCTTCTCTTTCTTCTGTTAAGCACACTGAATGACCTCTGTCTGTGATAATGTGAACACCGGAGAAATAAACAGTGAAATAAGTCCAATATAAGCCTCATTCCATTGTTAGTATTTATTACGACCATCGTGGTTTTACACACCTGTCCTGCGTAACTTTACTTGAGGTTTTAAAACGATATCCAGCAGTCTGCGCTGACGACCGACCTCTTCCTCGTACTGGACGACGGTTTTTTCAAAGACTCCGAATATTTCTTCAGCAGCAGCAGTTAGTCGCTCGTTGACGAACTCTCTCAGATACTGAAGAGAAGACATCGCTGCTTCGTTACAGCTGGAATATTTAGCTGAGATACGACCACACCACCGTCTTCAAGCTGACATCACATATCCACAGAGATAACGCTGCTAGCGCTTCCTCTGTTTACTTCCGCCAGGTGTCACACTGTGAAGTTCCGGCAGTGCGAGTGAGGCAGCTTAATTTTCCGCTCTTCACTTTGTGACAAAGGGAACGGGAGAATAAAACAAGGTAGCTCAATTTTTCCGTCACTTTCTTCAGTTGCAGCAGAAGGTTCTTGAGCTATTGAGTGTGATTAAGAACCAAACAGTCATAGTAGAATTAAATGTGAATTAGTTGGGTATGGTATTAAATCTAAGGTCAAATTTATACAGCAAAGTCGCTGCAGCTGTCAAATAAACTTTACTGGAGCAACATATGTGCCTATTAAATATAGTAATTTAGATTTAAGATACAATTATTGATTTATTTTCTTTTAAACTTTAGTGTTTAAGGATTAAGATCTGTGTTATTTAGATTCCATCTTACTTAGGTAGAGTACTTGAGTAAATGTACTGAGTTACATATCATTACTGTAAAGAAGCTTGTTAAATATTAAGCACTCACATTAATCAAACCAGCAAACTTTAGCATATCACATTTTACCTGAACCTCCAGCAGATGAGGTGCAACATTGAAACACCTCTTCCATGTTATAACTGAACACAATGAAAAGAACTCTTCTTCACTACGACTACTGTCACCGTTGATCAGTCACGCTGGTCAGCTGCTGTGATGATCAGAGTTTTACTTGTAGCTTTAGACTTCAGTGTGAATCTGGTATTCTTACATTATCACCTTAATAAGCTTCATTGTTTGAACAAACACAAGATCAGCAAAACAGCATTGAATTGCCCATATTCCTTATACACTGATCACTGTATACATTGCTACCAGTAAGTGTGGTGATGCTCATAGTTACCCCATCATTCAACCCATCAATTTGGGAACATCATCTAAATAAGAACAACTAAAAGAATATTCTTGTTATCAAAGTTCTCTCACAAAAGTAAGCATATTTATTTATATCACCTTTTTTAAACCATGTAGAACATCTTCTACAACATACGTTGGTGTTTAACCATTGAAGCCTGAAATAATATAAACTGTATCCCAACGATGAAATCAAAGATACATAAAAATATGAAATAAGAGGACATGTTCAAAACAAAAAAGAAAAGAGTGTAGTTTGCAGCGTGAAAACAGAAGAAACCCAACAGTACAAGAGACTTTCTCTGCTTTAACATCGAGTTCACAAAGTCTGCTAAAATTTGCTAAAATACTGTTACCAACAGAAATATTAGCAATTCATTAATTTGAAGGGAAATGATGAGACTAGTTTAATAAAACCTGATGGTAGGGTTGGGCGATATCCAATTATCAATAGCATTAAACCGTCCATAAATGTATCATATACAGTATTACCAGCTGAATGAAATTTACAATATAGGGCTTTGATTATGACTCCAATTGCTGCTAAACCATTTCCCACCACAAGGTGGCTGCAGTGTAATCTCAATTTCAGAGATGTAGCTATTGAGAGTGTGTTTTATGAAGTTGAACTCTACTCAAGTTTCATCTTTAAGGTTTCTCCTGTGTAAACTGAGTCTCTGAATTTTTTTTTGCCATATCAGCTACAAATATGTGGCCCTTCACTTCTGTCACCTCCTGCGTGTCTTGTCCATGAACAACTACAACTAAATAATCTACTTGCCTGTATGTGATCATATCTGCCTCCCCACCTGAGACACATGAAAGTATCTCTTCCCTCAGGTGTTGCAGGGGTACAGCTTCTCACCTGTGTGACTTCTCAAATGTCTTTTCAATGCGGACATGGCAATAAATCCTTTCCCACAGATGTTGCAGGAGTATGGCCTCTCACCTGTGTGAGTTCTTACATGAACTTTCAAGTCACTACTACATACAAAACTTTTCCCACATATTTCGCAAGAAAATGGCTTCTCACCTGTGTGAGTTCTAATGTGGATCAATAAACCTGCTCTAGTTTTGAGACTCTTCCCACATGTTTTGCATGAATATGGCTTCTCACCTGTGTGAGTTCTCATATGGTCCAACAATTCACTTCTAGATTTGAAAACTTTCCCACAGGTGTCGCAAATATGTGGCTTCTCACCTGTGTGGGTTCTCATGTGGGCCAACAAGTCACTTTTGTATCTGAAACCTTTGTTACATGTTTTGCAAGAATAAGGACGCTCACCTGTGTGACTTCTTATGTGAATTTTCAAGACACCATTACATACAAAACTTTTCCCACAGGTTTCACAATAATATGGTTTCTCACCTGTGTGACTTCTTATGTGAACTTTCAAGACACTGCTACGTACAAAACATTTCCCACATATTTTGCAAGTATATGGCTTCTCACCTGTATGAGCTCTACTGTGGACTTTCAAAACACCACTTCGTACAAAACTTTTCCCACATATTTTGCAAGAAAATGGCTTCTCACCTGTGTGAGTTCTCATGTGGATCGACAATCCTGTTCTAGTCCTGAGACTCTTCCCACAGGTTTTGCAAATATATGGTTTCTCACCTGTGTGGATTCTCATGTGGGTCGACAAGTAACTTCTACATCTGAAACCTTTCCCACAGGTGTTGCAAATATATGGTTTCTCACCTGTGTGGATTCTCATGTGGATCAACAAGCCACTTCTCCATCTGAAAACTTTCTCACATAATTTGCAAGAAAATGGTTTCTCACCTGTGTGGATACGCACATGTTTTTTTAATCCAGACCTATACTGAAACGCTTTTCCACAAGTGTCACATTTGAAAGACTTTTCACATGTGTGAGTTTTAGAGTCAGTCTCTGACTCTGAATCTGTATTTAATCTTGAGTCCACATGTTGACTTCCTGTCTGATCTTGGCTCTCAGCTACAGGAGAGGTGTGAGAGAGGAGCTGGTGGTCACTGTCTGGTTCTGGTTCACTGTGGTCACTTTCCTCATGATCAGGAGTCAACACAAAGGTATCAGTCTCCAGCTTCAGTACAAGCTGCTCTCCCTCCTGACTGGTGCAGGTTTCCTCCTGTTCCTCTTTAACCTTTGGTGGTTCTGGGTCGTCCTGGTCCAGACTGGAGTTCCTCCCCTGGTTCTGGAGGTGCTGGTCACTGAGAACCTCCTCCTCCTGACAGACATGTTGCTGTGGGAGCTCTGGAGGGACAAAGGGACACAAGAAATAGGTTACACATGTGATGATGGAAAAATGACCTTGCTGAAGTTAGTTTCAGATTCAACAATGAAGAGGAAAGTTCAGTGACAATATTAATGCTAAGTTCACACTACATGATTTCTTGCCCTGATTTTCCACTCGTCAACAGTTTTTGGAGATGGCAGAGAAAAACTCCCGATCAAATACAAATCAGCACCCGATCGCTGTTTGTGAACAGTTCAAAGACACAACACAAGAAACTCGCTGATGCATCATAGACACCTAAAACATATCTACCAGGCTTAATATCTGGGCTTGTCAAGGAGTACCTATCCAGTTGTGTGAATAGTGTTAGGGGAGGACTTGTATGTCACAAATATAAATAAAATATAGATAAATGTTTGGACCAAGGTCTTAATGGTAGAACATGTAATGTTGCGTTTACTCTTCTCTACTAATGTGTGTAATCTAAAACAAAACGCCTTTATTTAAGAAACTTTATTTAAAATCTTACATACACATTACATAATAAATTCCATTACTTGCAGTCATTGTGTGACTGACTGCAACTTGTACTGAAGTGGTTTTTTAAAACATATTTAGGAGATTAAACTTCACTTAAAGAACATGATTTGTTATTAATATTTAAAAATCCTAATTTTTGCAGCAATGATCAATATTTCATTAATTTGCTCCTTATTTTCACCACATTTTTCATCTAAAAATGAAATTCCTGAAGAAGTTAATATCTAATATTAAATTTAAACAATTAGATCTAAGCATATATTCTCTCTTTCATTCTATATCTCACAAATTTAACAAAACAATTAATTTATCCAAAAACTCCTTAATATTAGCCAATTAAGTAAACCTGTTGCGTAGGTTCATGTGTGTGTAATTTTTATTTTTAGACTCTTCTTTCTCTCTTTTTGCTTCTTTCTGAAATGGAATCTAAAATCGTTTTTTTTATTTTCAAACTTCTTGTGTATATTTTACAACATTCCCACAAAGACTTATGTTTACAAAAGGTATTGTTCAAAAAATGTTTCTCAATAAAAGTTTTTTTTAAATGTTGCGAATAGTCTCACATCATTTCCTTTACCACGTCTCACATGTGTTTTGGTGACAGAACATTGTTGGAGATCCCTCCTGGTGAGGGATCTTATCATTTGAGCCCTTCCATCGCTGATCAGTCATGCAGTGTACAAGCTAGGGATGGGAATCACAGAGTAACTCATGTTATGTTGCCCACGATAATGATGGTATCATGACATAGCGCTTCTGCAATACTCCATTTATTGAATTACAATATCTAAGTGAAAATGAAAAACAACACGAAAAAGCAGGAATCGTGTATTTATACACTGCACTGTGGTGCCAGTTTCACAGAATTTGACAACTGAGAAGAACTGTACAAAAAAGTGCACAGAATCTTAGCTAAGTGCCTCTTTAACACACAAACACACACTGATAAATGTACTACACTTTTTTACCTTACAATGTAATATGTAATAAAACGTGTAACCTGCTAATGATAATGACTCTATTACTATGTACTGTATAGAGGATGTGCTTTTATTGTGAAGTGAAGGGGTACCTATCAAGGTTTTGCTGCTGGCTTCAGTGATGTTATGAAGCTGAAAAAAACGATGTCATGTATAGCGGGTTTTTATCTGGACCTGGTCCGATGTGGTCTAGATGTGATGTTTGATAAAGTATAAATGTTAAAGTTAAACCTGGTCTCTTGGTATCTGAGTGGAAAAAACACAGAGAAATAAGTCCAATATGAGCCACATTCCTTTGTTAGTATTTCTTGGTGATGTTACGCGAGACATCGACGCTTCAAAGTGTGCTTCGTATAGAGCTGAGCTTTTCCGGTGAAGCACATACCCATGCGTGTATCACGTCGCTTCTCATATGTACCACATTACTGCTTCTGGTGGCGGTTTCAAATTATGGAGCGACCGTGACATGAGAGGAGATATATTTCATAGTCCTCGGTTTATAACACTGATTGACATTAACTGTTATTTGTGATGGATCCACCAATGAAAACTAAGACTTCTCCAGTTTGACAACACTTTGATCTTATCTCTTCCAATAAAGTATGAGCATAAAAGAGTACATTTATTATAAATGCTTTATATTTATTGAAATATATTTTTTCAAGCACATATGTTGATTGCTTTTACAGTAATTACTAGAAAGGTTTGCTTAGGATTAAGATATCATGGTTTCCCTTATACTTATACTTTGTAATATACAAACACTAATTTGCCTATTTCACATTCTGACCAGTAGAGGTCGCTCTGTTCACATGAAGCATCAAGAAAGGAACCTTTTCTCGAAGCCCTTTGCTGGACTGGTTCAGTGCTTCATGAAGGTTCATCTCACCATCACTAGTCTTCATTAAGACCATTGTGGTTTTACACACCTGTCCTGTGTAACTTTATTCCAGGTTTCCAAACGATATCCAGCAGTCTGCGCTGACGACCGACCTCTTCCTCGTACTGGACGACGGTTTTTTCAAAGACTCCGAATATTTCTTCAGCAGCAGCAGTTAGTCGCTCGTTGACGAACTCTCTCAGATACTGAAGAGAAGACATCGCTGCTTCGTTACAGCTGGAATATTTAGCTGAGATACGACCACACCACCGTCTTCAAGCTGACATCACATATCCACAGAGATAACGCTGCTAGCGCTTCCTCTGTTTACTTCCGGTGCGTGCCACTCAGGGAAGCTCCTCTATGGGTGGATCGCAAATCAACCTTAAAGGTCGATACTTGTCAAAGTGTATAGAATAACGGTATTATATCATCTGAATACTGACTGGTCTATAGAAGGAAAAAAACAAAAATGAAAAAACAAACAAACAAAAAACATATTTAACATCTTATATATTATAACCTACCAACACTCTCTGTAGTGATTTTTTTAACGCATTCCTGCCTTGTCACATATACTATATCTCTTAATGCCTCCTTCGCTCAATGCATGATAATATGTTCTACATCTTCCAGAATGTTACACCACTGACACAAATTTGTTTGACTTTCCCCCAACACCTGCAACATGGAAAATCAAATATCCAGCTATACATCTTTCCTCCAATACCAAGCTGATTTTTAAAGTAGTAGCCTTTTTTCCACATAGAGTCATATACCTTTTCAATATACAACTGCTGTTACTTCTTTCATGTAGAGAGCTTTTTTAAACATTATTCATCATCACTAAAGCATCTGTTATTGTTCTACACTGTAAAAAAAAAAAAAATCGTAAAAAAACAGTCAAATGACTGGCAGCAGTAGGTGCCAAACAAAAAACGTAAAATTAAAGTAAAATATCCTAATTCAAATAAAGTGTAAAAACAATACATTTATGGATAGTTTCATTAATATTTCTACAGAGAAAATTTGTTATTTTACAGATTTCTCCTAATTTGTTAAGATCAAACACCATCAATAAAGTGAGGCCACTAAAGTTTCTGCAGAGAAATAATAAAATTAAGTGTCAATCAATGAAATATTAACAAATGCTTAATATTGTAAAGTAAACCTTTTGTTTTGGAAGAAAAAGTAAAAGATACTGTGTAAAACAGATTAAAATCATTTCAAACTTCAACTTGCAGTATTTGTGTCAACATTGAATCTTTAAGTGTAAAGTAATGTTAAAACCTGTAGAAGCACAATCTAAATACAATATTTACTGATTCAGATTCACATAAATTTTCTTACATTTCTCATAAGATATAATATACTGATATATGCAAATGAAACTGTTAACTCTCTGTATGTAGTCTTTCAACTAAAGTGGGGTTGGAAACTTAATTACAAATAACATACGCACCACTATTGACTTTATAACACTTTTATTTAATATATTCAGATGTAAATTTACAATATCAACCAATTATTCACAAATAGTTCTTCAGAGCCCCGGGATGATCTGAAGAACTAAAACTGGCATTTCTCCATTGGTCTATCTTGCCTGTTAAGGTTCCTATAATGAGGAGGTGATGATGTCACCTCTGAAAGAGGGGGGGCTGTGGGGCTGAGGGGGGGTGGTCTGTTGTTTTTTAGCTTGTATCTTCCAATTCAGTTTTATCTTGTTTTCCACAGTATTCTCCATATAGTTCTTACAACATATGTGGACAAACATTATACTATCTTTTATGTCAGAATCCCAACTATACAGTGTATTAATAAGTCAAATCAAAACATACCACAAAGGTTATGAATCTTTACCAGAAGTGACGGTGCAACGGAGCAGATGAAGAAAAATCCACCTTCAAACTGCCAGTAATCAGCTGGATCCTTGGAGCATCTGGGGAGAAAAGAAATAACAGGAGACACTAAGATTCACTGTCAAGTCCTTAAAAAGTATGATTTAATTATTTTTTGTTACCATTACTTTAATAAAGCAAATTAAAGTACAAGTACAAATGTTATTTAAATGATCTGTACCGACAAAGAATGCTCTGACCTTCTGTGGCTGCTTTCTAATGTTCCACCGGACTAAACATCAAACACCTGAAGCTCATCTTCAGAACTCTGCTTGTGTTAAACAGACACGCTGTGCACCCACCTATTCAGGAGCATACTGACAATGTGCCCTTAAAATAATGGAGAAATATTGTGCCATTTACTGAAGACCAGGTTTCTGTTGGTCAATTTAAACAACTGGCTATTTAAACAATGTGTGCGCTGGATGGAAAAATGCATCAGTCTGAAACTAGCAAAAACACTTGAGTTGCGCTTTACGCCAGTGAAAGATAGTCTCATACACTCCCTAGTCAGCTGCTTGGAAAAAATGAAGCAGTAGACGACATGAAACTTCATTCAGCTGAACAGGAGAAAACAGAGACCTCTGATCTGTGAATACCTGGAGTCTAGACCAGTAAAAACAAGTCAACAGACCAATGGTGTAACTTCATGACTCACGTCAAATGGCCTTCAGCTGACCGAAGGTTTAACAGTAAAACTCAACTCGATCAGTCAGTCAGTCAGTCAGTCAGTCAGTCAGCGTCAATACTGCTGCGGTCCAGCCAAAAATCTGACCACATAACTCTCTTCTCTGAAACTTTCCCTGGCTACTTGTTGTGTTCAGAATACAATTTAAACAATCCTCCTCTTGGTCACAAAGCACCTGCTGGTCTGGCTTCACAGAACATCTCAGACATGCTGTTAGTTTACAATCCCAGCAGATCACATGCTAGAAATCTCCATGTGCCTAGAACATTTTCAAAGTGTAGTGAGATGCTTTTAGCATCTATGCACCTGAAACAGTTTACCTGCTGATCTTAGACTTGCCCCATCAATGTGTTCTTTTAAAACCAAACTAAAGACCTTCCATTTCTTAAATGCTGGAGGACGGTGCTTTGAAACCAGAAGCACTTCATTCTGTTCCCCACCACCTGGTGATATATTGTCACTCCTGGTTCTTCAGCTTTATCATGATCTCACAGGTGATGTACTGCTGTGGGTCCTTGGCCGTGTTAAATACAGTTGGACACACCAAAAAATATCCAGTTATATCTCAGAACTGTTACCTTTGAATATTTGACATGCTTCTTACAAATAACTTCCATGCTATTGAGATCAGTAACTACACACCATACTTCTTGGGGAGGGTTCTAGTACAGTGACGGCCATCTGCCCTACACACATCAATGTTCACATTCACTTCAGATCAAACCAGAGATATTTAACACCAGTGAGGAAATAAATCTGTTTATATCAGGTGTAAATATGTGTGTTTGGAAGAGTGCTACCTGCAAGGCTGAAGGAAGGCCTGAGGTTGTTGATACTAAAAACCCCACAATGCATCACAGCATCTTACCCGGCAGTTCTTGATCTCAGCAGACTGGAAAGAGACAGAGTAGGTCATGTTTATCAAATTACTTTATTGTACTTATTTCATAACTAGTTAAGGAACACCACATTAGAGATGAAGATAGCACCTATGACGGAGGACCTCATGTACAGAGCAGCCCAGTTGTTTCCAGTCATCTGGTTGTGGAGAAGGGAGACTGCATGGACATCCTTAGTTCTCTAATGTGCTGTGATGATGATGATGGTAGAAAACCTCTCCCAGTTCAGCTTCCTCTGATGAAATGACAGACCAACTGCTGATGAGTTTGTTTATTATTGTCTTCAGTATTCACAGGTTCAGTTTCTTACCTGCAACTTTCTTTCTGCTGTTGTTGACAGGTGATGGTAGCAACACTTTTAAGATCAGAATTTATAAATATTAAACAGTGATTAAGTGATGGATCATCTCTAGCACTGTCACCACCTCCACAGGTGAAAGTATTTACCAATTAACATCAGCATGTTTCTTGATCCTTCACTGTCAGTGTTGGACAACATTTAAATATTTCTAGTATTTATGTTGTTGATTAAAGCTAACACAGAAATAGTCACACAATGCTGTACATGTTACTATTGTGAAGAGTCATACCAGATGTGTTCTATAAAAACCATCAAAAAACCATCAACAAAGTTAAAGCAAGAGCTTCATAAATAACTTTATTGGACATTATAAACGACATGAATTGAAACAATTTACAACACTGGAAACATGTATAAAAGAATAATAAATGGATTAATTAAATACTGTAGTGTATGATTTACAATCAACTCCATATGTGATGGAGGGAAGGTACAAAAAGTCCAGGAGCCGTTATTCATCATCAGTCCTAGTGTTAGAAAACGTTTTACACTGTGGTTTTACAGTTCAACATTAGCACACATGCTAACTTCAGCTACAATAACATTACAAGTTACTCCTCACATATATATTTGCCAAATGGATGTTGGATGTATGTAATCAGCCTGTAAGACTAATGTAACAGTTGTGAGAGCTAACCGTGTTAGCAGCATCTTCGCACAGCTCAGCCAGGAGCCTGTTGCTGTCAGGTTGCCAATGCGGGTGGGTGTACTTGGTGTCCTGGAAGACACAGGTCAGATCCACCCCTCCCTCCTCCCCAGCTCCACCCTCTCATAAACCATTTTCCTGCGTTCCTTCCAGTGCATGCTGGGATACATTCCAGTACTTCAAACTTTTTTGTTTGAATGTTTAATGTAATGAAAAAAAGTTTGCTACATTTCATCCAGAATTACAAAGTTTGAATGTAGAAGTCACATAAATGTAAAACTAATAAGATTTACCCTGAAATTACAGAGAAGATCTTTAAATTGTTCATATGGACATTAACCTTTATAATAACATTTTTAATTACAGATAATTACTGTCATTTTACATGATTTGTATGTAATTTAAGAAAGCAGAAAAAATACTGTAGAAATAATTCAGTAATTTGTCTTTACAAAAATGGGAAATAAATGTAATTCATTATTATTGGCATAATGCTTAAAATAGAAGTTTGGCTGTAATTTTGTTTCTGTAATTTTATAGACTTTTGTTCACAATTTAAAAAAAACAGAAAATTACTGTTAGAAAAATTAGTTATTTTCTGTAAAATTAGGATTTTTTTATAGTGTACCTCTACAGAATCCACTTAGCAATCCTTAACGCTCTAATAAGTTGTCTAGGCTTTTCGAATAATCTTATTTACATAAATGTGATGTAAAACCTATAGGTCTATAGTTATCTGCATTAGCTGGATACTTACCTGGTTTAACAAAAGGAAGTATCAACTTTTCCACCCACTAGGGAGTTTTCCTCTGTTCCAGATCTTGATGAACAAATCTAAAATAACATTTAACATATTATCAGGTAAGTGTTGAAGTATCGCACAGCATATTTTATTTTGTCCAGGAGCAGTATAACTCAACTCAGAAATTGTAAATTGTCAGGCCAGCATAGACAAGAGACCTTAAACTCTGGCAAGCTGAAACTGCAATGCCTGCATTTTGGACTGCTTCTAATTCTGATTTGGCCTCTGACAGCCTACAAGAGTCCGTTCACCATGGTTGAGAAGCTCAAGAGAATAATCAGCTCCTACATAAAGAAGTGGCTTGGAGACCTCAGCAGTATCAGCTTGTATAGCAAGGGAGTACTAGAACAGCCAGTCAAGAGACTAAGGGAGTTGTGATTGTTGTAGGGGATGGTTACAAGTAAACAATGTCCAAAAAAATATTTTTAAAAGATACAAAAAAAGGCCTCTCTCAAGGATCAAATAATTGGTTAACTTACAGTTAAGAGGAAGGGGAAAAGGTGGAGGAGGGCACACCTGGGATGCCAGAATGTCACCTTTGAACCCTCTGGATGTGTTGTGGGCTTATCAATGCAACACTGATGATGGAGGTTGACCATCTGATGAACCCAATTAAGTGATTACCCCCACTTAAACTCAAGAAATCAAGGGAGTTGTGATTGTAATAAGGGATAATTACAAGTCCTATGAGCTCAAATGATTTGGTCCTGTACAAATAGCCAGCCAGCCTGTCACAAAAGTAAGAAAGTTTATTTATATAGCACCTTTTATAGAACCATGTAGAACATCTTGTACAACTTGTTTGTGTTTCACATTTCAGCCACTCTGCTCCCCAACTCTGGGACTCTCTCCCACCAGACATCCGTAACATTGTTTCAATTCAAATCAAGACTCAAAACTCATCTGTTTCAATCTGCATATTCGCTGTAATTTCATTGTTTTCTTTTTAACTGTCTGTTGTTTTTATTATTTTTATTGTGTTTTTAATCTTCTGTAAAGTGTCATTGAGTGCTGTGAAAGGCACTGCCAAATAAAATGTATTATTATTATTATTATTAAAATGTATAAAGTTGATGAAATCAAAATTGAAGAAAAATATAAATCTAAAGGACATGTTCCTAGACCAAAAATAGGCAGGATGATAACATAAAGTGACCCAACAGCAGTAGAGAATCTCTCAGTTTCAACATCAGAGAGCTGACCAAACACTCATATAATGGAGGTAATTTATAAAATAGTGAAATAAAGAATATAAATAAATAAAATCCTTTAAAAAGTCAATCATTTACATTTGTAGGAAAAATGCACTCACAATTTATTTTCCAAGATTTGGGAGACTACAAGTTTGGAGGAAATACTCATGTAAACGAAAACATTAATAATAGTCATATAAAGGGGAAAAAATGAAGGTAGTTGAACAAAACATGGTGCCACTGTTGGCAATGTTCTATATTAAAGTAAGATTCTGTCACCTCTTCTTAATTGGAAATTGTAAACATTCAATTACAGAGATGTAACTTCTACAATAAGTGTGGTTCATTCAGTTGCTGAACTTTTCAATGCTAAAGTTTCATCTGTATGGTTTCACCTGTATAAAATTCTCTGACAAAAATATACATACATATATACATATATCACTTTTAACAACTAACAAAGCTTTTCACTGTGTTTTGTAAATATAAAACTTTTAAACTGTATGAAGTCTTGTATGCTTTTTCAAGTCTGATGACTGACAAAATCTTTTTCCACAGGTGCTGCAGGTGTATGGCTTCTCACCTGTGTGAGTTCTTATGTGGACTTTCAAAATACTACTACATACAAAACTTTTCCCACATGCTTCACAAGAATACGGCTTCTCGCCTGTGTGAGTTCTTAGGTGGACTTTCAAGACACTGCTACGTACAAAATTTTTCCCACATATTTTGCAAGAATATGGCTTCTCACCTGTGTGAGTTGTCATATGTTTTTTCAGGGCAGATTTGTCTCGAAACCTTTTCCCACAGGTGTTACAGGGGTACGGTTTCTCACCTGTGTGAATTCTTATGTGGACTTTCAAATCACCACTAAATACAAAACTTTTCCCACATGTTTCACAAGAATATGGCTTCTCACCTGTATGCATTCTCATATGAATTTTATATGATGAACTGTCACTAAATCTTTTCCCACAGGTTTCACAACAAAATGGCTTCTCACCTGTGTGAGTTCTTACGTGGACCTTCAAGACAGTACTACGTACAAAACTTTTACCACATATTTTGCAAGAATATGGCCTCTCACCTGTGTGAGTTGTCATATGCCTTTTCAATGTTGACATAGCAATAAATCTTTTTCCACAGGTGCTGCAGGGGTAGGGAATCTCATCCGTGTGAGTTCTTGTGTGGTTCAAAAAGCCTGCTCTACTGCAGAGACTCTTCCCACATGTTTTGCACAAATACAGTTTCTCAACTGTGTGGATTTTCATATGTTTATTCAATCTGGATTTATACTGAAAAGCTTTTCCACAAGTGTCACATTTGAAAGACTTTTCACATGTGTGAGTTTTAGAGTCAGTCTTTGACATAGGAGAGTTGTACTCATTGTTTCTCCTGTTTTTTTGATGTCTCTCCTGTGGCTTTGACTCTGCATCTCTAGTTAATCTTGAGTCCACATGTTGACTTCCTGTCTGATCTTGGCTCTCAGCTACAGGAGAGGTGTGAGAGAGGAGCTGGTGGTCACTGTCTGGTTCTGGTTCACTATGGTCACTTTCCTCATGATCAGGAGTCAACATAAAGGTATCAGTCTCCAGCTTCAGTACAAGCTGCTCTCCCTCCTGACTGCTGCAGATTTCCTCCTGTTCCTCTTTAACCTTTGGTGGTTCTGGGTCGTCCTGGTCCAGACTGGAGTTCGTCTCCTGGTTCCAGAGCTGCTGGTCACTGAGAACCTCCTCCTCCTGACAGACATGTTGCTGTGGGAGCTCTGGAGGGACAAAGGGACACAAAAAATATGAAAAAATTACAATGTTGAAGTTAGTTTCAGATTTGACAATTAAGGGGAAAGTTCAGTTGAAATACCAACTGAATGATTCTTGATTCTGTTTTTTGCATCACATATTGTAGTGTAAGGACATTATCCTTGAATTTCACTCTGTTCAAAACCCAGTTTCAAATGTGTGAAATCATTTATTTAAAATCAAGGTCAATATAACAACACTTCATTAAGTGGAAAGACTGTATAAAATCATTTCAGATTTGTGGAGCCTTTGTTCTTTTTGTGAATAAAGAAATATGGTGATTCAGCAGCAACAGTTTTACCAAAACATAATAATTTGTGGTTTGAAATTTATCAACACACCTGTCCTGTGTAACTTTACTTGAGGTTTTAAAACGATATCCAGCAGTCTGCGCTGACGACCGACCTCTTCCTCGTACTGGACGACGGTTTTTTCAAAGACTCCGAATATTTCTTCAGCAGCAGCAGTTAGTCGCTCGTTGACGAACTCTCTCAGATACTGAAGAGAAGACATCGCTGCTTCGTTACAGCTGGAATATTTAGCTGAGATACGACCACACCACCGTCTTCAAGCTAACATCACACATCCACAGAGCTAACGCTGCTAGCGCTTCCTTTGTTTACTTCCGCCAGGTGTCACACTGTGAAGTTCCCGAAATGCAAACGAGTAAAACTTTAGTTCCGCCTGTAGTTTGGATGTTTTCCATCTGTCGCTTCATTTAACAGGGATTTCAGGTTATTTTCCCTTTACTACATTTTACAGCTTAAGCAAAAACCAAAACGTGGAGGGTTGCAAAATGAGGATGCCTTATGTTGCCATTGAACTCTCTGGAGGGGTCATAACTAACCTTATATAGTGCAAAGGTAATTGGTAAACTGCCAAAGGAAGAAAATCTTTAGGTCATGAAAAACCAAACATATAACAAAATTTCATACAAAAAGGCCTTTCTCAAGGATCAAGCAATTGGTTAATGTACAGTTAAAGGGAAAGGGTAAAAGTGGAGGGGGGCACACATGGGACACCAGAATGTCACCTTTGAACCCTCTGGATTTCTCAAGGGCTTATCAATGCAACACTAATGGTAGACCATCTGATGAACCCAATGAAGTGATTACCCCCACTTAAACTCAAGAAATCAAGGGAGTTGTGATTGTATTACAGGATAGCTACAAGTCCTATGAGCTCAACTTGTATTCTTTTTTTTTTCTTTTTTTGGGCTTTTTGTGCCTTTAATGGACAGGACAGTAGAGACAGGAAATGGGGAGGCAGAGAGCGGGGGAATGACACACAGGAAAGGAAGGTCCGAAGCAGGAGTCGAACCGGGGGCCACCTGCAGCGAGGACTGTAGCCTCTATATATGGGGCGCCTGCGCCTGCCCACTGCGCTACGCGACGCCCCTCAACTTGTATTCTTACATTATCACCTTTGCTGTTAGAAAAAATACTTGAGATCACAAAAATGATTTGGCGCTATACAAATAAATTGAACTGAAAAAATAAAATTATTTTCCCTCATTCCTTTACACACTAAGTCATTCATTTACATTTGTTGGAAAGATGCAGTCAATTTTTTTTACCTAAGATTTTGGAGATTACAAGTTTTGAGGAAATATTCTTGCAAACAAAAACATGAATAACAGTCATATGAAAGGGAAAAAATGAAGGTAGTTTATTGTTGGCAATGTAATACGTTAAAGTAAGATACTGTGCCACATACATGTTCAAGCATATAAATCCAGGGTGTCATGCAACCACCTGTACATTGTTCCTTCCATGCACTCATGCATGTTGCTGCCACTCACTTGTCCTCAGTCTCAAATAATTACATTCAAAACTCCACATAGACTGGTAGAATCCTTAAATTGGCACTATTCAAGTGTCATAACATGGCTGAATTTCTTTCCCAGGCTGACCATCAGTGTTTGGCCAAAGTTCCGAATGCTTGCTCATACCAGCACATGCAACTGACTGGAGTTCACTTAATGATGACCAGGGTAATTATAACAAGTTTTTTTTTTTTAATCTCTGAAAGCTCTCCAATGTGTTTTGTAAATGTACAACTTTTAACCAGTGTGAATTCTTGCATGCTTTTTCAAGGCTGACAAATGACAAAATCTTTTCCCACAGGAGCCGCAGGTATATGGCCTGTCACCCGTGTGACTTCTCATGTGGACTTTCAAGGTACTACTACATACAAAACTTTTCCCACATTCTTCACAAGAATATGGCTTTTCACCTGTATGAGTTCTTAGGTGGACTTTCAAGACACTGCTACGTACAAATTTTTTCCCACATATTTTGCAAGGATATGGTTTCTCACCTGTGTGAGTTGTCATATGCCTTTTTAATCCAGACTTGTCAATAAATCTTTTCCCACAGGTGTTGCAGGAGTGCGGCTTCTCACCTGTGTGGACTCTTTTATGTTTTTTCAACGTAGACTTGTCAATACATCTTTTCCCACAGGTGTTGCAGGGGTACGGCTTCTCACCTGTATGAGTTCTTATGTGGACTTTCAAGTCACCACTAGATACAAACCCTTTCCCACATGTTTCACAAGAATATGGCTTCTCACCTGTATGCATTCTCATATGAATTTTATATGATGAACTGTCACTAAATCTTTTCCCACAGGTTTCACAACAAAATGGCTTCTCACCTGTGTGAGTTCTAACGTGGACCTTCAAGACAGTACTACGTACAAAACTTTTACCACATGTTTCACAAGAATATGGCCTCTCACCTGTGTGAGTTGTCATATGCTTTTCCAGTGTTAACATATCAATAAATCTTTTCCCACAGTTGCTGCAGGGGTAAGGGAGCTCACCCGTGTGAGTTCTTATGTGTTTAAAAAAACCTGTTCTACTTCTGAAACTCTTCCCACATGTTTTGCACAAACACGGTTTCTCACCTGTGTGGATTTTTATATGTTTGTTCAATTTGTACCTATAATCAAATGCTTTTCCACAAGTGTCACATTTGAAAGACTTTTCACGTTTGTGAGTTTTAGACTCAGTCTTTGACATGGGAGAGTTGTATTCATTGTCACTGTGACTCTTGGTTTTGTAATGTCTCTCATGTGGTTTTGAGTCTGCATCGGTAGTTGAGCCTGAGACCACATGTTGACTTCCTGTCTGATCTTGGCTCTCGGCTACAGGAGAGGTGTGAGAGAGGAGCTGGTGGTTACTTTCTGGTTCACTGTGATCACTTTCCTCATGATCAGGAGTCAACATTAAGGTATCAGTCTCAAGCTTCAGTACAAGCTGCTCTCCCTCCTGACTGGTGCAGATTTCCTCCTGTTCCTCTTTAATCTGTAGTGGTTCTGGGTCGTCCTGGTCCAGCCTGGAGTTCCTCTCCTGGTTCCAGAGCTGCTGGTCAGCGAGAACCTCGGCCTCCTGACAGACATGTTGCTGGGGGAGCTCTGGAGGGACAAAGGGACACAAGAAATAGGTTACACATGGGATGATGGAAAGATGACATTGCTGAAGGTAGTTTCAGATTCAACAATTAAGGGGACAGTTAAGTTGAAATACCAACTAAATGATTCTTTTGGGGGGGGGGGGGGGGGGGGGGTGTAAGGACATTCTCCTTGAATCTTACTCTGTTCAAAACCCACTTTCAAATGTGTGAAATCTTTTCTTTAAAAAAAAAAAAGCATAAAAAAAAAAAGAAGAGGTGATTTTATTTTGCTCCATCCAGACAATAGCCCAGGTATAGCTGAAATATCTCTACTTACCATACCTGGACTAAAGTGCTGAAAGACAGTTTCAGATTTTCAATTTTATTATTCTCTGTTTAGACATGAAAAACAGTGATTTCAAAACCCCCACCCAAATCCATAAAGCCTATACTCTTTTTCTGAATACAGAAATATAAAGACTTAGCAGCAACGGGATTACCACAACATATCAATTAGTAGCTTTAAATTTATTAAGTCTCTAGGAAACGTGTCATGGAAAGAATTGGAAGATTAAGTGAACAAAATTAAATGTATAAAGATATTTTGTGTCTGTATTTCAAAGAGTGAAAATAACTTTTGTACATTTGTTTTTAAGTGAGAAGGAGGAGATGTTTATCGAATCAGAAATGAAATAGACAGACGTGGACGAAAGGTTTCACAGATCTGAAACGGGCTTCTCTGGGATAATTTATTCCAGTTTCCATCAGTTTAAGTGGTCCGATGTTGTTTACGAGTATCAGTGCTTTTTCATTTTATTAGTTTGTTTTTTGTGCATTTTCATAAAGAGAGTAAATTTTCAGTAAAAGTAAGTCCAGGTTTGATTAGTACACGTTTTGTTTTTTTAAGTTAGACCTGGTCTCTTGTTATCTGGATGGAGAAAACACAGTGAAATAAGTCCAATATGAGCCACATTCCTTAGTTAGTCTTCATTAAGACCATTGTGGTTTTACACACCTGTCCTGTGTAACTTTATTCCAGGTTTCCAAACGATATCCAGCAGTCTGCGCTGACGACCGACCTCTTCCTCGTACTGGACGACGGTTTTTTCAAAGACTCCGAATATTTCTTCAGCAGCAGCAGTTAGTCGCTCGTTGACGAACTCTCTCAGATACTGAAGAGAAGACATCGCTGCTTCGTTACAGCTGGAATATTTAGCTGAGATACGACCACACCACCGTCTTCAAGCTAACATCACACATCCACAGAGCTAACGCTGCTAGCGCTTCCTCTGTTAACTTCCGGTGGGTGTCACACTGCGAAGTTCCGGCAGTGAGAGGAGGCAGCTTTTTGATCCTTCTCCTCCTTTTTTTTGTTTCATGGCGGTTTGCAAACAGCTTCAGGGTGAATTGCCGCCACCTTCAGGTTTGGAGTGTGAATCAGCAGATACTGTACTAATACATTTAAGTCTCATAATAATTCTAGGGCAGTATACAGGTGCATAATCATTGTTTCCTGTGGTCCCCATAGTTCACATCTACTGCTTTATTTTTAATGTAGGCTGCTATTCTGACTAGTGTGACCAAACCTCATCCTCAATAATATGTCCTTGTTCTTCTCATTTTTCATACTTTTCTTTGTGTATGTTAAACATTGGCATTTACAGTTGTTTACACACACAGTCTTACCAAGATCTTCAGCCATTTATGCGTTTAGAAGAGGTTATAATTAAGCTGTCTGAGCAGTGCTACTTCTGCAGGGCAGACTGGGCTCTACAGTGACAGACTCAGTATTGGAAAGTGACAATATGGGCCAAACAAGCCTGGGCTAGGTAGTTAGCATGCTAACTTCAGTATAGTATATATAAAAGAAGTGATAGAAGCAAAACAAAGGGGTTGTATTCCACTGCTGGAGATAGCTCTTGCTAAGTAAAGGAATGAAGTTTGATACTAAATTTGCAATGTCATTCTAAACTGGGAAGTAAACAGCTGCTAATGCTAACACTGGGCTATGTAGCAATAGCAAAACTTACAAATAGTACATTTAATAATAGATAATAGAATTCCAGCAATATGGCCCAGTTTTTCACTGGTTTTATATGTCTGAAGCCGTCTGTTATTGTTCCTCCTTTAAGCATTTTTTTCCAGTTCTTCAAAACTTTCTCCAAGAGGAATTTGCAGTTTCTCTAACCTAAATCCATGACTCTCACCAATTGTTCTTTTTTCCATTTCTTTTCATACATATTGTTTGAGTTTTAAGCGCCTTGTTTCTCTGTTCGGCATTTTGTACCTCTCCAACTTTTTCTGTCCTTTTCCTTTCTTCCTCCCACTTTCTTATTACTCCCAATTCTTGTCCAATCAATATCCATATCTCCATCCTCAAAAGATCCAGAAAATACTACAAACATAAATGTTGTTTCATTAAATCCTCCACATTGTGTAAAGCACTGATAAGGAATTTTCTCTACTTAATGGAAAAAGGTCAAAAGTTCCCATGCCATGAAACGCTATATAGTTATGTCTGAAGATAATTCATTATGATCCCTTCCTTATTTTTAATTATTTTAATAGCTCAACTTTTCCTTCAATCCTTTTTGTTTTTATGAATTCCACTTGGCATCAAGTGGTTAGGAAAGGAGATATTATTTTCTTTATCTTCAAGCTCGGTCATCGTCTTTAAGACGAGTCAGAGACAATCAGACACAAGGGACAACAGTTCTAGTTGAAGCACTTCACTATCAGTGCTGGGTCAATAACTCCACGATCATGTATTCACTGAGATGAATAAAGAACAAAGGAACCACAAAGCTTTTCTACCTAAGCTACAAAGTCTCAGTACACGTGATAATTAACATTAACAAGGCAGTTATAATTCTATACATGGCAGGAACATCTGGAAACGATATGTAAGAGCTGTCAGGGAGAAAGGTGAAGAGTAGGAACAGGAAGAAGAGAGGTGAGCAGTCTGTCTGGCTGGCCTGTGAGAGATGAGTGGATAGGGACAGAAAGAGAGAGGAGACATGAGGCAGATCAGACTTGGTCCAGAGACATAGCTGAGTTGACAGTTTTGGTGACTGTCGCTGCAGATGAATGACGTGGACAGCAGGATTCTTTAGTGTAATGAGGTGTGACTGGGGGCAATTAGCATGTGATTTGTGGGTAAAAGAGGAGCATGAGCATTGGGAGATTAGAGTGGGATATCAGAGTCCATTGGGACGAACAGGTGAGTATTATTATGGTGGGAAATTACCAAAGAGTGTTCGAGTGTTCCTGGATCAGCCAACGATATACATTATGTGGAGCTGAAACCTCCAGCACAGTTAAATGTTCGTCGAGAACCAGCCACAACACCACTGACTCTCACAACGGTATCAGACGCAGCATCGACAGCAAACCACACCTCAGCCTATGACAACGCTAACTATGACTGCCATGACCCCCACCACCCCCACCACAGGTACACACACCACCAGCACACTAGCACTAAGTTGTACTTGAGTTAACAATGTTGCCCTCCTCCCTGTAAAAGGAGAGGAGAAGAGACTTAAGAGGAATACCAGTGGAAGTGTTTCAGTTCATGAGACTAACGAACATGAGGACAATTAAGAAGATAACTGGGAAAACATCTGGCACGAATGAGGGGAGGGGTGAAATAGCGCCCTCCTCCAGCGACGGCAGCCACAGCCCAATGTAGTTGTGTGCAGATGGATAGTCTGTGTCACCCTTGTGGGATCTACATTGGAACGCAAACTCAGGAGAAGATTAGAGAAAAGATGCTGAGTATTGATTGATTGATATTTACACAAAGTGCCTTACTGGTATAGTATTTAATCTATGGCAGTATACACACAATGCAAGTGCAGAACAAGAATGCAGCAACGGCTAACAGTCAGAATGTAATGTGTATTCAATAATATTTCTTGACCTGTGCACTCATAATTATATTTAATCTATGCAGCATATTCCAATACAACACTGTGGAAGGTTGATTCATACTGTGTAACCTCATTTCACCTATAGTATTTTGCTACATTCATTTGTTCATTTATCTGTTGATTCATGTTTCATTATATAGACAGGTTTATTGAAAGGTGACTATCTACCAACCACCAAAATATACAGCCTCTTTTCTACCAGAAATCTCAGATCTACTTTCAATCTGTGTCACCAACTATGACAGCATTCTCTTGGCTGGTGACCTGAACTTTCATATTGATAACCCCCTGGACGACAGGGCTGTGGAGTTTATGCAGGTTCTACTTTCATTTGACTTAGTACAGCATGCAGTTGGGCCAACCCACAACTGTGGCCATACCTTAGACCTAGTAATTTTCAGAGGGCTAAACACTGATCAATAGGATTGTTGACCTAACCGTGTCAGACCACTATTGCGTGTTTTTTAATGTAACAGTCGCAGGGATAGAAAGGAACAACACATAGTGTATTATTAAAAGACGATTGTTCAGTCCCTCCTCAACATGTTCGTAAACTCTTTAAGGAGGCCCTCAGATGAAGTTACATATATTCATGAAAAGGTTGATCATTTTAACCATAAATTAAGATCATCTTTCGATTTAGCAGTTCCTGTGAAAAATAAAAGTAAATCGCATATTAAGGCCACCCCCTGGAGAAATGCAAATACAGGTCTCCTGGAGAGGGAATGTCGGAGAGCAGAGCACATGTGGAGGAACACCAAACTCACAGTTCATCGTGACATTCTTTTAAAAACCATTTATACTTACAACAAAGCTGTGCAAACTGAAAGGCAGGCATATTTTTCTAAAATTATTTGCAACAATGCCATTAACCCAAAAATTCTATTCTCAACTACTGACTGCCTCCTAAACACCCTTCGCCCTGACAAACTTGTACAGCTTTCCTCTCAAAGTGTGAGGAGTCTGCCTCCTTTGAAAACAAGATCATCAGCATTAGGGATAAAAAAAGTCATTTAATAAGTTAGTCAGTTTCATTTGTAGGAAGTATGCACTCAGACAGTACAATACAAGTTTCAAAGAAATACCACAAACAGAAATGTAAGTAATGTAATACAGTCATATGAAGAGAAAAAGTGAAAGTACTTAAAAAAAAAACCTGATGGCATTGTACTACGTTCACACGAAGTAGGGCTGTAGTCTACTGAAGAAAAGCTTGGTCACTGAAATCGTATCCACTCTTCAATCAATTGACCAGCCATAGAGGAAAAAACCTCCATGCCTTCTCAAAATTGACTAAATCAGTCACAGTTCACTGAGTGCACTCTACCTGAATTATGAATAAACAAAAAGCTAGTATTTGCTGCATAACATATTGAAATATGCCAATTCTGATTTGTTCCAATGATATGCTCTTCTCTGACCAATGGGAATTAGGTTCGACCAGTCAATGTGGCGACTACACCCCTAAAACTAAGATACTGTGACCTCCTATCAGTGGGAAATTTTATACATTCAATTACAGAGAAGCAGTTATTGTAAAAGTGTGTTTCATTCAATTGCTGAAATCTTTCTTGCTCAAGTTTCATCTGTATGGTTTCTCCTGCGTAAATTGATTCTCTAACAAAAACCTTTCCTACAAGAGCTGCAATTGTGTGATTCTTCACTTGTCAGTTCCCCTGTTTTGTCCATGAACAACTAAAATTGAGTGCTCTCCAAGATATTTTGCAAACACAAGGCTACTTGCCTGTATGTGATATTATATGTCTTCCCACCTGAGACACATCCCAATATCTTTTCCCTCAGCTGTTGCTGGTATATGACTTCCCATCTCTGTGGATTTTTGAATGAGCGTTCAATGAAGACAGCAGAGTGAATTTTTACTCAAAGATGTTACAAAGGTATGGTTTCTCACCTGTGTGCGTTCTCATGTGTGTTTTTAAAGCTGAAGTGCGACTGTATCTTTTTCCACATGTGTTGCAGGGGTATGGCTTCTCACCTGTGTGAGTTCTTATGTGGACTTTTAAATCACTATTACATATGAAACTTTTTCCACGTTTCACAAGAATATGGCCTCTCACCTGTGTGAGTTCTAATATGTGATTTCAATGATGAGAGGGAACTTAATCTTTTCCCACAGGTGTTGCAGGGGTATGGCTTCTCACCTGTGTGAGTTCTTAAGTGGAATTTTAAATCACTATTACATATTAAACTTTTTCCACATGTTTCACAAGAATATGGCCTCTCACCTGTGTGAGTTCTCTTGTTGATAAACAACTCATATCTCCATCTGAAACTTTTCTAACAGGTGTTGCAAACATGTGATTTCTCACTGGTGCGAGTTCTCATATGCACTTTCAATTTGTGACATAGACATAAATCTTTTCCCATTGGTGCTACAGGAGTATGGTTTCTCACCTGTGTGTATGCGCATGTGGATTGTCAAAGCACTGCTACAAGAAAAAATTTCCCACATGTTTTGCAGTAATATTCTTTCTCATCTGTGCAAGTTCGTGAGAAGACAAGTGATTTCTGCATTTGAAACTTTTCTCACGTGTGTGTTTTTATATGGACTTTTAAGACACAACTACCTGCAAAACTTCTCCCACATGTTTTACAAATATATGGCTTCTCATCTGTGTGTGTTCTCATGTGGATCATCAAACTACTCTTCCATTTGAAACCTTTCTCACATGTTCCGCAAGAATATGGCTTCTCACCTGTGTGTTTTCTCATGTGAATCAACGACCACATCACCGTCTTCAAGCTGACATCACACATCCACAGAGCTCACGCTGCTAGCGCTTCCTTTGTTTACTTCCGCTGGGTGTCACACTGTGAAGTTCCGGCAGTGCGACAGGTCAGTTTTTTCTTCCGCTTTCAATTAGGCGCCAACAGCGTTAGCTCTGTGGCTGTGTGATGCTAGCTTGTAACCCAACTCTCCCATGTCAAAGACTGGCTCTGAGACTTATGGAAAAGCTTTTGAGTACAAGTCCAGAATGAATATACGGACTTGCGCTTAACTGAAACCGGAACTTCACAGTGTGACACCCGGCGGAAGTAAACAAGGAAGCGCTAGCAGCGTTAGCTCTGTGGATATGTGATGTCAGCTTGAAGACGGTGGTGTGGTCGTATCTCAGCTAAATATTCCAGCTGTAACGAAGCAGCGATGTCTTCTCTTCAGTATCTGAGAGAGTTCGTCAACGAGCGACTAACTGCTGCTGCTGAAGAAATATTCGGAGTCTTTGAAAAAACCGTCGTCCAGTACGAGGAAGAGGTCGGTCGTCAGCGCAGACTGCTGGATATCGTTTGGAAACCTGGAATAAAGTTACACAGGACAGGTGTGTAAAACCAAAATGGTCTTAATGAATACTAAAGAAGGAATGTGACTTATATTGGACTTAATTCACTGTGTTTTCTCCATCCAGATAACAAAAGACCAGGTTTAACTTAAAAACCTCATGTTTATCAAAGCTGGATTTCACTCCACAAGTTTGTTCTGACTATACCGTTAAACAGCTAAATCCACATATTCTTGTATCCACTAAAAGAACAAAGGCTTCACAAATGTGAAAGTGTTGTAAACAGTCTTTACACTCTCCCAATTATTCTGGTTTAGATTTGACAAGTGTAATCTATATCGACACACTGTTTTTTATGTTGTTAATTTCATTAACAAAATATAGATTTCACAAATTTGACAATGTGTTTCAAACAGTATGAAAGATTCAGTGACAATTTGTGGTGAGAACAACCTAAACAGACACTGAACATAACCAACTTCACTAGCCAATCAGGTGCAGACCGAGGTGGGTCTTGGCAACACTGGCGGTGTAGGATCCAGCGGCTTGAAGGAGCCGGGCGCTTGTTTCTGCAGAGTGTGCTCGAGGAAGCTGCTATCTGCCACCGGCGAGAAGAAGTGCTCTCTCGGTCATAAAGCTGCTGTCCGCGCACTCCAACATATAACTACGTTACCGGGAGCGACAGTTACAGTTGACACTCAGTCATCAATGACTGACCGTGTCTGCGATAAAAAAAAATACGTGTGTGCACGTTCAATGCTGAACATGATCTGTCCTTCACAATTTCTTTGTTTACAACCGAAAAAGAATGAAGAAATAAGTGATAGTGGCCTTCTTGATTTTACTTTAAACTCCAGTTCACCAGTTCTTTAAGCACTTCAATGTTACTGTATTCTTTTTATCTTCAATATTTATTTTTCATTATTATCTGTTTTTCAGAAGGAAGCACTTAAATGTTCCTAATAGTATTGCTGTATTGTTTACAGTTGTCTTTTACATTGCACATACTTTTATAGAGAATAGAGAAAAATGGTGAAAAGCACATATTGTATATGTTTAATCTGAAACTAACTTAAGCAATGTAATTTTTCAATCATCACTTATGTAATATACAGTATTTCTTGTGTCCCTTTGTCCCTCCAGAGCTCCCACAGCAACATGTCTGTCAGGAGGAGGAGGTTCTCAGTGACCAGCAGCTCCGGAACCAGAAGAGGAACTCCAGTCTGGACCAGGACGACCCAGAACCACCAAAGGTTAAAGAGGAACAGGAGGAAATCTGCAGCAGTCAGGAGGGAGAGCAGCTTGTACTGAAGCTGGAGACTGATACCTTTGTGTTGACTCCTGATCATGAGGAAAGTGACCACAGTGAACCAGAACCAGACAGTGACCACCAGCTCCTCTCTCACACCTCTCCTGTAGCTGAGAGCCAAGATCAGACAGGAAGTCAACATGTGGTCTCAGGCTCAACTAGAGATGCAGAGTCAAAGCCACAGAGGAGACGTAAGAAAAAAAGGGGTCACCGTAACAATAAATACAACTCTCCCATGTCAAAGACTGAGTCTAAATGTCTCACACGTAAAAAGTCTTTTAAATGTGACACTTGTGAAAAAGCGTTTGAGTCCAAGTACAGATTGAATAAACATCTAAGAACACATACAGTTGATAGACCATATACTTGTGAAGCATGTGAGAGACGTTTCACAAACAGACGAAACTTGTTGGACCACATGAGAAAACACAGAATTGAGAATCCGTTTACATGCAAAACATGTGGGAAGAGTTTTACTGGTAAAATGGCCTTTCTCTTCCACATGAAAACTCACACAAGTGAGAAATCATATTCTTGTGAGACATGTGGGAAAAATCATTGTAGCAAGTCTGCACTGGAAGATCACAAAAGAACCCACACAGGTGAGAAGCCATATTCTTGTGGAACATGTGGGAAAGGTTTTGGACGTAGTAGTAATCTGAAAGTCCACATGAGAATTCACACAGGTGAGAAGCCGTACACCTGCAACACCTGTAGGAAAAGATTTGCTTACAGGTCAGTTTTGAAAGCACACGTGAGACTGCACACAGGTGAGAGGCCATACTCCTGTGATACCTGTGGGAAAGGTTTCATTCAGTTGTCAGAGTTAAAAAAGCATGTAAAAATACACCTAGGTTAAAAGTTGAATTATTTACAACACATGGGAGAGCTTTCAGACTTAGTGGTGAACTGAAAGTGAGCATGAGAAGAGCCCACACTAGTGAGAAACCATATCACCAAACAGGCCTTATGTTTGAAAATCACGAGGTAGAGTATTCGGTTGTTGTTGTTCATGGACAAAACGGGAACCGACAGAAGTGAAGAACCACACAATTGCAGCTCTTGCAGGAAAGGTTTTTGTCAGAGAATCAGTTAACGCAGGAGAAACCATACAGATGAAACTTGAGTGAAGAAGAGTTCAGCAACTGAATGAAACAACTCTTTCTTTAGTTGACTATAGCCCTACTTCATTTACTGTACTACATTTCTAATAATGTCATCAGGTTTTGTTAAACTAGTCCTTCATTTGATTATATTTCTCATATTTCTGTTTGCAGCTGGATTGTCTTTAAACCTAATCTCACAAATCTAAAAAAAAAAACTTGTGAATGACTGACCTCTTAAATGCCTTTTATTTACTATTGAGTGGTCTGTGAACTCCTGCCAACTAGGCTCTTATCTTTTTTGTCTTGAACATGTCCTTTTAATTTTATATTTTTATGTATTTTTGATTTCATCCACTAAATACAATTTTTATTTGAAATTTTTAAAATATAAATTAATGGATTGAATGATGAGGGTAACTATGAGCATCATCAGTCTAAATGTGGGCAATGTACACAATGATCTCTGCATAAAGTAACGTGGGAAAGGAAATGCTGTTCTTCTGTTCTCATGTATTTGTCCAAACAGTGAAGCTCTGTTAGGTGATAATGTCAGAATACCAGATTCACACTGAAGTCTAAAGCTACAAGTAAACTCAGCGGATCAGCGTGACTGACATCCATAGTGAAAGTAGATGTAGTGAAGAAGAGTTCTTTTCATAGTGTTCAGTTATAACATGTAAGAGGTGTTTCAATGTTGCAGCTCATTTGCTGGAGGTTCAGGTAAAGTGTGGTATGATACAGTTTGGTGGTTTGATTAATTGAAGTGTCTAATATTGAGCAAGCTTGTTTTACAGCAGTAATAATGTAACTGAGTTCATTTACTAAAGTACTCTACCTACATAAATACAACACTGATTGTCTTAAGATGACCACGACTGATTCTACGTTACATAGACATGAAATCTTTAAAACTTCAATAAAAATAAAAAGAATCAGTGTTTTGTTGAATTTTATTTGATAAGATTCTTGAAGATAGAGAGGGACACTGCTGCTCTCATAGTATTTAATAGCTTGTTCCACCATCAGGGAAGCACAGACCAGAACACTCTGGACTGAGACTGTCTTGTGTGCAGGGATGGTGATTCCAGGCTACGTTCCTTGGAATGTAGCCAGCCACAGTGGCTGAGATGGAGCATACACTCTAAAAAAAAATAATAAAGTAAAAAAAAATAGTCAAATGACCTGCTAAAAAAACATACTGCTAAACCAGTGGCGGCTGCTGGTCTTATAAGGAGGGGAAGCTCATTTTCAGCCTACATCTTAAAATGTTTCCGTTTATTTATATGTAAATTCTACCCTCCGTTCCTTTGCTCCGGTCGATGCTTATACTTCAAGATCGCTGATTCGCTCATTTCGCTGTCAATCAAAAAGGGACTCAGCCTCAGACAGATCATCCAATCATCATGCAGAAGCCGAGCGTCCGGGCCAGCCCACTGCCCCATAGACCCCGCTGATACCTGATACCTTTGTGTTGACTCCTGATCATGAGGAAAGTGACCACAGTGAACCAGAACCAGACAGTGACCACCAGCTCCTCTCTCACACCTCTCCTGTAGCTGAGAGCCAAGATCAGACAGGAAGTCAACATGTGGACTCAGGATCAACTACAGATTCAGAATCAAAGACTGATTCTAAAACTCACACAGGTGAAAAGTCTTTCAAATGTGACACTTGTGGACAAACCTTTGAGTGCAAGTCAGGATTGAAGAAACATCTGAGAACACACAAAGGTGAGAGAATATATTCTTGTGAAAGATGTGAGAAACGTTTCAAATGGAGGAAAAGTTTGTTGATCCACATGAGGACACACACAGGTAAAAACCGTATCTTTGTAAAACATGTGGGAAAAGTTTCACAAATAGTTCTGTCTTAAGAGTGCACATAAGAACTCACACAGGTGAGAAGCCATATTCATGCAAAACATGTAGGAAACTTTTTTCTTGTAGTAGTTCACTGACATTACACATGAGAACACACACAGGTGAGACCCCATACACCTGCAGCTCTTGTGGGAAAAAATTTAGGTCCATGACAGTATTGAGAGTCCACAAGAGAATTCACTCAGGTGAGAAACCATATTCTTGAGAAACATGTGGGAAAGGTTTTGTATCTAATTATGTATTGAAAGTCCACATGAGAACTCACACAGGTGAGAAGCCGTACCACTGCAACACCTGCGGGAAAGGTTTGTCTTCCATTTCATCATTGAAAGCGCATAGTAGAACTCACACAGGTGAGAAGCCGTATCCCTGCAGCATCTGTGGGAAAAGATACGGTTGCACTTGTGCTTTAAAAAAGCATGTGAGAAAGCACACAGGTGAGAAATCACAGCAACAGCTTAGGGAAAGATATTGGGATGTGTCTCAGGTGGGAAGACATATAAGTTCACATAGCCGCTGAAACAGCTCAACAACCAACATGTCATGTCAACATATCAGAATTGTCATATTTCAATATGTTATGCTGCTAATACTATCTTTTTGTTTTATTTATGATATATTTTGACTAATATGGCTACCAGGTAGAGTGCACTCAGTAGATACTATTTCAGTCAACCAAGATTTTCTTTGGTTGACTACAGCCCTACTTTGTTAACTGTAGTACATTTCTAACAATGTCATCAGGTCTTGCAAAACTGACCTCATATTTCCCTTCATATGACTGTATTACTCATATGTCTGTTTGTAGTATTTCTTTGAAACTTTGTAATCTCCCAAATCGGGGGAAAAAAAACTGATTACATACTTTCTACAAATGTAAATGACTGACCTCTTAAATTATTTTTATTTTGCTTTTCTTATACACTACCTCATTTGTATGATTGACATATATATACATATATGTATATATATGTATATATATGATGATAGATGTTTTTTTCTCTCTCATGTTGAAGCTCAGAAAGCCTCCAGGGCTGTTGGGTCATTTTTGTTTTCACCCTGCCAACTACAGTCTTTTTGTTTTTGTATAGAATATATACATGGTTTTATCGACAAATAAACTTTTTTTGTGACAGAACTTTAATAACATTTCTTTCAATCCTGGTTCTTCAGTGTTTGTCAAGGAATCTTCTTACTTTTTTCTTGCTTTTAATCCACATTGTTCTTTATTTATTTACTTTTATTTTTTGCACAATATAGATCACGTGACTTCATAAAAATGATGAGCAACTAATAGATTCAATATATATGTAATAAAATTAACAGCAATAATAACTAATAGAGAAAGAGAAAGAGTGATGATTTTAACTCAATGAGAAATACAGTGTCTAAATTCTGAAACAGGAGCAGATGGGATGTGTGACTGAGTGGTTTGCAATCCTAACAAAATGTTTCGGGAGGACCAACATGTTGTAAAGAGTAGTAGAAAAAGAACTTGCTCAAACTCTATCAGAATATGAAATAATAAATGTCCCCTGTCAGAGTTACTGAGGCTGTGATGTATAAACACAATGGTCAGGCTGACAAATGTGACGCCCAAAAAGGCTTTTAAGCAGATATGACACAGACCCCCACTAAAACTATGGACAGACACAATCTGGAGCTGTTTATTTTAAGATTAGTGCATTCCCAGGCCCTAGATGGCTCAAGACTAAGTGCACTAACTGGAAAAAATGGCCACTGCTTCCATCTTTCCTTCTGTTTGTGTGTGTTTATCTCATGGAAAACAGCTTGACTCGTCAGAGACACTTAAAGGAAAGGAAAGTCCCACTGGCACTGAATTCTGCTCTCACATTCATCCCACAGTTACTCTTCTTCACCTTCAGAGTCTTGTGCATGAAAAACTGAGATGATCATGGAGGTAATTTACAAACACAAAGAACCGAAATTGAAAACTTCTAAATCTCGTCTCGACTCAGAACAAAATTTACCAGAAAATCAGCAAAAGAAAATGCTAATAATTGGTTACTGGTTGTGATTTCAGAAGTCAGCCACATTGAGATGAATGGTTGGCACTGATAACTCAACAAGATCACGTCGTTAAAAGAGCGTCAGTCAAGCCTCAAATAAAAGTGGAAAATGTGGCATTCTGCTTTGTTTCATGTTTTCATTTGAGGAACATGACAGCGTCCTCAGTTCAATATCAATATTTTGTGATGACTCTGTTTAGTGTTGCAGTCTTTAGGGATCTTTTAATCTTTTGATTGAATTATTCAGAAAAAGAGAGGAAGAAAATATGGTGATACTGTTTGGCCAACTAGCCACATTTAAAATGTAATCTATTTTTATTCTTAACCACACCCTGAAGGCCGTCCAGTGTCAGCTCCTCTAGTGTCACGGTGCCAAGAATATACAGAGCATCACTTAACATTCCCCGTGAAGAGCTGCACTGTCCGCGGCGTAACCAAACAACCAGGCGGCAACAAACACTGACGGCAGACCCTGATGAACGCAGGGGAGCCGACTCTGCTAGGATTTAGGATTAATGACATTTCCAAAATAAAAGCACCTGCAACCGCACATACTGTATGTGTAGCTGGGTTTACACCCAGAGCTCTTATTGAATACCTTTGGCTTTACAAAACAATCAAACTGAACACATCACAAGAGACCACAAGCACTTTCTTTTAGAAAATAATCAGCAGATTAATCAATAATGATAATGATGGTTTGTTGCAGCTGTGGCCACTGTTTCATTTACAGAACTTTGTACATCACACAGAGACAAGCTGAGGAAATCAGTTCACTTTCATTCTGAATTGTTCATATTTTCCATGATTTATAATTTTGGTGAAAAAGGCAGAAAACTGAGTTGAAATAAAATCCTTTACATGTAAATAAACTGTTTTATAGTTTCATTTCTTACATATCTCTGCTGTGTTGTAAAATAATAGTTTTTACAACTCTGAGCTTCTCTATAATAATATTTGGATTGATAATGACTATAGATATGAACATTTTCACAGGTGCCTGTGTTATATTTCATATATCTTGCGTTCCAAGCTGTTTATAATCTGTCAGACTGAAAAAAGGATCCGATGCTGGTGAAATAGTGACGGTTTAAAATGTGTGTGACAGAAATAATACATCAACAAACATCAAAATGGACTCCAGAGGGTTTTCAAACAAATTAAAAGTCAATCAATATTAATATCAGTGTTGTGTTTACAGCTTGTTGCAATTTCCCCATGTGACCAAAACATTAATGCAAGTTTAAATAAAAGTACAAATTATTATCATCATCTAATTAAAGTGTCAAAGTAAAAGCACTCATTATGTTAACATTATTACTGTATAAGATTTAGTTGGAGCTCACATTAACTGCTATTAATCTGTTACCATGGATACACAGTGATTAGACAGTGATTAGAAAAATTAACTCAATATTGATGGAAACACTGAAGCTTTCATTGTTTTACAAAGCACTGTCAGGAATGCATTGACACAGGTGGAAGGCTGTTTTTTTCTTTGTTCTCGCCTTTATTTAAATAGAAAAATGAACAAACAATCAGACAGATCAGTTCTTCAATATAGAAACATTCAGAGAAATTCAGCAGATAATAACAATAAAAAAGAACAAATACATAAATGTAAAAAAGAACAAATCTATCATTTAAGTGAGTCAGAATATATTTTAACTGCTGACTTCGTGTTTGTTACAGATTTGACAGGCTCGAAGTAACGTTCAGGACCAATCAGAAACAATGATGACGGACTTGATTTAAGAAGTTTCTCTTTATGAATACGACATTTCCTCAGTAGAATCCGGAGGTTAACGATATTGTTTAAACTATTTTCTTTACATTCAGAATAAATGAAAATATGTTTCTGTTCAACGTTAATCACGTTTGTTGTTTTGCATAATGTGTCACTTTCTAAGTCTTCAACACAGGGTGAAGAACGTTTCATCTATTGTTTCTGCATGACGTCACCGCGGGGGCGGGGTCATGCAAATTGAGGCGAGGAACCAACTGGAGGATGTGCCACTCCCATCATCATCACCATCACCACCGCCGTCCTGTGAGGTGTGTCTGCGGCGCTGCAGCTGCAGACAGACGGCGAGCAGAGCGTCAGGCTGCCGGTGGACCGACCCGACACGACCCAGTCTCCCTGTCCTGATCCGGATCAGACGGACCATGGCGTCCAAATGTCCCAAATGCGACAAGACGGTGTATTTCGGTAAGTGCAGCAGAGGCCGACAGCCCCCCCCCCCCCTCCCCATCCCCAGCATCGTGATTGTCTGCAGAGGCTGGGTGCTGGGCGGGAGTGTCTAATGAAGTCTGATGTCTTTAATCCACCACGAGCTGTTTTCCCTGAGCTGTTTCAACCTGTTTATTATCACAGGCCATTATCACCACTGAGGTACGGAGGCTCCGTGATGACGTAGAAATCACTGACAAAAAAAAATGTATGCATTTCTATTTTATAAAATTATAATTTCATTTTATATTTTGAATTTTATCAATATATTGTCTAACAGATATTCTTAACGTGTTTCTGGAACATTCAGTTTTATATTTAAATAACTAAAAAAAAAAAAAAAAAAGAAGTTTGAATCTCTAATTTATTCTCACGTTTTTAAGGAATTTGTCACATTGTGAAATTTAAAATCATGCATCATCGAGTCCAATGGATTTTGAATGTTTCACTGGGTCAAAATAAGAATAAAATATATGAATAAATAGATATAATATATGATAATTTTAGGGCTTAAGATGCAAAATACTTTGTTAAAATTTGTTCTGGATTAAATGCAACATGATGATCGATCATGTGGCACTTTGATTAAATTAGGAAAAGATTTAATATCATTATAAGTGGAGATGCTGAAGAAATACATCCTCATGACATTAAGTAATAAAACTACAGCTGTTATTATTTGAAGATGAATCACTTATTCAATAACTGAACAGTTTCAGTCTTGGACGGTTGGTTAAGAAAACTGTATTTTTCTCTTAACTCAGTTTTTTTTTAAGACTAATTGATTAATTGATAATGAAAATAATTATTAGTTTTAGCTCTAATATGTAAAGGGTCTTCATCTGCCAACAGGGATCTTATAGTGGGCAACAAAACATCAAGTAAAAACTCTGGTGATGAGTCTGAATATTACATCGTGGCCAAACGCAACGAAAACCTGAACCTCATAACCCTTTGATTATTGAGTCTGTGCTGTGTCATTATCCTCCACCACTATCTTCTGCAGGAGACAAGAGCAGCAGTTTGTATGTTTTATTTCCACTTTTAACAGGAAGTGTCATCAGTTTCTGTGGGTTGATCTCCGGTTACTGGACGCTTGTTTTCATCATGTCACTAAGGAGTGAATGTAGTGAGCGTATATCAGTTTTTGGAGCATGTGGCGCTGTAAATAATTTATCAATTGCATGGATCGATTTTCTTTCTGCTCTTTTCCTCTTTGTTTCTCTGGAGAGCAGCAGCAGACCACGCCCCGCCACCTCGACCGAACACGACACACACCTCAAACTCTGCAGTAAATCTGAAGCTCAGATTGTTTCTGCTGTTTTGCATTAAAGTAAATTTAATGTGGTTGGAATGCATTTGATGACTTAACAGATATGTTGAAATGCAGAATCAAATATCGTTTAAAACAATAACAGTTGCAGAAGAACGACCAGACTCATGTCTCGACTGGGCACCGAGGTTTGAAGGTGACTTACTGCCTCGTATCACAGTGACGGGCGTCTGAACAGGAAGTGTCATGGTGTATCAGGGCCTGTGTATCTGCAGGGATATTTTGGGAGGAGGACAAACAGATAAATGACTGTTAGTGAAATCACCCCCC
>NW_019174567.1:840092-842592 GCF_002260705.1 Seriola dumerili | reverse complement strand
TGGTCACGTGTTTCTGTTGCCTCTCGTCTGTGTGTGTGTGTGTGTGTGTGTGTGTGTGTGTGTGTGTGTGTGTGTGTGTGTGTGTGTGTGTGTGTGTGTGTGTCAGTTCACCTCAATATATTTCCCTCCTCTGTATTGACCTGCTTCCTGCCTTTCTGTGACTGTATATACTATTCATTTATTTTTATTAGATTACAGATCACTGAGGGTGAAGCCTCAGTTTACAACAGTGTCGAGAAGATAAAAATACCAGTTGAAAAAAGAACATCAAATTAAAAAAAACAAGATTCAGTTAAAACAGGAAGAAACAGAAGTTTAAAGGTCAGAGATTAAAAATCTATGGAGGTGATGGAGCGAGAGCCGCTCATTAGTCCTGGTGACACATGACATGATGGACAGCTGACAGCTTTTATTACTGATGTAGATGATCATATATGTTGATTTGTTGAAGGACAGTTTCTTTATTTGTTTCCCTCTTTCCCAGCAGGATGAAAAGGAGTACTTGGGGATGGGGGGGGGGGCGTCCGAGCTTCTCACACAGGATACGATGACGAGAGTTAAAGGCGTCAGCAGGGATGAACCTGAGAGACGCTGGTTCTTCCTCTGGTTCTGTCTCTGGAGAAAATCAATCCGCTTCAGTCAAATGCAGCTTTTAATGGATTTCTTCGTTCTGCCTTTGGAGTTTTTAGACGTAGATTTTCTGCGTGTTTTTGGAGCATGTGAAGGACTGATTCCTGTCTCGTCTTCCTCCACAGCGGAGAAGGTTTCCTCTTTGGGGAAAGACTGGCACAAGTTCTGTCTGAAATGTGAGCGCTGCAGCAAGACGCTGAATCCCGGAGGCCATGCTGAGGTAGGAGGAGCCTCTTCAACGCTCTTTATCTCACTCTAAAAATAACAGGAGGGAAGTATCTGAGCTGCATCAGAAGCTGTAACCTTCGTGGTTCACCGTGTGAAACACGTCCTGTGACCTCAGCAGGAAGCAGTGGCTTTCCTCGTGGTCAGACTGTACACAGCATTCACTTCATGTTGAGGTCGCGTCCTCTGTCACCCAAAACAAGTGTTCATCAGCTTAGTTTAAAGGATCTGTTCCCATCAACACACATATTCATATGTCAGAGCCGCCATCTTGTTTTCAGGTTGTTTGTCCATACGTCCGTCTCATTCTCGTGGACACGATGTCTCAGTAACGCCTTGAGGGAATTTATTCAAATTTGGCGTAAACATTCTCTCGGACTCAAGGATGAACTGATTCAATTTTGGTGGCTAAAAGGTTAAAGGTCAAAGGGGCGGTAATTCTAGTTTTGTGCAGGTGAAAGTCACATGACTCCATGTGGCACTGAGACGTTATAAATGTAACTGAGTAAAAATGACAATCTTTCCCTCTGACATAATAACAGTAAATGAGCATTATTACTGAATAAACTCATAATGAACCTTTACATATATTTCTGAATGACACAGATGAAACCGTTGGCGCCGCTTCTCAAAGACGTTTTACTGGAAAAGACGCATCAGTTTCAAACAGCACATCGTTGTAGAAAAGAGACGAGAGTGTCTTTATTTCTATGGACGACAGAGAATAATGAGGAAGTGATGGTCAGAGTGGAGAGAGCAGACACGGGGTAATTCTGTGGAACAGACTGAAAACAGAAATGTGCTGAACTTTAGAAACAGCTGCTTTAGTTTGATTCACTCTGAGACTCACCGCCCCCCCCCCCCCCCCCTGTATTTCAGCATGATGGGAAGCCTTACTGCCACAAGCCGTGCTACGCCGCCCTCTTTGGGCCAAAAGGTGAAAGTGTCTTCTCGTCGTCAGATAAACCGTCTGTACGTTACCATCGTTTCCAGGTTTGTAAAATCAACGTTTGTGTGTTTCAGGCGTGAACATCGGCGGAGCTGGCTCCTACGTGTACAACACTCCCGCCAACGAAGCCCCTGCAGCCGTTTCCATGGAAACAGATGGGAAACCAGAGGAGGTGAAAAAAGCTCCTGCGCGGGGACCAGTGAAGGGTGAGAAATAAAACTCACATGTTCAGAGGAGAAATCTCTGGACGGATCAGGAGGTGACGGGTTCACGATGCTTTGAAGATGTGTGAAAATCAGGCAGTTAAAAAGAGCGGGAAGGATGACACGACACAAACTGATTCTGCTGACAAGCTGTAAACTTACATGTCAGAATAATAATGTTCACTTATCACCGAACAATCAAACATTATTCTGATCCTCTGCTTCTCCTCCAGCTGCCAGCTTCTCCTCTTTCTCTGGAGGACCCAACATCTGCCCCAGGTGCAACAAGACGGTGTATTTCGGTGAGAAGAACCCGTGTCTTCATATCTGCAGTGAGTAAGTCGGCTTGTTGCCATAGTGACTTCATAATGGTGTGTGTGTGTGTGTGTGTGTGTGTGTGTGTGTGTGTGTGTGTGTGTGTGTGTGTGTGTGTGTGTGTGTGTGTGTGTGTGTGTGTGTGTGTGTGTGTGGGTGTGGGTGTGTGTGTGGGTGT
>NW_019174567.1:826045-836045 GCF_002260705.1 Seriola dumerili | reverse complement strand
TTGTCAGTGTTTTTTGAACAAGTTAGAGTGAAGGAGACGTAGTTTTTACTGATGGTTATGAAGGTGAGTTTGGGTTCTGTGGTCAAACGTTTTCTACAGTAAAACTGTGTGAAATCAAACCTGTGCTCAGTGTCAGTGGATGTGTTTGTTCATACATGCTCTATTTATTACAACACAGCAGCAGCAATACTCACAAGTTACAATTAGGAAAGACTTACTTTATATAGAGCGTATTTTTCAATTTACAATCACATAAAATAAACAAAAATGACAAAAGTGCCAATGTTACGCCCCGTTGCCGGGGAAAATGATAAAGTAAATAAAAGGTGGAAAAACTACACGAGCACGACACGTTAGCATTTTTTAGTGTGTATTCTCTTCAATCAGCCATGCCGCTACAAGTGCCGCCACTGTCTGTTGTCGTCTTCTATACCTGCCAGGCAAAAGCAGTTGAACACAGAATAGACGATCAATCATTTTTTATATTCCCAACTGAAGACACATAAAAACAATGAATTACTCTTCCTTAACTCACTCTTTCTAATGAACCGCTACACCAACACATGAAAACCATGAACCATCCCTTCAATCAGGTCTTGCCATGAACCACTACCATGTTCAGCCATAAGCTCTTGGTTAAATGTAACCTTTTATCATGTTCAATATTATAACCATGACACATTCTTTTTAATCACATCTTGCCATGCATTATTATTATTTCCAGCCATAGGCTCCTGCTTAAAACTTGACTTTTCTATCATGCTCAATATTATAACCATGACACCAACATGTAATATATATATACATTTCACTATTTTCTTACATTTTCTTTTACTATGAATCGATTATGAGAGAAAATAATTATAATAATANTCCAGCCATAGGCTCCTGCTTAAAACTTGACTTTTCTATCATGCTCAATATTATAACCATGACACCAACATGTAATATATATATACATTTCACTATTTTCTTACATTTTCTTTTACTATGAATCGATTATGAGAGAAAATAATAATAATAATAATAATAATAATAATAATAATAATAATAACAATAATACCTTACACCTGCCACACAGGCTCTTTGGTGGGTTGGTAATCCGGTTTCTCCAGGTCTGGTTTTAGTTAACTACTTAATTTACTAACTAATTTACTCACTGTATTATTGACAGAGTTAACCCCGCCCACTGCAGCTGAACATTGAGCTCTGCCTTGAAAAGGTGCAGCCAAATGAAAGGTAAAACGTCACTGACAGGACGGGGTTGGCTACACCTCTTACTGGAAACAGGGGACCCGGAAAACGAGATTTATATCAAGCTACATACAATAATACCGGAAGTTGGGAGAATTTATCTACAAAATAATAGTGTGAATAAAAGTAACAACAACAACTGCAGTAACACGTGACGAAAATGAATAAAGTACAGCTATTAAGCTCATGCATATGTAAACAAGCATTACAATCCAACAATATAATAATAGTGTAAGTATATCATAAATAACAGACAGGTACCAATACTCTGTGTTTTTCTTATCTTTAATAAATATAACCAAACAGTTAACATCACAAATTATTTTGTTGTTTCTTCAATTCAGGCTACTGCCTAAAGCCCTTCCTTTACTTACCTTAAGGATGCAATAATGGAAGAATATTCAAATCTTTACAGCTGAGAAGCTTGAGCCTTAAAATGTTGGTATTCTTACATGAGAAAAGACTTAAAATTGCAGATTAATCTTCTGTCAATCAATTTAAGGATTAATTAACTAATAGTTTAAGCTCGGGTGGTTTAATTTCCAGCAAAACATTATGTTATATAAGCTCTTCATTTGATGCATGTACATGCGAATATCTTAATTTGGAAAATCTGTAATAACCAAAGCTGGCAGATAGATTTCCATCTGAGTTGTAAAGTGGCATTAAAAGAAGTAAAGTCAAAGTACTTCAAAAGTGCAGTACTTGTGTAAATGTACTTCGTTACTTTTTACTGCTGAACAGATCATTTCATGCACTGCGGATTCTGCAGTCCGCACTGCATCTTTTTTGCTTTGCCCATTTGTCTTATTTTGAAAGCCATCGCCGGAAGTCCTGTCTTTTCCTTCGGCTAACTTAGCATTCGTGCTACTTCTGCTCTCCCCAGCTCGCTAACACAGACGCGCCATCTCTGAACAAGAAGTCCGTCGACATTTTTAGCAGCAGAAACGATTAAAAACTGACAGGTTTACACCCGGGAACTTGTGAGACGACAATATAACGTTATATTCGTTAAAAAATAATTTCCGCGGGAAGGCAACTTGGATAAGAAAAGTGTTTTATCCACTTAGCTAACTGTTAGCTTGTGACGTTGTTAGCTAAAACAACTTAGCTGCAAAGGAATTTCACAGCCTGTTTATGTTTCCGCCGCTTCAGAGAAATGTTGGACGGATCTCCGGCTCACAGCGATGAAACCAACATCGGCAACGTCGAAAACAACAACCCGGTGACGCTGATTTCTGGCAGCGACGGGCTGAACACGGGCAACAAAGCGAGGCAGGCGCTGCTGAAGAAAGGGGGGAGGAAGCTGCGGTCGGCGGCGCCGCTGCACCAGCACCAGAAACCCCCGAGAAACGGCCCCAACGTCCGCCTGTCCGACCACAACAACAACAACACTCTGACGGCTCCGTCCGCCAATAGACCCGCGGCTCAGCCCGGTACCGAGTTTCCTGCCGGTACACAGACCGTACTGACCCTCCATCATCTCAACCAGGGAGCCAGGAAAGAGGTGAGTTCCCTGGGTTGTAGTCGCTATCATCCGTTCGGCCTCCAGGGTTAGATGATAAACATGTTATTACAAGTTAGTCGTTTTATCAGGCAACGTAAAGGCTGTCTTAACCTAATATTATGCTCTTGATAAATCACCATGAGTTAACATAAATACCCAGATCCATTACTGTGGCACTAAAACACACTTTAAAAAATATAATAGTAATTTTTATTCAGTGTATACAACTGGTACTATTTTTGTAACCCAACCAAAAACTACAAACACAAAAATAGTGAGAAATGGCATCACAGCTGCTCACAGCCCAACGTTTGTTTTGTCCAAACCTCAAAAAATGGAAATATTCAAGTGAAGTACCAAAACATACATATCCCCCCTCTCCTGGGAGCTTTCTGATTTATTAGTCAGTCAACAGAAAATTAGTTGACAACAGCAGTAATTTTTTAAGTAAAAGTCCCAATTTTTCACTTCTTAAATACGAATATTTGCTGAGAGATGATTATCTCATGAACCAAAAGACTCAGTGATCAACTCTGAAAATAACCAGTAGTTGAAAGTAATGTTTAGATGCAACCCTGTTAACATCACTATTATTTAAGACATGCTTACAAGTTGTCATTAAAAAGATAACTAGTATAACTTAATTAAACAAAAAAAATGTTATTGTAGTCTTGAAATGAAGTGGATTTAATCTGTGGCTGAGGCGGCTTGAGGTGACGCAGTTACTAATCCCTGTGGTGTAAACAGGAGTCATGTGATGAACAAGCCCGTCTTCCTCTTTCTGCCGGCTGCTTCACCGAGGTGAGATGCCCTGAGCTGACACTGCTGACAGGCGTGTCTGTCAAGCAACAGAGGAGAGGAAGTTTCAGGTTTCGTAACACTCACTAGAAAAGGCCTCACAGATGTTTTATGGTGCAGGAAGTGCGGCTTTGTAACAGAGCAATGGCTTGTTGACTTGTAGAAAACATTTTTTTATAGGATGTAACTTGTCTGTTGATAGGTCAGGTACAGAAGACAAAAAGATGGGACATGAGGGTTGTGAAAGACGTTTGATCAAGGTCTGAGTTTTGGCCAAACTGGTGTACAGATGAAGTCTCCCACCAGGTGATAGGACCCTGTCTTCAAAGCTGAACCACTCCCAGACCCCCGAGGGGGGAGCTAACTCTTTGTGCCGTGTTTCTGTCATTTTCCCTGTTTTTCCATCAATGGTTCTACTTTCAGTTATTGTTTCCCCATCCCCAGATAAACAAAAGTAAAGTCTTCTTATCAACTGATATGTATATGTAACATGATATGACACCTGTAAGTGGCCAATTAATCTTTATTAAAGGTTTAAGACATATTTTGTTTCAAGGTCAAATCTAAACTTTTATACTCAACATGATGATATTGATTCAGTTTTCAAAAGTTCAATGACAGGATCACTTCTCTCATGTCGTTGAATTTAAAAACGGTTTGTTTGTGTTTTGTAGCTGCTCAAATCTAAAGGTGGCAGATTGGAGCCAGGAAGCCAAACTTCCCGCAACCACCCCAGACACGAGCAGCTGACCCAGAATGTGAACAGTCGGAGCCAAAAGCCGAAGCAGGACCAAACCGCCGCTGCTTCCCACGCCGCGAAGAAGAAGGATCGCAGCAGCCCCAACAAGCCTCCACCCCGGGAGCAGAAGAAACCTCTCCACGCCTCCAACAACCTTAAGACCGTGAGCGCCGCGCCCGCTGAAACCGCACCAGAATACCTCAAAGATGGCGAGAAAGTGTACGCTGGAGCCAAGTTCAGCGAGCCGCCCTCACCCAGCGTCTTGCCCAAACCGCCCAGTCACTGGGTCGGAGAGAACGAGCCTCAGCTCAGCAACCAGAGCCGAGAGCAGATGACTGTTCATTTAAAGTCGCTGCTGAAGGTTCAAGACACGTCATGACCGCCGCCACGGAGCAGAACGACCCCATATCTGATTAACAACCAACGCCAACAACTGGAAACAGTTTAATTCAGTAAATGGAGTTTGGCCTTAAACACACTGCGATATGATGTCGGGAGTTTTTAAGAACTTTAGTACAGTTTCCCATCAGCCAACACGCGGCGAGTGTTGAGGAGGCGTCGTGTTGTTGCTGGAGGTCTGACTGACATGCCGTGTATGTCAGTGGCTTCTGATCGAACATTTTCTGCCTTTCTGTCGGCAGAGAAAAGAGAGGATGAGACTTTACTGTGATGGAGTTTGAGGTGTGAAAGAAAGAAGAGCAGACAGTTTCTCCAGCAGCAACGCCGTCGGTGCCTCGTGTTTACATTATGCAAAATGACGATGGCACTTTCTTTAAGGCAGCCTCGTGTTGATCGACTTTTTAAAGAGCTTGTGTAAATGTACATAATATATTGTAAACATATATTTGTGTATATTTTTCCTTGTTATTTTAACTGAGATTCTAGTTTTGTTACTGAGGTTTTTTCCAAAAAAAAAAGAGAAAAGAGAAAAAAAAAGAGAAACTGAGGCACTTTGTTACAGCTCCTTCAGAGTGAAGCACAGTGGATGTAAAGCGAGACTTTTCTTACTGATTTGCACTGAAAACAAACGTGTGGACGGGCGAGAAACTTCACTCTGACCATCCAAAGGTTCACCAGCCAGTCCGATGAATTCACCAGCCACATCAGAACACAGCAGAGTGACGTCCACTTTCAACATGGCTCGGATAGAGTTTACCAGCTGATCACCCCCCACCCCCCGAGCTGGTGGAGTCCAATCAGGGACTGTGAAGCTGACGGGCTGAAGAGAAGATGAAAGTCTCACAGCCAGCTGCTGCAGAAAGCCACAACAAGTGCTTTTTCTTTACCCTCACTGCACTGACCCAGAGTACGTCCACATGAAGCCTGCTCAGTCTGAAACGAGCTCTGTCCACACTGAGCAGCTGCTTCTCTCACCTCTATGTAGAGCTTTTACTAAACAGTCATTTTGAAACGCTGTCTCACCAGGACGATCTCCTGCCAGTTGGTCATCTGTTGTCACCAACTGAACTGGAGCCAAACATTTGCTGCGTCCAGCTGCTGAAACGTGACGATTTGCAGCTTTTTTCTGTTTTATTTCAAAGTAAACTGAATGTTCGGATTGAAGAACGTTGGTTCGACAAAATTAGACACTTCAGTATGTCACTCTGACATATTGATGAGTCCCTAATTAAAATGAGGACCAGTTGTAGCTGGCGATGCCCCAATCACACCTTCTTGCCGCTGATACCGATCATTTCGTTGTTACGTCATAGCAGCTGGATCAGCGGTTGGTCAGTCTGTTTAGCTGTGTAGTGACCTGGGACGTCCAACAGCTTTTACTTTGTTTAACAGAACAGTATGAAAAACTCAAGGAGCTTTGCAGATGTCGTACGTTCTATCAGCCTCACACACGGTCCACACGGCCGCCATGTTGTTTTGTTTTGGCGGCCTGTTGGTGGGAGGCGAGGCTGCTCTCAGCGGCAGACACCGGAGTATTAACCACAGCTGATCTGTAGGAGCATTAATTCACATCTACCAATCAGGTATTTTTAATGAAAATCGGATCGGCTGATCAATCGGGGCCTCCCTCGTTTTAGCCTTAGTCATAATGATAAAACAGTAATTTGATGGCTGCTGGTTAACGTAGTGTTTCTGAGCTGCCATCAGATCGTTATCGCAGTAGAAACAGATGAGTTGTAACGAGGGTCTGTCCCCTCCTCACCTGACGTCGGCCTTGATGACAGTTTCTCCCTTCGCTCGGTGAAAAGAGGACGAGGAGATGAAGCTGTTGCTGAAGCGTGGACGGAGGAAAACACTCTTTCAAGCGTTTTTAAAAAGGACACGGCTTCATGTGGACGCAGTCTTACTGTCTGTATATGATGTTTTCTTCTTCATTTCTCTGAGATCACTCCATGTTTACAGAGAGAGCAGTGAGTGTTCGGTTCGTCACAGGTGATCATGTGATCATGAACCACGTGTGCTTTTTTTTCCTACTGTAATGTTTCTGTGGACGCAGGCAGCTGCTGGGTCTCGTCTCTTCACCTCTGTGACGTCATGTAAATGGAAAATTGTATTGATGTAGCAAAAACTGCCCATTTTATTGCAGTGTTTTAACATTATGTCATTCCAGTTCTAAGAATAAGAATATTAACGACCCCCCCCCATTATCGCGATTTGGAAAAAAGAATTTTATGAAGCATTTCATATCTAAATTATATTAAAATATTGGTTACCCCGACTACACGTTGCTTTGTGTTTCTTACAGGTCAGGAAGACATCGTTGTGTCTTCTCGAGTGAAAAGCTCAGCATCACAGTTTATTAATCATCCTAATGTTTCAGCCTCTAGCCCTTCATCAGAAGGTCAAAGTTCACACACTGAAGTTACAAGTAGAATTTTGATCCTACTTTTACACTTCTAGCTAGCTTCAGCCCCTCTCTGCTACCAGCTGCTAGCTAGCCCTTTGTTTGGTTTTTCTGAAACCCTAAGGCAGTGTGAGCTATGCACAGCAAACATTTTTTCACATGTGGCCCTAATGTGAAGAAAAAACAGATAATCAGATAAAAATAAAAACCTAAAAAGGATTTTATTTTTAGAATTTGTATTTTAAACTCTTAAATCCTAAAAAAAAATATATACATTTTTTCAGAATCATAAAAACATACAAAATATAAATTTTAGTTTAAAATCAGAATTCTAAAAGAAAATCTTTTTTCATATGTGGCCTTAATGTTAAGAAATCTTTAAAAAAAATTGAATAGAAATCAAAAAAATATAATCCTAATCTTTTGTTTTTTTAGAATTCAGTTTAAAGTCTGAACTCAGAAAATATTTTTCACATGTTGCACTAATGTGAAAAAAATCAATAGGATTCAGAAAAATAATTAATTATTACATTTTTTTATTTCTGAGTTAAAGTAAAGAAAAAACAAAATTTAACGTGGCCCTAATCCTCTTCCACAATGTGACCCACATCTGAAGTTTTTCACTGCAGTTTACTTCTTCATCCTTTTTCCTTTTTTTCCGTCTCTTCATACTTCAGCTGCTGCTTCGTACAAATTCAATGCAGCAACTCAGTTTAGCTTCAATTTGTGCCAAAGCAGAAATTTCTTCAGAAATTGTTTCTACTTGTCGTCGTTCATTTTAGAATGATTAGGATTTTTCTGAGACTGTGAACTGTCTGTAACGTCTGTTTTTGATGGTTTGCAGTAGAAGTTTGACGTTCACATGAGCACAGGGGTTTACGTTTACGTCACTTTACTCTGGTACTTGTTGCACAAAATTTAACCAGCGGATGTTCCTTACAACATCACTGCAGCTGGAGACTAGATAGTCAGAGGCTGCGTAGTCTCCTCAGTGTGGGCTGCTACTTCTTTGACACAGTGTTAGCAGATGTGCTAATGCTAACTCTCTCTCTCTCTGCACTGACAAGGTTTCAGGTTTTCAAGTTGATTTATTTGGTCTCATTTGTGTAAAATAATATACAAAAACAATCCAAGGTGTTTTCAGTGAAACGAGCGATAGTGATGTCATGAGGGGAAATGACAGGTGTGACACTGTCTGAGACGATCACGACTGTTTGTGCAACATTCAGCAGAATAAGGAAGAGACGGCTCCGGCGTGTCGTCATGTTCACTGCGGTTTCAGGTCGGTGTGCACACAAACATTTTCTCTCAGTGACAAAAATATAAGATTAAACAAGCAGCAGGAAGTGATGCCCATCCCACCACAATAAAAGAACTCCTTCCACCTGAGGAAGCAGTAGTTTGTTGGACACTGACAGAGACAGAGCATGTCTGGTTTCAAGAGGATTTGTATTTCGTTGTTTCTGGTGCTGCTTTATTTAACAGGTGAGAATATTTAAAGTTATTTACATTGATTTAATCTGCATTTAACAGAAGTTTATTGTCAACACAGCGAAGGTTTCCCTTAAACTTTTCTGTTCTGTTGCATTTAAAGTTTTCTTCACACTGACTTTATAGCAAGAACATTTTCACATCAGGTCTCATTTGCTTCGCAGCTGTGAGCGGACACATGTCCCCCTCCCCCGTCAGAGAAGGAGGTGAGGTCACTTTGTCTTGTGACAATGTGAAAGAAGATCGGAGTGAGTGTGACAGCGTTTCTTGGCTCGTCACTTATAATAACAGAGAAGAAGAAGAAACAGAGCTGGTTAGGTTTGGGCAGATGAACACATACCTGCTTTCCAGATCTAAATCAGACAGACTGAGTCTGACAGAGAAGTGTTCTCTGGTTGTGAAGAAGGTCTCAGCTGAGGATGTTGGTCGTTACGTCTGCAGACAGTTTGAATCAGGAGAACAACAAGCTCCAGATGCTGTGGTTTATCTGTCTGTTGTTACCAGTGAGTATTTACATCAAACTGTCTGTTAGAACAAAACTCTGAAACTTTACAATCATGATGATTATTACAGTGATGAAGTTCATTTCTCTCTTGTCTTTCTCTCTCAATGTCTCCGTCTTCACCAGTAACTGAACAGAAGAACAGTGATGAGGTGACGTTAAGCTGCTTTGTGTTCACATATACACAGTGTGAATACTTAGTGACGTTGGCACTAAGGGAAGATGCCAAACAGGGAACTACGTCACCGTCTTTGTGCTGGGCCACGGCTTCCTTTCCCACTTCTCATTTAATTTACACATCAAAGAAGTATGAGTTGTTCCAGTGTGAACTGACAGAGTATTGCACTGGAAAGGTGCAGCGGTTCACCTTCAGACCTCAGTCCTCAGGTGAGAAAACAGCTCCACCTCGACATGACTCATGAATTATATTTGATTAACAGCTCGACTCATTTTAATTTTTGGCCTCCTCCTGTTTTGTCATGTGTCAGGCAGGGCTACAGAACCATTAATATCAGAACAGACAAACTCGACAACAACACAAGAAGGTGAGAAACGTGTTCAACATAAAACAAACACAAATGTAGACGCATGCTTACAGGATGTATGGTGATAGATTTAATGTGTTGGTTCTCCACACACTGCTGCCCCCAGCATCACACGGACGCCAGTACAAACGAACAAAACCTCAGCAACAAAACAAATTCAAGATCTTCAGGAAAAACTTAAAGCTCCTCCAGTGTAAAGGTCTGTGTCCATGTGTAGTGTGATTATAGATCAGCTCTAGCTTCTATATTAATACTGTGAAAGTATCAAAGCCTCAGTCCACAGAGAAATGCACACAGCCTGTATTCAGAAACTGAGCCTTAAAACCAGCCGTCAGGACTTCTGGAACTTTGTGATGTCACA
>NW_019174567.1:730176-817876 GCF_002260705.1 Seriola dumerili | reverse complement strand
GTGTGTGTGTGTGTGTGTGTGGGTGTGTGTGTGTGTGGGTGTGTGTGCAGCTGAGAAGGTGTCGTCTCTCGGGAAGAACTGGCATCGCCCGTGTCTGCGCTGTGAGAGATGCAGTAAGACTCTGGCTCCCGGCAGCCACGCAGAGGTGAGACACCAGCTGAACTTCCTGGTTCTTCTCCTGGTTCTAGTTCATTTCACTAGAGAGAAAAAAACAGACAAAGATTCAGGAAATGTAAGTCAAGTCATGTGGAGGAGCAGAGACGTCACAGGAAAAGTAATGAAGCATTTCCTTTATTTCATATTTTAATTGGCATTAAAATCAGGAAGTGTAAAAAGAATTTATAAATCAATGATTCATCATCAATAAATACATTGAATTTAAAAATAGATTTATATATATATAGATATATTCCTTTATTAGTCCCACACTGGGGAAATTTGCAATTTAAATCTTCACAAAGGAAGCACTAAGCAGCTGCTGCGATGGAATCAAACGGTGCATCGTCTGACGACATGATGGACAGGATTCCTACAGACGGAGCTTTTTGTTAAAGAATAAGATTCTCGTTCAGCCAGAAGCAGCTGTTATTCCCCTGTAACCAGATGTTTCACTGAAGGTTGATGATGATGATGTCATGTGAGGAGGAGGAGTTAAATGGAATGATTGTTTTGTGTTGCAGCATGACGGACAGCCGTACTGCCACAAACCGTGCTACGCTGTGCTCTTCGGACCCAAAGGTATGAAGTCGGTGCAGTACGGGGCAGAGGGCAGCAGGGGGGGCTGCTGCCTGCAAGAGGAAATCAATAGCTGTCAGAAATCTCTCCACTTCTTGAACAATTTAAATACTTTTATAATTTCAGACTCATTTTGACCTAAAAATATTTTTTAAATATTTCTACTTAATTGGTCCATAATGTCAATTATTAATCTTTTTTCAAAGGTCAAAGGTCAAGGTCAGTGTGACCTCACAAAACAATTATACTTCACACAGAAATTATGACAAAATTTCCCACAAATGGTTGATATCTTATCTGACTGGATGAACAGGGATGTGACCTGGAACTAGTCTGTGTGGAGGAGGGATACGACCACAAGGAGGTGATCCTAGTTTTTCTAAGCTATTGATGCGTTTCTATCAGAATTACTTGTTCTCTGTTTTGTTTTGAAGGATCAGACTCACAAAAAAAACTAATTCTCTCATGAAACTTTCTGCAGATCTTTTTGTTTCATATATTCAGGTTCAGATTTCTCCTCTGCCTCCACTCTATTACAACAACCTCTGTTTCTCCAAATACATTTGAAATCCACAAGAGCAGATTATCAGATGGCACATTTTCAAGCCTTCAAATGAAAACTGTCCACACTGAGGATTGTGGGTAATCCGGAGTAACCAGGACTTTGATTCTCAAAAGACAAGTTGCTGTTGAGTTTATTTAGAAAGTGCTGGCGTCATGACAGAAGTGTCAGAGCGGAGGGTGGAGGTAAAGCCCGTGTGTCCTGCTCTCCCTCAGGTGTGAACACCGGGGGCGTCGGCAGCTACATCTACGACGACCCTGAAGGCGAAGCGCAGCCTTGAGCCGCCGACGCTGCTTCCGCCACCCGGACGAAGCTCCGCCTCCAGGACCCTCAATGTCTCTTTGATTTGCCTTCAACCGTCAAGGTGACAAACGATATGTACTGCACTCACAGGGACGGATACGTAGATGTTTCTGTTGTATTTGTATATTGTTTATATACTGTATCTATTTTTTGTACTGAATCAGACCTTTAATATTTCCTCCCATGTGAGTTTCACATTTGCCTTTCAGTTTCTCCGTTCTCTTTGCCAAACACGTGTTAGCCTCGTTTGTAGTGGATTAAAGCGTCTGTGTTTTTTCACTCACGATTGATAGTTTTTGAACTTTTGTGCACTTGTATGAAAAAGAAAACCCAGCCCACCAATGTATTGTCAGTGTTTTTTGAACAAGTTAGAGTGAAGGAGACGTAGTTTTTACTGATGGTTATGAAGGTGAGTTTGGGTTCTGTGGTCAAACGTTTTCTACAGTAAAACTGTGTGAAATCAAACCTGTGCTCAGTGTCAGTGGATGTGTTTGTTCATACATGCTCTATTTATTACAACACAGCAGCAGCAATACTCACAAGTTACAATTAGGAAAGACTTACTTTATATAGAGCGTATTTTTCAATTTACAATCACATAAAATAAACAAAAATGACAAAAGTGCCAATGTTACGCCCCGTTGCCGGGGAAAATGATAAAGTAAATAAAAGGTGGAAAAACTACACGAGCACGACACGTTAGCATTTTTTAGTGTGTATTCTCTTCAATCAGCCATGCCGCTACAAGTGCCGCCACTGTCTGTTGTCGTCTTCTATACCTGCCAGGCAAAAGCAGTTGAACACAGAATAGACGATCAATCATTTTTTATATTCCCAACTGAAGACACATAAAAACAATGAATTACTCTTCCTTAACTCACTCTTTCTAATGAACCGCTACACCAACACATGAAAACCATGAACCATCCCTTCAATCAGGTCTTGCCATGAAACACTACCATGTTCAGCCATAAGCTCTTGGTTAAATGTAACCTTTTATCATGTTCAATATTATAACCATGACACATTCTTTTTAATCACATCTTGCCATGCATTATTATTATTTCCAGCCATAGGCTCCTGCTTAAAACTTGACTTTTCTATCATGCTCAATATTATAACCATGACACCAACATGTAATATATATATACATTTCACTATTTTCTTACATTTTCTTTTACTATGAATCGATTATGAGAGAAAATAATTATAATAATAATAATAATAATAATAATAATAATAATAACAATAATACCTTACACCTGCCACACAGGCTCTTTGGTGGGTTGGTAATCCGGTTTCTCCAGGTCTGGTTTTAGTTAACTACTTAATTTACTAACTAATTTACTCACTGTATTATTGACAGAGTTAACCCCGCCCACTGCAGCTGAACATTGAGCTCTGCCTTGAAAAGGTGCAGCCAAATGAAAGGTAAAACGTCACTGACAGGACGGGGTTGGCTACACCTCTTACTGGAAACAGGGGACCCGGAAAACGAGATTTATATCAAGCTACATACAATAATACCGGAAGTTGGGAGAATTTATCTACAAAATAATAGTGTGAATAAAAGTAACAACAACAACTGCAGTAACACGTGACGAAAATGAATAAAGTACAGCTATTAAGCTCATGCATATGTAAACAAGCATTACAATCCAACAATATAATAATAGTGTAAGTATATCATAAATAACAGACAGGTACCAATACTCTGTGTTTTTCTTATCTTTAATAAATATAACCAAACAGTTAACATCACAAATTATTTTGTTGTTTCTTCAATTCAGGCTACTGCCTAAAGCCCTTCCTTTACTTACCTTAAGGATGCAATAATGGAAGAATATTCAAATCTTTACAGCTGAGAAGCTTGAGCCTTAAAATGTTGGTATTCTTACATGAGAAAAGACTTAAAATTGCAGATTAATCTTCTGTCAATCAATTTAAGGATTAATTAACTAATAGTTTAAGCTCGGGTGGTTTAATTTCCAGCAAAACATTATGTTATATAAGCTCTTCATTTGATGCATGTACATGCGAATATCTTAATTTGGAAAATCTGTAATAACCAAAGCTGGCAGATAGATTTCCATCTGAGTTGTAAAGTGGCATTAAAAGAAGTAAAGTCAAAGTACTTCAAAAGTGCAGTACTTGTGTAAATGTACTTCGTTACTTTTTACTGCTGAACAGATCATTTCATGCACTGCGGATTCTGCAGTCCGCACTGCATCTTTTTTGCTTTGCCCATTTGTCTTATTTTGAAAGCCATCGCCGGAAGTCCTGTCTTTTCCTTCGGCTAACTTAGCATTCGTGCTACTTCTGCTCTCCCCAGCTCGCTAACACAGACGCGCCATCTCTGAACAAGAAGTCCGTCGACATTTTTAGCAGCAGAAACGATTAAAAACTGACAGGTTTACACCCGGGAACTTGTGAGACGACAATATAACGTTATATTCGTTAAAAAATAATTTCCGCGGGAAGGCAACTTGGATAAGAAAAGTGTTTTATCCACTTAGCTAACTGTTAGCTTGTGACGTTGTTAGCTAAAACAACTTAGCTGCAAAGGAATTTCACAGCCTGTTTATGTTTCCGCCGCTTCAGAGAAATGTTGGACGGATCTCCGGCTCACAGCGATGAAACCAACATCGGCAACGTCGAAAACAACAACCCGGTGACGCTGATTTCTGGCAGCGACGGGCTGAACACGGGCAACAAAGCGAGGCAGGCGCTGCTGAAGAAAGGGGGGAGGAAGCTGCGGTCGGCGGCGCCGCTGCACCAGCACCAGAAACCCCCGAGAAACGGCCCCAACGTCCGCCTGTCCGACCACAACAACAACAACACTCTGACGGCTCCGTCCGCCAATAGACCCGCGGCTCAGCCCGGTACCGAGTTTCCTGCCGGTACACAGACCGTACTGACCCTCCATCATCTCAACCAGGGAGCCAGGAAAGAGGTGAGTTCCCTGGGTTGTAGTCGCTATCATCCGTTCGGCCTCCAGGGTTAGATGATAAACATGTTATTACAAGTTAGTCGTTTTATCAGGCAACGTAAAGGCTGTCTTAACCTAATATTATGCTCTTGATAAATCACCATGAGTTAACATAAATACCCAGATCCATTACTGTGGCACTAAAACACACTTTAAAAAATATAATAGTAATTTTTATTCAGTGTATACAACTGGTACTATTTTTGTAACCCAACCAAAAACTACAAACACAAAAATAGTGAGAAATGGCATCACAGCTGCTCACAGCCCAACGTTTGTTTTGTCCAAACCTCAAAAAATGGAAATATTCAAGTGAAGTACCAAAACATACATATCCCCCCTCTCCTGGGAGCTTTCTGATTTATTAGTCAGTCAACAGAAAATTAGTTGACAACAGCAGTAATTTTTTAAGTAAAAGTCCCAATTTTTCACTTCTTAAATACGAATATTTGCTGAGAGATGATTATCTCATGAACCAAAAGACTCAGTGATCAACTCTGAAAATAACCAGTAGTTGAAAGTAATGTTTAGATGCAACCCTGTTAACATCACTATTATTTAAGACATGCTTACAAGTTGTCATTAAAAAGATAACTAGTATAACTTAATTAAACAAAAAAAATGTTATTGTAGTCTTGAAATGAAGTGGATTTAATCTGTGGCTGAGGCGGCTTGAGGTGACGCAGTTACTAATCCCTGTGGTGTAAACAGGAGTCATGTGATGAACAAGCCCGTCTTCCTCTTTCTGCCGGCTGCTTCACCGAGGTGAGATGCCCTGAGCTGACACTGCTGACAGGCGTGTCTGTCAAGCAACAGAGGAGAGGAAGTTTCAGGTTTCGTAACACTCACTAGAAAAGGCCTCACAGATGTTTTATGGTGCAGGAAGTGCGGCTTTGTAACAGAGCAATGGCTTGTTGACTTGTAGAAAACATTTTTTTATAGGATGTAACTTGTCTGTTGATAGGTCAGGTACAGAAGACAAAAAGATGGGACATGAGGGTTGTGAAAGACGTTTGATCAAGGTCTGAGTTTTGGCCAAACTGGTGTACAGATGAAGTCTCCCACCAGGTGATAGGACCCTGTCTTCAAAGCTGAACCACTCCCAGACCCCCGAGGGGGGAGCTAACTCTTTGTGCCGTGTTTCTGTCATTTTCCCTGTTTTCCCATCAATGGTTCTACTTTCAGTTATTGTTTCCCCATCCCCAGATAAACAAAAGTAAAGTCTTCTTATCAACTGATATGTATATGTAACATGATATGACACCTGTAAGTGGCCAATTAATCTTTATTAAAGGTTTAAGACATATTTTGTTTCAAGGTCAAATCTAAACTTTTATACTCAACATGATGATATTGATTCAGTTTTCAAAAGTTCAATGACAGGATCACTTCTCTCATGTCGTTGAATTTAAAAACGGTTTGTTTGTGTTTTGTAGCTGCTCAAATCTAAAGGTGGCAGATTGGAGCCAGGAAGCCAAACTTCCCGCAACCACCCCAGACACGAGCAGCTGACCCAGAATGTGAACAGTCGGAGCCAAAAGCCGAAGCAGGACCAAACCGCCGCTGCTTCCCACGCCGCGAAGAAGAAGGATCGCAGCAGCCCCAACAAGCCTCCACCCCGGGAGCAGAAGAAACCTCTCCACGCCTCCAACAACCTTAAGACCGTGAGCGCCGCGCCCGCTGAAACCGCACCAGAATACCTCAAAGATGGCGAGAAAGTGTACGCTGGAGCCAAGTTCAGCGAGCCGCCCTCACCCAGCGTCTTGCCCAAACCGCCCAGTCACTGGGTCGGAGAGAACGAGCCTCAGCTCAGCAACCAGAGCCGAGAGCAGATGACTGTTCATTTAAAGTCGCTGCTGAAGGTTCAAGACACGTCATGACCGCCGCCACGGAGCAGAACGACCCCATATCTGATTAACAACCAACGCCAACAACTGGAAACAGTTTAATTCAGTAAATGGAGTTTGGCCTTAAACACACTGCGATATGATGTCGGGAGTTTTTAAGAACTTTAGTACAGTTTCCCATCAGCCAACACGCGGCGAGTGTTGAGGAGGCGTCGTGTTGTTGCTGGAGGTCTGACTGACATGCCGTGTATGTCAGTGGCTTCTGATCGAACATTTTCTGCCTTTCTGTCGGCAGAGAAAAGAGAGGATGAGACTTTACTGTGATGGAGTTTGAGGTGTGAAAGAAAGAAGAGCAGACAGTTTCTCCAGCAGCAACGCCGTCGGTGCCTCGTGTTTACATTATGCAAAATGACGATGGCACTTTCTTTAAGGCAGCCTCGTGTTGATCGACTTTTTAAAGAGCTTGTGTAAATGTACATAATATATTGTAAACATATATTTGTGTATATTTTTCCTTGTTATTTTAACTGAGATTCTAGTTTTGTTACTGAGGTTTTTTCCAAAAAAAAAAGAGAAAAGAGAAAAAAAAAGAGAAACTGAGGCACTTTGTTACAGCTCCTTCAGAGTGAAGCACAGTGGATGTAAAGCGAGACTTTTCTTACTGATTTGCACTGAAAACAAACGTGTGGACGGGCGAGAAACTTCACTCTGACCATCCAAAGGTTCACCAGCCAGTCCGATGAATTCACCAGCCACATCAGAACACAGCAGAGTGACGTCCACTTTCAACATGGCTCGGATAGAGTTTACCAGCTGATCACCCCCCACCCCCCGAGCTGGTGGAGTCCAATCAGGGACTGTGAAGCTGACGGGCTGAAGAGAAGATGAAAGTCTCACAGCCAGCTGCTGCAGAAAGCCACAACAAGTGCTTTTTCTTTACCCTCACTGCACTGACCCAGAGTACGTCCACATGAAGCCTGCTCAGTCTGAAACGAGCTCTGTCCACACTGAGCAGCTGCTTCTCTCACCTCTATGTAGAGCTTTTACTAAACAGTCATTTTGAAACGCTGTCTCACCAGGACGATCTCCTGCCAGTTGGTCATCTGTTGTCACCAACTGAACTGGAGCCAAACATTTGCTGCGTCCAGCTGCTGAAACGTGACGATTTGCAGCTTTTTTCTGTTTTATTTCAAAGTAAACTGAATGTTCGGATTGAAGAACGTTGGTTCGACAAAATTAGACACTTCAGTATGTCACTCTGACATATTGATGAGTCCCTAATTAAAATGAGGACCAGTTGTAGCTGGCGATGCCCCAATCACACCTTCTTGCCGCTGATACCGATCATTTCGTTGTTACGTCATAGCAGCTGGATCAGCGGTTGGTCAGTCTGTTTAGCTGTGTAGTGACCTGGGACGTCCAACAGCTTTTACGTTGTTCAACAGAACAGTATGAAAAACTCAAGGAGCTTTGCAGATGTCGTACGTTCTATCAGCCTCACACACGGTCCACACGGCCGCCATGTTGTTTTGTTTTGGCGGCCTGTTGGTGGGAGGCGAGGCTGCTCTCAGCGGCAGACACCGGAGTATTAACCACAGCTGATCTGTAGGAGCATTAATTCACATCTACCAATCAGGTATTTTTAATGAAAATCGGATCGGCTGATCAATCGGGGCCTCCCTCGTTTTAGCCTTAGTCATAATGATAAAACAGTAATTTGATGGCTGCTGGTTAACGTAGTGTTTCTGAGCTGCCATCAGATCGTTATCGCAGTAGAAACAGATGAGTTGTAACGAGGGTCTGTCCCCTCCTCACCTGACGTCGGCCTTGATGACAGTTTCTCCCTTCGCTCGGTGAAAAGAGGACGAGGAGATGAAGCTGTTGCTGAAGCGTGGACGGAGGAAAACACTCTTTCAAGCGTTTTTAAAAAGGACACGGCTTCATGTGGACGCAGTCTTACTGTCTGTATATGATGTTTTCTTCTTCATTTCTCTGAGATCACTCCATGTTTACAGAGAGAGCAGTGAGTGTTCGGTTCGTCACAGGTGATCATGTGATCATGAACCACGTGTGCTTTTTTTTCCTACTGTAATGTTTCTGTGGACGCAGGCAGCTGCTGGGTCTCGTCTCTTCACCTCTGTGACGTCATGTAAATGGAAAATTGTATTGATGTAGCAAAAACTGCCCATTTTATTGCAGTGTTTTAACATTATGTCATTCCAGTTCTAAGAATAAGAATATTAACGACCCCCCCCCATTATCGCGATTTGGAAAAAAGAATTTTATGAAGCATTTCATATCTAAATTATATTAAAATATTGGTTACCCCGACTACACGTTGCTTTGTGTTTCTTACAGGTCAGGAAGACATCGTTGTGTCTTCTCGAGTGAAAAGCTCAGCATCACAGTTTATTAATCATCCTAATGTTTCAGCCTCTAGCCCTTCATCAGAAGGTCAAAGTTCACACACTGAAGTTACAGGTAGAATTTTGATCCTACTTTTACACTTCTAGCTAGCTTCAGCCCCTCTCTGCTACCAGCTGCTAGCTAGCCCTTTGTTTGGTTTTTCTGAAACCCTAAGGCAGTGTGAGCTATGCACAGCAAACATTTTTTCACATGTGGCCCTAATGTGAAGAAAAAACAGATAATCAGATAAAAATAAAAACCTAAAAAGGATTTTATTTTTAGAATTTGTATTTTAAACTCTTAAATCCTAAAAAAAAATATATACATTTTTTCAGAATCATAAAAACATACAAAATATAAATTTTAGTTTAAAATCAGAATTCTAAAAGAAAATCTTTTTTCATATGTGGCCTTAATGTTAAGAAATCTTTAAAAAAAATTGAATAGAAATCAAAAAAATATAATCCTAATCTTTTGTTTTTTTAGAATTCAGTTTAAAGTCTGAACTCAGAAAATATTTTTCACATGTTGCACTAATGTGAAAAAAATCAATAGGATTCAGAAAAATAATTAATTATTACATTTTTTTATTTCTGAGTTAAAGTAAAGAAAAAACAAAATTTAACGTGGCCCTAATCCTCTTCCACAATGTGACCCACATCTGAAGTTTTTCACTGCAGTTTACTTCTTCATCCTTTTTCCTTTTTTTCCGTCTCTTCATACTTCAGCTGCTGCTTCGTACAAATTCAATGCAGCAACTCAGTTTAGCTTCAATTTGTGCCAAAGCAGAAATTTCTTCAGAAATTGTTTCTACTTGTCGTCGTTCATTTTAGAATGATTAGGATTTTTCTGAGACTGTGAACTGTCTGTAACGTCTGTTTTTGATGGTTTGCAGTAGAAGTTTGACGTTCACATGAGCACAGGGGTTTACGTTTACGTCACTTTACTCTGGTACTTGTTGCACAAAATTTAACCAGCGGATGTTCCTTACAACATCACTGCAGCTGGAGACTAGATAGTCAGAGGCTGCGTAGTCTCCTCAGTGTGGGCTGCTACTTCTTTGACACAGTGTTAGCAGATGTGCTAATGCTAACTCTCTCTCTCTCTGCACTGACAAGGTTTCAGGTTTTCAAGTTGATTTATTTGGTCTCATTTGTGTAAAATAATATACAAAAACAATCCAAGGTGTTTTCAGTGAAACGAGCGATAGTGATGTCATGAGGGGAAATGACAGGTGTGACACTGTCTGAGACGATCACGACTGTTTGTGCAACATTCAGCAGAATAAGGAAGAGACGGCTCCGGCGTGTCGTCATGTTCACTGCGGTTTCAGGTCGGTGTGCACACAAACATTTTCTCTCAGTGACAAAAATATAAGATTAAACAAGCAGCAGGAAGTGATGCCCATCCCACCACAATAAAAGAACTCCTTCCACCTGAGGAAGCAGTAGTTTGTTGGACACTGACAGAGACAGAGCATGTCTGGTTTCAAGAGGATTTGTATTTCGTTGTTTCTGGTGCTGCTTTATTTAACAGGTGAGAATATTTAAAGTTATTTACATTGATTTAATCTGCATTTAACAGAAGTTTATTGTCAACACAGCGAAGGTTTCCCTTAAACTTTTCTGTTCTGTTGCATTTAAAGTTTTCTTCACACTGACTTTATAGCAAGAACATTTTCACATCAGGTCTCATTTGCTTCGCAGCTGTGAGCGGACACATGTCCCCCTCCCCCGTCAGAGAAGGAGGTGAGGTCACTTTGTCTTGTGACAATGTGAAAGAAGATCGGAGTGAGTGTGACAGCGTTTCTTGGCTCGTCACTTATAATAACAGAGAAGAAGAAGAAACAGAGCTGGTTAGGTTTGGGCAGATGAACACATACCTGCTTTCCAGATCTAAATCAGACAGACTGAGTCTGACAGAGAAGTGTTCTCTGGTTGTGAAGAAGGTCTCAGCTGAGGATGTTGGTCGTTACGTCTGCAGACAGTTTGAATCAGGAGAACAACAAGCTCCAGATGCTCTGGTTTATCTGTCTGTTGTTACCAGTGAGTATTTACATCAAACTGTCTGTTAGAACAAAACTCTGAAACTTTACAATCATGATGATTATTACAGTGATGAAGTTCATTTCTCTCTTGTCTTTCTCTCTCAATGTCTCCGTCTTCACCAGTGACTGAACAGAGGAACAGTGATGAGGTGACGTTAAGCTGCTTTGTGTTCACATATACACAGTGTGAATACTTAGTGACGTTGGCACTAAGGGAAGATGCCAAACAGGGAACTACGTCACCGTCTTTGTGCTGGGCCACGGCTTCCTTTCCCACTTCTCATTTAATTTACACATCAAAGAAGTATGAGTTGTTCCAGTGTGAACTGACAGAGTATTGCACTGGAAAGGTGCAGCGGTTCACCTTCAGACCTCAGTCCTCAGGTGAGAAAACAGCTCCACCTCGACATGACTCATGAATTATATTTGATTAACAGCTCGACTCATTTTAATTTTTGGCCTCCTCCTGTTTTGTCATGTGTCAGGCAGGGCTACAGAACCATTAATATCAGAACAGACAAACTCGACAACAACACAAGAAGGTGAGAAACGTGTTCAACATAAAACAAACACAAATGTAGACGCATGCTTACAGGATGTATGGTGATAGATTTAATGTGTTGGTTCTCCACACACTGCTGCCCCCAGCATCACACGGACGCCAGTACAAACGAACAAAACCTCAGCAACAAAACAAATTCAAGATCTTCAGGAAAAACTTAAAGCTCCTCCAGTGTAAAGGTCTGTGTCCATGTGTAGTGTGATTATAGATCAGCTCTAGCTTCTATATTAATACTGTGAAAGTATCAAAGCCTCAGTCCACAGAGAAATGCACACAGCCTGTATTCAGAAACTGAGCCTTAAAACCAGCCGTCAGGACTTCTGGAACTTTGTGATGTCACAACAAAGCAGTCACCAAGCCCCGCCCACCTGGACCCACCATCCAAACCTTGCAGGATTTGGTTTCTCTGAGTGTTTTTACCTGAAATCTGAGAGCCAGAGCCTCCTCTCTTCTGATTGGCTCACTGACCTGTTGTTACTAGAGCTGCAGAGAGAAGCCTGAGAGAGGAGATGTAAAACTACACTGAGATGGTTTTTATATCTTCTGATGGATCAACACTTCAAATAAAACACAGAAGAAGAAACATGGAGCTTTAAACGGTCAATTCATCTTGAGATTTACACAATTTATACATTATTATTATTATAAGGTCTGTAACATGTGAAGCGCATGTGGAACTTCTATCTTTTATTTGAATGATTTTGAATTTGATTCTTCACTGACATGATGTTTGTGCTCATGTGTTCTCCACAGCTGCTACAGATTGTTCTGCTCTGACCTTCATCATGTTGCTGATGCGTGTGGCTGAACTCCTCCTCATCACTGTGATCACTGTTCTCCTCGTCAGAGCTCGAGGTGAGAACATCCGCTCCAACATGAGTTCAGGCTGATCCACACAACCTGTGAGTTCAGAGGTGAAGTGTTACTCTGTGCTTTATTTTCCAGGGAACCAGAGAGCACCTGAATGCAACACTGTGAGTAGAGAACCAGAAACCATCCTCATTTTAAAATGCTGCTGCTAACTGTTCATGTGACTGTGATACGTGGCTGTTAATGTCTCACTGTTTGTGTCTGTGCAGGTCTCAGACTCAGTGAGAAGCACAACAGTGATGCGTTCAGGTGCAGCAGCCAGTCAGGTAAAGATCAGATCAGACAGGAACTGATGGTGCATTCCTGAGTCTGGGTGGAAATTTCAACATTTATTTGTTCCACTTTAATCCCAGTTTGTTGTGCTGTTGTTGTTGACAGGTGCAGGATGATGGAGGTGTATGTGATGCTACAGTGAACTATGAAAACGTGACACCAGACCCATCAGCTCCCGTCAGATTCAACAGGATTGACATTTAATCTGCATCTAGCGCCATTATTTCATCCACGTGTGCTGTGGTGCCACCTGTAGGTGAAACACCGTCAGTCACTGTTAATGTGTAATTATATGGATTTGGTTGCATCAATTAAAGGTGGAGTTTATATCAAATAAGCTGCATTTATAGGATTGTAAGTTTTTAACGCGGTGGCATAAGAACAAACAGAAATACATGAACTCAGACTCATTTCAGCAGTTTGGGTTAAAAATATCCACGTACTCTGATCTAATGTAAATGTATAAAACCCTTTTCAAACATTAAAGCGCCATATTTTCTTCTTCTTCTGTGTTTTATTTGAAGTGTTGATCCATCAGAAGATATAAAAACCATCTCAGTGTAGTTTTGCATCTCCTCTCTCAGGCTTCTCTCTGGAGCTCTAGTAACAACAGGTCGGTGAGCCAATCAGAAGAGAGGAGGCTCTGAGCCTGAGCTCCACACACGCCCCTCTTCTTTGAACATTTTTAGATCAGCTGGGAGTTAGGGGCAGAGTCAGGCACTGCCAAGATGGCGATGGTGAAGCAGCTCACTCTGAGCCTCACACACCTGTGGGTGATGTCTATGGTTCTCCGTAAAACACTTCCCCCTCACTTCTCAGAAACAAAGACTTCATGAACACAATGAGGAACCAACAAGTTTCAGACCAGTAACACGTCATCCCCCCCCCCAGAAGAAGAGCTGCTCTCATGCAAACATTAATCTGTCTTCATACCTTTAACTTCCTCTCAGCTCTTTGTTTTCAGGGTGTCAAAGATGTCATACACAGTTTGTACCCGTTGAATCTTAATTTAGTTTTCACTTTAAAATCCCACATGACCTCAGACCCTGTTGTAAACACAGCGACATATTTCTTCTCTTTATGATCAGTGTTGATCTCACAGTCAGTTCTCCCTCCCAGTCCTTTAAACTCACTTCAGTTTACCTGGATGTTGTGACCTCTGACCTCTTCATTGTTGGTTGATCAGTCACTGTTGTTCAGAGAGAAATGAACATTAAAAATCTAATTGAAGAAGAACGACTGTTCTGCTCCATCCACATGAATTTAGTCACTGATAGGAAGTGACATCACAGGAAGTAGATGACGTCTTCGTCTAAAAAGATGCTCTGACAGTTGAGAGCACGAGCGCAGGAGACGGAGGAGCACGACAGTCGAGTTTAGACGGATTCAAATGTTTTTTATCTGATCCTGATTCTTCAGTTTACAGGTAAGGACACGTGAAATATAGAAACAACAGCTTTATTATTAGTGTGAATAAACCGAGACAAATATGTTGTTTGTGTTTAACATGTAAGTTTACTGGACACCAAAGATATGACACATTACAAACTGTTGTATGTAAAATAATCTTCACACTGACTGTAAAAATATTTCATTCTTTTCAGCAGCAGCAACTGAAAATAAAAACTCCTACATATTTGTCAGAGATGGAGATGACGTCATTTTGTCCTGTGAGAATGTGAGAGACGATAAAGACGAATGTGACAGAACGTCCTGGATCTTCAGTGGTTTAGGAAACAACGCGACAGTAACACTGTTTGAACTTGGGAAGATTAATAAAGATGCCGGATCTAAATCAGACGGACTGAGTCTGACAGAGAACTGTTCTCTGGTTCTAAAGAAGGTCTCAGCTGAGGATGTTGGTCTGTACAGCTGCAGACAGTTTGACAAATCAGGACATTATCAACCTCCAGATGCTCAGACTGATCTGTCTGTCGTTACCAGTGAGTATTTACATCTTAATGTTTGAACAAATTATAGCTGTAAGCGTCAGTTTGCGGCTTCTCTTTACGGTGTACCTTTCAAACTCTGAACGATTGAGATCATATCTTTTGGGATGTATTTGCACATCATTTCTAGTTATGGAGCCAGTTTTCGTGTCTCTGACTCGATCCAGCCCTCTGCAAATTGAGCAAAGAAATAAGATGACAGATATTGATGAATAGGCCATGCCCACTTCCATCAATTAACCATCAACTATAGATATAAGTCTTGAGTTACACATTTTTGGTATTTGTGGTGCCCCCTATAGGTCAAGCTCAAAATGCTGTGGTAGACCTCTTTCCTGTCACGGCTTTAAGATATCTACCAAGTTTTATGATTACTGGACAATTAATTAATTAGTTAATGAGTTATGGGCAATATTCTCCAAGCCCCGCCCTGTGCAAAGATATTTAGGTAGATGGCGGCCATGTTTTTGACCAATCTTGTTCATTTATGATAGAAATTTGTAATTTAGTCCACCGAGCTGCTAAAGTAAATATTCATAAAGTTTTTCACATTATGCTAATTAGCAGTAAGTCCATCATGGCGTGGTGCTTCATGGAGCACATTGCACTGGACGATGTTAGGGGTGTGTCCTTTCCAAAATTGGCCTTGATTACAGCGCCACCATGTGGCCGATTGAGCTGATATTTGTTGGAAAGCTGGTACATATCATTTCCAGTCATTGGGCCAAGTTTTATGTTTCTAGCTCAGTGGTTCCCAACCTGTGGGCCGGGTCCCACTGGTGGGCCGCGGAGGTAGAGGAAGGTATGGCGGTCAAATCAGTTGCAAAACAATTTTACAACAATTTAAACAATTGGAGAGAAAATAATTAGTAATTATTAAAGACTATCTCTGTAATACGCCCATGTTTGATCGATATCATTAAAATAAAAGTGCTCTGAGAAGGCGTTATTTGGCCTCCATATTGTTACAGGGTCGGATGTGGGCGGAAAAGGTTGGGAACCGCTGTTCTGGCTCATTCCAGCTCACAGCAATTTGAGCTGCGACAGAAGACAAATAATAATACACCTGAGTAAAAACAATAAACACTGAAACTTTACAATAATCATGATTATTACAGTGATGAAGTTCATTTCTCTCTTGTTGTCTTTCTCTCTCGTCTCCGTCTTCACCAGTAACTGAACATGAGGACAGTGATGAGGTGAAGTTTACCTGCTCCGTGTCGACGTTCAGAGCGTGCAGACACTCGGTGAAGTGGTGGGTCAGACGTGCAGTTGTGGGTTTAGTCTTGAAGGCGTCCGGCTGCTCGACCACTCTGTCTCTCTTTACTCACACGTCAATGATGAACCTGCGGTGTAACGTCAGAAACACTTTCACCGGAGTAGTGCATCAGTTCACCTTCAGCCGTCTGTCCTCCGGTCAGACAACAGGTGAGACAACAGGTGAGGACTTGATGAGCTGTTTGAGATGACATCATTCTTTCTCTGGTAGTTACTTATATATATACTGCATATATATGTATAAGGAATATATATATATATATATATATATATAAGGAACCTGGATTCTTGCTGCTGAAGCTGCAGTCGACCCTCTTTGTGTTTTCAGGACAAAAAGCAAAGACGGATGAAAACACTGAGTTTAAGTTTAAGTCATGATTTCACAGTGTAAACCACTTCCTGTTCCATCAGTGTCATTTCATCTGTTGTTCTTGTTTGTTTGTTTGTTTGTTTGTTTGTTTGTTTGTTTGTCTGTTTCTTTCTTTCTTTCTTTCTTTCTTTCTTTCTTTCTTTCTTTCTTTCTTTCTTTCTTTCTTTCTGTCAGGGGCTGAGGTTAAATCCTGCAGAGACTCAGGCTGGTCAAGGACATTATATTTCAGTGATACTACAAAGTAACTTTTCATTAGATGGAGGACAAATCAGGTGTGTGTGTTTTATTCTGTTTCCTGTTTGTTTCCCAGATTCGGGTTGATGATGATGATGATGATGATGATGATGATGATGATGATGATGATGATGATGATGATGATGCAGCGATCTACAGCACTGTGGAACCTCCCTCCTCTTCTGCTGGGTTCTCCGTGGATCCCCGGAACCTCTACCCCACCGTCAACAAACCAAAACCATAAAAAAAACATCTAATCTCATTACAGATATTTTACATTGATGACTGATCAGTTCAAGTCAGTTCATGTTATATTGTGATGTAACTTCTCATTTCCAAAAGTAATGTTTGTATTACAATTATTTCATGATCAGTTTCAGGATTTCTTGCTGTATAAAGCCTTGTTGACCAGATGGGGGCGCTGTGGGTCAACGAGCAGCACATACAGTTACATTTGAAATCAATACATTTATTTGACATTGATAAAGCTCCTCAGCAACATTTAACTGTATAAACACACAGTGTTACATGGTCTAAATGTATTTTCTACTGTCATAATAAATCAGTGTTATGCCTCTTTTTAACACAGCTGATGTTTTTTCTCTTTTTTGTAGTCATTTTTTGGACTTGTAAAAAGATTTTTGTCCAGAAGGCGGCGTAGTAGGTTTACTAGTGTCACTATGTAAAAACCTAGAGTCAGTGTTGTTACCTGCTCAAACATACACAAGTATAACACAGGACACCTTTAATGACTCTCCGGGCTGTGCTCACCACATCTAACATGCACCTGGTCAATAATACAAAAACTGAGGGGTGCAAATTTGCATATTTGATATAATAATAATAATAATAATAATAATAATAATAATAATAATAATAATAATAATAATACATTTTATTTTAAAACACTTTGCCAGATATTAAAAGATTCTTCATGTGATGGATTATAAAATTACAATAAAGTACAATCACAGAATAGTTTAATGGCATTTAACAGTTTAAACAGTTGGCAGAACAGAACTGATGGCAGTGGGAATGAAGGATCTTCTGAACCTCTCTGTTCTGCAGGGAGATGAGACGTTTGCTGCTGTAGCTGCTTCTCCGTCTCTGTCTTCTCTGAAGTTATTCATGGTGCATTTTGTTGATGTAGAGCTGGACATCATGAGTGCAGCAGCAGTGGAGGACAGTCAGACAGTTGATGTTTCTGAGGGTGTGAAGATAGAGGAGGAAGAGTAGAGGACCAAGCTTCAACCTCCGAGGCTGAAACATGAAGCATCAACACTGAAGAACCAGAAGCTGCAGTTCCTCTAACGACCACTAGAGTCTGGCTCCAACAGTGAGTCAGTCCCCATAGACTCCCATGTTAAAATGTCCAACTTTACAGCAGAAATAAACATGTTTACAGCCTGGTACAGAAACTGTTTTGGTCTCTAGAGCTGATTTCCTCCTTCATGACACCTGTAATCAATGTCCATCTTTATTTACAGTCTATGTTTGGGACACGGGGGGGGGGGGGGGGGGGGGGGGCAGCTGGTGATGAAGTGATGTCTGTCTGTGACGAGATCCGACTTCACCCAGCAGGGAGCAGCACAGATGATGCTGACGTAGGTTCAGAGGTGAAGGGAGGAGACGAGTGTGTTTGATGTCAAAAGCAGAAGTGAGGAGGTGGAGGCTGAGATGAGCAGAGATATGGAGGATGAGAGAACAAACACAGTGGTCATGTGACCTTGCTCAGTCCTCAAGATCATAAAGGTCTTAAGCTGAACTACACTGTTCATGTGCATTATTTTGAAATACAGAACCTTGCTGGAGTCTCAGAGACCCTGAGCAGGACTCAGATAGTCTCAAGTGTTTGTGATGTTTATCAGGTCGAGCTCTGCTGCCGTCACACCCACAGTCTCTCTAAAAAGGCTAATGATGAGGAAGTGAAACGTCCTTAATTACAGGAAGTACACTTATAAAAGATTGAAGTAACAGCGGTTCAGAGACTTTGACAGTCAAGAGACTTGAAGCACGATGGCTGGGATGGATTACATATCTTTATTTCTCATAGTGACGGTTCAGCTTACAGGTGAGGTTACCTGAACAACACTGTAAAATATTATTGACAGTTTCTCTTGTTGATCTTTACAATAAGTGTAAAAACCCCCCTGTATTTTAATCTAATTTTCATGTTTCTCTTTCATCTTCTCACCAGCAGTAACTGAACAAACCACTTCCTACTTGTCTGCCAGACTTGGAGGTGAAGTGACTTTGCCCTGTGGACATGTGAAAGGTGATAAGTATAAATGCGACGGAGCTTCCTGGAAGTTCACTGGCTCAGGAAACCAAGCAGCAGTACTGCTGGTTCACGAAGGGAAGATTCAAGAAGCCAGATCTAAATCAAACAGACTGAGTCTGACAGAAAAATGTTCTCTGGTTCTGAAGAAGGTCACAGCTGAAGATGCTGGTCTGTACGGCTGCACACAGGTCAACAGATCTGTGGTTCACCTGTCTGTTGTTAGCAGTGAGTATCTACATCAAACTCTGTTAGAACAAAATTATTATTATTACAGAGATGAAGTTCATTTCTCTCTTGTTTTCTTTCTCTCTCAATGTTTCATCTTCACCAGTGACTGAACAGAAGGACGGTGGTTCAGTGACGTTAAACTGCTCTGTGCTCACACCTGAACCCAGCAGGTACCTGGTGAAGTGGATGTATCAGGGTGAAGATGTGGATACACATCACAGAGACTTGAGGATGTCACGGTCCAGCTGCTGGGCCTCTGTGAATTTTGAGGAACCTCACTTTATTCATGAGTTGTTGAAGTGTAACGTAACACACACGTCTGCTCACACTGGAGTAGTGCACCACTTCACCTTCAGCAGTCAGTCCTCAGGTGAGACAACAGGTGAGACAACAGGTGAGGACATTACGAACAGTTTGAGACATTGTTCTTTGTCTGTTAGTAACTTGAGGTGTTTTGTGACTGAACTCAGGTTTTCTCAGGTTGTGTTGTTCCATTCTTCCAGGTGAGGGCGCACAAACAACAACAACAGCTGAAAACACAAGATCAGTTTTAACATCATTCAACGATGCTTCATCAAAACAACAAGGTAATGACTTTACCTCACTTTTTAATGTTTTGTTTCACAGGTTTGTAACCTCCGCCTCCTCCACTCTCGTTTCAGATTACATCCCTGTTTATCCAGAGTCATACAAAATATTAACAATTTGTGTGTTTTGTGAGGTCACTGTGACCTTGACCTTTGACCCACAAAATCTAATCAGTTCATCCTTTGCATCCAAGTGAATGTTTGTGCCAAGTATTTCTGAGATATCGTGTCGAGGAGAATGAGACGTACATACGTACAGACAACCCGAAAACAAAATGGCTGCCACTCCGGCGCAGAGGAATAATAAGATGTTTTGTTCTTTACATTCTTCAACACCACGCTGTTTTTATACTTAAACTTCACAAAGTTACACTAATTGATCTTTGGTTGTGAATTGTTTTAGCTGCAGGATTTTGTGTCAAAATGTTTTGAACGTTCGTTTCAGATCGGTGGTGGGTGTTCATCACTGTCGCTGTGGGTTTAGGGATGCTCCTGATAATTGTTGTGTTGGTGATCAAGTGGAAAAGAACTGAAGGTGAGAACATCCACAGACAAAACTTTGTTAAAACAAAAAGGTTTAATAAACCTGGATTTTCACTGTGGAGGATAAAGTCGACTCTTTCGTCTTTCCAGAGAACAGAACACAGAGGGATCACAGCGCTGTGAGTTTTAAATGATCAAATGTTTGTACAGATGTGACACAGATGATCAGCTCCTCATGTCTTTTCTTTTCTTTTCAGGGGCTGAGCTTAAACCAAGAGACCCGTCAGGACACGGCGAGATCACACACCACAGTACAAACTTACACTCGTTGTTATTTATGTTTGTTCTCTGAAACGTGAGAGAGAAAAAAAGCACAGAATTCAATGAAGTGCATGTGTTACTGACTCAGTGTCTTCACTGTTCAGGCTGATCCTGAAGACGGTGTTTCCTACTCCTCCGTCATCGCCATCAGGATGACCAACAGTAAAGCCCAGGTGAGCTGTCTGACTGGTTGTACCGGTGTTGGTGGTGGAAAGACAAGCAGCATAGATGAGATGGTGTTGGCCAAACCTTATAAATGTCTGTGGTTTTAACAGCAGGTTAGTCTGGAGACAAACACTCACTCAGTTTGGACTTTACCACAGCCTTGTTGTCCGTGTGGTTGTTTATACCTGTTCAGCACGACTGTGCCGTTAGCTGGTGGCTAACGGCTGCTTCTGCTGGGAAAAGTGTAAAGTACGGTGGCCCTGAGGGCTCAAAACATGAACAAATTCAGAAAACATTTTCAACAATTTGACAACACATGCTGCAAATACTCGCAACACAACAGGAAGTGTTTCCAGGGGACACAAAAAAGTGATGAACCTGGCTCGGACGCAATTGTTGTTCAATGTTTTTAACTTCAGAAATCACAAAGTATTGAACAACTCCTTTTATTCTGTCTTCATTAGTATCATTCATTAGATGATGCTGTTGCATGACCCTGAGTCCAGTTCTTCTCCAGGTTTCTGCCTCTTAAAAGGAAGTTTTTCTTGCCACTGTCGCCTAGTGCTGCTCTTGGTGGGAATTGTTGGGTCTCTGTAAATAATGTTATAAAGAGACGGTCTAGACCTGCTCTATTTGGAAAATGCCTTGAGACAACTTATGTTGTGAATTGGTGCTATAGAAATAAAAAATAACTTGACTTGCTATCTATCTATCTATCTATCTATCTATCTATCTATCTATCTATCTATCTATCATCCTCAGCTAACAACATGCTAGCTAACAATATAGCTCCACAGAGACATTAGCTGTGAGATAGCTAGCTAGCTAGAAATGATTGATTTTGATTAATTTTTATATGTTGCAAGCATATATGTTAATGATATATATTTAATGTATATATGCAAGTTTACTATACAACATACATATAAAAATTAAATATGTTTATATGTTTTTCTTATTAATTTCTCAATGATTTTAAACATGTATGTTCTGGGTAAGTGTCTCAGACTAGCTAACTAGCTAGCTAATGTCTACATGTGAGACCAGTGATGTGAGTGATTAGAAAACATGTCAACTTCACACACAGGATTCAGAAAATCTTCTAAGTGAACATTTCAGTTATTATACAGCAGCACATTCAGGCGTCTGGTTAGTGTTTATGTTTTTGTCCATTTCTGTTTAATACTGTTTCCCTTTTGTTTCCCAGGTTCGCCGTAATGATGATGATGATGATGATGATGATGATGATGATGATGATGGTGATCCAGTGATCTACAGCAATGTGAAAACTTTCTCCTCTTCTGATCCCAGCAGCATGTACTCCAACTTCCCAAACATATAAGAGTACAAATAAGCCCACAAGCAAATGTAATATATGTACATATGAATTTTGTCAGAAATGGCGGCCATCTTGAATTCTTGAATGGCTCATGTGTTTTATCAAAAGAGTGATACCCAAGAAGGATTTGTGTCAAGTTTAGCATTTTTATTCACATGTGAACGATTTCTCTGTAATATGTAGACATCTGCACTAAAGGTAATTATGTGATTCATGATTCTGATGTCAGTCACTTCCACCCACTGACTTTACATTTGTAGACCTTTCACAATAAAAGACACAGTATCAACGCCATGACCTAACAGTTAATGATGCATTGAAAAACCCACAATTCATAGCAGCAGCAGTGACAGTAGAATTGCACATAACCTGAAAAGAGGTCAACCAAGATGACATTTATCTGACAGCTGTATTTACTCCTCAGTTTAGAAAAGTTAAAAAAAAATAAAATAAAGCTGCAAGAGGTAAAAAAGATTAAATAAAAAAAAAATTAAAATTTTTCTTTTCCTATTTGTTGAATTATTTCATGACCCCTCTGATTCACCTTGTGACGCTTTGAGAGGCCCCACTCCACAGGTTGGGTATCACAACTGTGAGGGACGGAGCTGGAGGGAACGAGGAGCCACAGGTGATCAGACAAATTATTGTACGAGCAAACAAAAATGTTCTGGGCCCTTAAAAGAAGTTAAATCAACGGAACTAAACTCTAAACTAATTTATATACTGGTTGATCAGACCAGCTGTACACACAAAGGGGGTAACATAAACACTAACACCTTAACAAACAAAACTGAAACAGGACAGTTGGTCTGTAAAGTAAAATACATTCCCTATAAACTCTACAAAAAATAAGAAATATCTTAATGCCAAATCTTAGTCTAAAGAAATGCCCGATAACCAAACTAAATAACTGCAGTCCCCCCCGTGATGTGGCAAGCACTTGGTTCAGCCAATAATGAGCACGCAGCACTGGTAAAACAGAAAACAGAAATAGAACAACTTAAGATTAGTTTACATAAATGAACATAAATGTTAAATATACAAAAATTAACTAAATGAGGTGCTAAAAATAGAACTCATGCCTTTCCAACAAATACTAAATAAACAATAGGTATGTTGCATGAAAGGAAGAACTATGTGTCATCATGTATGTATCCGTGTGTTTGTGCAGTTTGGGTGTAAAAGAATCAAAAGACTCTAAAATAACAGAAAGGTTTCAGAGCACGGGGGTTACCGACATTTACTGCTGTGCGGCTGCAGGTGTGGCTGCAGGTGTGGCCGCAGGTGTGGCCGCAGGTGTGGCTGCAGGTGCGGCCGCAGGTGTGGCCACCACACAACACGATGCTCCTCATGTGTTGATGCATCAGTGGTAACAGCACAACACTGATACTTGTGTACTTTTACATAAAGCGGAGGAGTATTCTGACGTGGTAGAGTGTCACTGAGTGAAGGTCTGAGTACTTCCTCCAGGTAAAGTGATTCTGAGAAGTTTGGAGACCTCACACCTACAGTGATGTCACAGGTCACATGATGAAAGTCTGAGGGGGTTCAGGCTCTGGGGCTGGAGGGGGGTTTGGAACTGGTCCTCACATATGTAGGCATGGAAAGAGTTGAGACTCCCTCTAGTGGTGCAGAGCAGGAGAACCAGGCAGACATATTGGATACACACAGTTGGCTCAGTTTATTAGGTACACCTTGCTAACACAACAGTGCTGTGATAAATCCTCCTTTATGCAGGTTGTAACGTTCAGTTTTGATTGAACTAGTTTCAGAGAGCTGTTGATTGACCTGTATTGCTTTATACACAGAGGTGTTTGTTATTTCACCTGCACTCACTGGTTTAAATCTGGTGGACAAACAACAGAAACACCTGAAACATCTGAGAGCTTTGAGACCAACTCTTCAGGACAGAGGTGTCGAGTTCTGCACAGGCCCGAAACCAAGACTTTACCCAACCGAACCCACCTGGATCTAATGAACCTGAGACCTGATTCCAACCGAGACCGAGGGCATATTTTTATTTTTATACCTACGTGCCGGTGACAGTCGGAGCCGGTGGCCATCTTGTTTTCTTGTCTCATTCTCGTGGACGTTATATCTCAGTAACACCTTGATGGAATTTCTTCTAATTTGGTAAAAACGTTCACTTGGACTTAAGGATGAACGGATTAGATTTTGGTTGCTTAAGGTCAAAGGTCATGGTGACCTCACCATGATTTTGGCCTGAAGGCAATATCTCCTTAACTCTTCAAGGGAATCCCGTCAAATTTGGTAAAAAAATGTTCACTAGGACTCAAAGATCTGATCTGAGGAACTGATTAGATTTTGATGGTCAAGGGTCAAAGGTCATTATGACCTCACAAAACACTCTAGCCATTACCGAAGACTTCACACAGGAATTGTGACATTTCATGCAAATAGTTCATATTTTCTCTGACTCTGGATAAACAGCGATGTGACCTGGAACTAGTCAGAGTGGCGGAGGGATACGACCACGAGGAGGCGATTCTGGTTCTACTATAACTTCACATTTCAGCAGGAAAATCCCGGCTTGAAAAACTGTAGCATCTCAAAATAACACAATATCTGTCTTTTGTCAGTATCGGCCACGTAAACATGACAACAGTGTCATTTACATACTCGTCAGTGTTTTAGTTCGTTCGTGTTTCTGGTATTTATCTGGTCATCATTACAGGGTAACACCTCCAGATTCTCACCAAAACACTTCGCCCTAACTCTCTGAAGACCAGTGACGCATCATTTCCCCTTTCTCTCCCAGCTGCTGCAGTATCACCATGTTGTACTCCAAAGGTCAGATCCTGGTGGACGAGGAGTCTGTTTATGTGTCTGCCTTTAACTTCCTCAGTCTTTCTTCTTATAGGGTGTCAAACATGTCATTATCACAGATGCATCATGGGACATGACACAACAAATATAATGGGCAAGAGGAAGTTACATCACACCTACCACAGGAAGTTGGTGATGTGTTTCTACAAGATCTTAGACACTGTGACAGCTGCAAGCATGAGAACCAGAGACAGAAGCTCGATGGTTGAATTCAGACGGACTAAAATGTTTTTATTGATGATGCTGCTGCTTCAGTTTACAGGTAAGGAGACGTGTTCATATAGAAATGACAGGATCAGTACAAAGCTTAACTTTATTATAACTGACCTTCATGTATGAGCAGCGGAGTACAGTGTGTGTTTAACATGGTTAGTTTAATCTCCTTCAACCAAAGATGAGAAACATTAACAAACTTCTACTGAATCTGAAATCCTGCTCACATGAACTGAAACAGCCTCAGTCTAATGTCAGATGATTCTCTTATTTCACTTCTCAGCAGCAGCTGGACAAGATTCATCCGTCATTGTCAGAGTCATAGATGACGTCACTTTGTCCTGTGGGAGGGTGAGAGAAGATCAGGTTAAATGTGACGGTACGACCTGGCTCCTCAGTGGTTCAGGAAGCAGCTCAGCAGTACCACTGTTTGAACTTGGGAAGATTCATGAAGAAGCCAGATCTAAATCAGACAGACTGAGTCTGACAGAGAAATGTTCTCTGGTTGTGAAGAAGGTCTCAGCTGAAGATGCTGGTCTGTACACCTGCAGACAGTTTGAATCAGGACGACAACAAGGTTCAGTCTCTCTGGTTTACCTGTCTGTTGTTACCAGTGAGTATTTACATCAAACTGTCTGTTAGAACAAAACACTGAAACTTTACAATCATGATGATTATTACAGTGATGAAGTTCATTTCTCTCTTGTCTTTCTCTCTCAATGTCTCCGTCTTCACCAGTAACTGAACAGAAGGACGGTGATGAGGTGACGTTTACCTGCTCTGTGTCGACGTTCAGAGACTGTAGACAGTCAGTGAAGTGGTTGTATCAGGGTAGAGATGTGGATAAAGGTCACAGTGACTTGTTGACATCACAGTCTCTCTGCAGCGTCTCTGTGAGTTTTCAGACTTCTCATTTCATTTATGGATCAAGGTATAAGATCTTTTCATGTAACGTGACTGATGGTTTGAACAAGCAACAGCTGACCTTCCCCATCCAGGCCTCACCTGAGGAGTCAGGTAAGAACATGATGAGCTGATGAGCGTTTATCACCTGCAGATGGTGAACATGAGGCGTTTTCTAAACGGCTTCTTGGTTTGTTCATTTGTCCAGGTGAGGACGAAACCATAGCAACAAAAACCAGCGGTTTTTCTCCCGGTGGGAGACGTTGTGGGTCACAGCAGCATTAAATCAGCTGCTCGGATGAACGGCGCTGTTGTGATCTTTGTTGACAGCGTCGAGAAAGTAAATAAGATTATTGAAACCGGAATTGTCGTGAATGACACGTTTGTGTCGGTGTCTCCTCTCACCACACCGGCTAAAAAAGTCACCATATCAAACATCCCTCCGTTCATCAGTGATGAGGTTTTGTTGAGGGAGCTGGCGAGACACGGGAAGATCGTTTCCCAGATCAGGAAACTGCCGTCGGGCTGTAAATCTCCGCTGCTGAAGCATGTGGTTTCACACAGACGGCAGGTTCTGATGATCCTCAACAAAAAGGACGAGGAGCTCAGTCTCGTTTTTAATGTGAGAGTGGATGATTTTGATTATGTTGTGTTTGTGAACTCTGGGACTTTAAAGTGTTTTGGATGTGGGAGGGAGGGTCATTTAGTCCGAGCCTGTCCTGATAGAGTCTCCTCTGCTGATAAAACACAGAGGGAGGAGGAGAGAGGAGACACACAGAGACAAGCTGGACAAGATGGTGAGGGGACAAAACAGACACAGCAGAGTCAAGAAGACTCTGACACTCAGAGACAAGGACAGGATGAAGCAGCTGTCAGTCACACAGGGAGGGAGAAAAGTGATGACAGTGAAACGGCAGCAGGAGAGCAGACTGTGGTGAACACTGCAGACACAGCAGCAGAGGACACAGTGAGGGACACAGTGAGAGACACAGTGAGGGACACACTGAGAGACACAGTGAGGGACACACTGAGAGACACAGTGAGGGACACAGTGAGGGACACAGTGAGAGATCACAGTGAGGGACACGGAAAATGCGGGACACAGTGAGGGACACAGTGAACACGTGGGAACGGGAGCACAGTGAGGGACCACAGTAGAGACCACTGATGAAACACGTGATGGAGCAGAATTGATTTTAAAGTCCTTGTTCTAAAAAAGAAAACAGACCAACAGTGACAGGGCGTTCGCACGCAAGAAAGGAGCAGTGACCATCAGACAGAGCAGAAGAGGTGGCAGCAGAGCCTGAGTCTGGCATGGAGTGAGAGGAGGAGGAGGAGGAGGAGGAGAGAGGACTGTGTGAAGGCAGCCAGCCTCACACGTGACTCACAGCTGTCTGTTGGATCACAGCGGAAGGAACAATATGAATTACAACAACGTTAAAAAGTTCTGCAAACAACGAAAAATATGAAAAAAGTCAGAGTGGAAGAAACTTTTGCAGATAAAGAAGTGTTTATACGATCTTGTCAGATCACAGATGAGCAGCAGAGGAAAAGGGGGTTATACTGACCAGGAAGTTTACAGACTGAAGAAACCTAGTCTGAGACTCAAACAAGACTGAATAATGATGAAGAGACTCAGAAATCACGTATAAGACAGTCTGGTTTCTGTCTGTCTAGGTTGTGTGGTGCTCGTCACATCAGAGAGACATGAGTGATTTTAAGAGTCTCCACACTATAATATAAATGGAAGGCAGAGATGCTGAGGAGGAGAGCCAGTCTGTTTGAGCTGATGGAAGTGAAGAGTGTTAGATGTGATAGTGTGTGGGTTATGCAGAAACACACAGCGACTCTGTAAATGAAGAACTGGAACTGGAGGAGGGAATGTGGACGCGGGAAGGTGGTTTTCAAGTCATCATTAACTAGGACACAGTGGAGGAGGGGACACTCCTCTACAAACTTTCTGCCCGAACACTAGTCTATCGTGTGGAGGAAGTGATGAAGGGGAGACTGATGGTGGTCAGAGCACGAAATATGAGCGTTTTACTCTTGTTTCTGCTATTAACTGATTAACGCCTCCCAACACAGGAACCTGCCAGAGTTCACCAGCTTTTCAAATGTAACATAGCTGTGGCTTTTAAGTCAGTGTGCCTGAAGAGGTTTATTTTTAAGGAGGAATTTAACTGCACAGAGAGACGATCAGCTGGAGCAGGAATCACCACTGAACCTCACATGCCGCCTTCAAAAGCGAGCCATGAAGCAGCTGGTAGAGGCTCAAAGTTTAAGGACGTATGGAGAGAAACACATGCCAAACATAGGCAGATACACTTGGGTCCAGAACCACAGAGAACGCTTTCTCTCGATGGCCAGATTAGAACAGCGAATTTATTGTTATTAAGCATCATTCAGTATTTTAAAGGATGCAGAATACTTCCTGTGGAGTTCTCGGATCACTTGCATGGGTCCTGTAATGTGTATATTGCAAATGTGAACACACGTCTGCGTATTGGCACTTTCACACTGCTTTTGTTGTCTGGATGAACTATTTTAAAGAAACGTTTGTATTTGGTTTGGGGAGTTTTTAGAACTAGAAAAGGGGATTTTACATCGTTGAAGCAGTGGTGGGATATGTGAAAAGTGGAGATCAAGCAGTTTTGTCAACAGTACACTCTCACGTTCTTGCGTCACTCAACCAAATCTATAAGGATCTGGAGATTGAAATAGTGGAGCTGCAAAGTGCTGCAGAGTCCACAGGAGATCGAGGGCTAGTATTGAAGACCTCAAAACCAAAAAAAGCGGTACTGGCGGACCTGCTGGGCTCTAAAGCAAACAGGGGCGCTGATCCGGTCGCACGCTTCAGAGGCGTGCTCTGAGTGGACTCACCGTCCAAGTTCTTTTTCAGCCCTGAGCAGAAGAGAATGGGCAGAGCAAGGTTTCATCCACGCTCTGCACTCAGCTGCAGGACACCTGCTGACTGAAGACAGCGAGATCAGACAGAGAGCTGTGGACTTCTACTCTCAGCTGTTTGAAAGTGGAGTACACTGAAGATGACGGGGCTTTTAACTGTGTTCTGGCGTGGGCTGCCAGGGTCTCGGAGGAGACCAACAAAGAGCTGGAGGGTCCTCTGCCCACAGAGGAAGTCCTCATGGCGCTGCAGAGTATGCAGGGGGGGAGGGCCCCTGGGATTGACGGGCTCCCACCTGAGTTTTACAAAGCTTTCTGGAGTGAACTAAAGACAGACGTCATAGGAAGTCTTCACAGAGAGCTTGGGTGAACTCGTCTCTGCGCCAGAGTTGCAGGAGAGCAGTTCTGACTCTGTTGCCTAAGAAAGGAGATCTTCAGGACGTTAGGACCTGGCGACCGTCTCTTTAATGTGTACAGATATAACTGCTGTCTAAAGTCCTGGCCAACAGACTGAAGACGGTGATGGACCAGGTCATACACAGGACTCAGACCTACTGTGTGCCCGGTAGGTCCATAGTTGACAATGTGGTCACTGATTCGGGATTTTTGGAAGTCTCTGGTTCTTTGGGTTTTGATGCTGGTCTGATTTCTCTGGGACCAGGAAAGGCTTTTGACCGGGTTGAGCACCGTTACCCTCATGGAAGGTTTTACAGAGGTCCAGCCCTGGATTCATTGCCAAGATTAAGGTTTTGTACGAGGACGTTGAGAGTGTTCTGAAAATGATGGTGGTTTGTGTAAAATCCTTTAAAGTGGACTCGGGGGATAAGACAAGGCTGCTCGATGTCTGGGATGTTATATGCCTTTCTACATGAGCACTGTTGCACATAATTCGTTCTTTTATCGATGGTCTAGTTTTACCTGATTGTGAGACACGTTTAATTTATCTGCATACGCAGATGCATTATTGTTATTATAAAAAACCAGGATGATGTCACACAGTTTTGGAAATATTGTAGACACGTTTGGGAGAATCTCAGCTGCACGAGTGAACTGGGCAAAGAGTGAGGCCTTAGCAGTTGGGAGTTGGTCTCGCAGGTCTTCCTCAGCTGTAGGAGGGTTGAGCTGGAGGAGGGGAGGCCGTATCTGGGGTTTATCTGGGAGTCAGACTGACTCAGTAAGATCTGGGAGGGAGTGGTGGAGAAGGTGGAGGGGAGGTTGGCCAAGTGAGGTGGCTGCCTACCCCAAACATGTCATACAGAGGAAGAGTGCTGATTATTAATAACTTAGTGGCATCAACTCTGTGGCACAAGTTAAAATGTACGGCGCCTCCTGCTGGGCTGCTGCAGAAAGTACAGACCATTATGGTTAATTTCTTTTGGGACAAACTGCACTGGGTTCCACAGAGTGTACTTTACCTGCCGAAGGAAGAGGGGGGGCAGGGGCTGGTACACCTGGAGAGCAGAGTAGCAGCGTTTAGATTACAGGTTATCCAACGCTACCTCACAGGCAGCGATGACGTGGTGTGGAAACCAGTCATGAGCATCATTTTAAGGGGAGTGGCAGGGTTGGATTTAAATGCATCTTTGTTTTTAATGAATTGTACTTTTATACGTGTGTGTGATCTGAATCCATTTTATCAGGGACTTATTAGAGCATGGACTCTTTTTAAATGGATCAGACTGACACCTGCAGCTTCACTGTACTGGCTCCTGGAGGAGCCTCTAATCCACGGAGCCAGACTGGATGTTCAGGACAATAGTAGACCTGGTCTCACCCAGCGTCTGGTTTCAGCTGGGACAGTGAAGCTGAGACACATAGTGGACGCTGCAGGTCCAGGACTCAACAACACAGAGGCAGTAGCTTCTCTACTGGGCCTGAGGTCACATCGTCACACCAGAGACATTTTAAACACATGGACTAAAAGACTGAGTGGAGAAGAATCAGGAATGATAAAGGACTATTGTTCTGGAATAGACACTCCTGATGGAACGGACCCTTTTCCTGAACTGGGTCTTAAAATAGACCACACTGGACTGACTGGACCACTGTTGGTGTATAAACATGCTGCACCTGCAGACCTCTACATGCTCAATGGTAAAGCTCTGTATAAATACTGTGTACAAGCTGTAAACAAGAGAAAGTTGAGTGGTAGAACAGACAATGTGTGGAGAAAGGAATTAAAGGTGCAGGATCACTGTAAACCTGTGTGGAGGCTGTTTTATAAACCGCCTTTAAATAAGAGGTCAGGTGATCTGCAGTGGAGAATCCTGCAGGGAGCGCTGGCTGTCAACAGCTTGGTCTCTAAGATCAACCCCACAGTGTCTCTTAAATGTCCTTTCTGTCAGGAACCAGAAACTGTGTTTCACTGTGTCCTAAAATGTAAAAGACTTGAAGTTCTGTTTGAGCCTCTGAAAACTGTGTTTTTAAACTGTGGTGGGAGTTTGTGTGAAACTGCTTTTCTTTTTGGTGCTGGATATAAAAAGGAAAATGCAAAAAAACGGCAACTGTTGAACTTTGTAGTGGGACAGGCCGAACTGTCCATTTCTAAAAGCAGGAAGAACCAAGTAGAAGGGGTTTCAGGTGGGGAGCTGCTGTCTGTGTTTAAGTCGCTGGTAAAAGCCAGAATCACAGCAGACTTCAGGTTTTATTCACTCATGAATAATGTTGATGGGTTTCTGTCCCAGTGGTGTTTCACTGCAGCTCTCTGTTCTGTTGTTGAGGGGAAGCTGATTTTTAACTCTGTGTTTTTATGAGGTTTTTATAAACCATGTTGGTTGTGTTTGTCTAATCTGAGGATTATGTTCTGTTAACATTGTTCTATTTATTAGAAAATAAATGTGTTTTCTAAAAATCAAAAAAAAAATCTCTCTCTCTCTCTCTCTCTCTCTCTCTCTCTCTCTCTCTGTCTCTCTCTCTCTCTCTGTCTCTCTCTCTCTCTCTCTCTCTGACACTCGATCGTCCAGCTCTCAGTCCGACCACTTGTGCTGTTTTCTGAACTCACAGCCATGAAACCAGCTGTGTGTTCATGTCTGTTGTCAAACATCAGCTGTTTTCTAATCAACAGATGATTATTTAATTAATTATGCAAACGTTTATCTGAACTAACGCTCAACTTCCTCTTTCCTCTTCTTCTTTTCATGATGTGAAATACATGGTCATTGTCCCAGATGCATCATGGGACATGCCTCTCTGTGAGCCTGAGGAGTCTTAACATGGTTTTCTTGATACAGATCGACACAATACAGAATCATATTTCTTCTCTTTATAGTCAGTGTTGATCCCACAGTCAGTTCTCCACAGCTGTGACCTCTGACCTTTTACCTCTGACCTCTTCACTGTTGGTTGGTTAGTCACTGTTGATCAGAGAGAAATGAACGTTAAAGATCTCAGAGAGAAGAACGACATGAATTTAATCACTAGGAGGAAGTGACATCATACTTATCACAGGAAGTACATGATGTGGTTTTAGACTGAGAACGAGAGACAGAGAAACACGACGTTTGAATTCAGAGACGAAAGAGTCGAACTGTTTCCAACCAGAACAACCAACAGGTCGTTCTGCTGCGACCCACAGGACTGTCTCCTCAAATAGAACTCGCTTACGGCGCCAGGCGTACCGGACCTTGGTTGTCATGGTCACAATAACAAACACTCATCACTGCACTTTCCCCTTTACTCCTGTCACAATCATTACGGCCACTAGATGTCGCCTAGCAACAAAACATAATATAAGTCCGAACCCGAACTGAGACGGTCTGAACAATGGAGGATTTTCACCCTGTGTCACCAGCTGTTGCCATCCTTACCATCCCTGTTGCCTAGCAACCTTGACAACACATGATTTTTTTTCACAAAAACTTGAGGTTCATTTAAGGCCCTTGTTTTTAACAGTTGTATCGTTATCGTTGTTGTTTGTTTCATTTCCTGTGCGCAATGAATGTGGGGAGAGGTTGGGAACGAAGGATCCACCTGATGTCGCAATCGATCTTCAATTGCAGCCTCCAACCGATGCGACACAAGCGACCTGTGGGCTCCTTATTTTACAGCAGGACAGTCTCACTTCATCCCGATGGGAAAAATACCAAACGACCTTTGTGTGATGGTCAATTTAAGACGATGGGATTCATTCTCCTTTACTTAGAGACTGTGTTGGCCAGAGAAACAGCAGCGTTAGATCCTTTCTGCCATCACCACTGTCGTTCCCTTAACTTGACCAAGCTAACCGGATCTTAACATCACCGTGGCAACAACAATCTGCTGTGTTGTTTAGTTCAGAGGACTCGACTGACGTGGGAGATCAGTGTTCGCTTTACATTTCCAACCAAAACTCAAGGTCAGCCTCTTTGAACCAGGACCACAGTTGTTCCCCAACACTGTTTATATCTCAACCACGTCTACGAAGGTCTCTGATGTTTCCATAAACCGAACCAAACATTACTCATAGTTCTGTCGTGTCATAAAACAGATTCAGATTTGCAAGCACTGACAAATGATCTCCTGTCAATAGAAGCATCAGATCAGAAAACATCAGCGTGTCCACGGACAAACAACAAACTTCATCTTTTACTGTGGAGGACAGAGTACTGACGTGTGGGGAGAGTAAAGTGCCATGAGTAATGAGTGAAAGCATCACGTTGCTAGTAGTGACGCTCAAACCAAGACTTACTGTCAGTTGTATCGATACTTTACTGTGACTCATTGTGTTCACAGAAAACTTCTAGATCTCCTGCTGTTCACAAATGTCTTTCCTTCGCCACAGCAGGTTCATGCTTCACCAGCTTTGGAGAAGATGTGCTTTTCTCTCTTTCAGCTGCAGGATTGTGAACGGAGCAGAAAACTGCAGCCACAGTGTTTTTAATGTTTTCATCCTCTGTCCAGGTTGGTGGCGGTTTGTCCTTGTGGGCGTGGCTTTATTAGTGCTCCTGACGATTGCTGTGGCGGTCATGAAGTGGAAGAGAACTGAAGGTGGAGAAGATTCACTGATGAAACTTTTGTAAAACATGAAGTTTTAATAAACCTGGGTTTTAACTGAGGGAGCTGAAGTCGACTTTGTCTTTTGTCTTCACAGGGAACAGAACAGGAAGGAAGGAAAACACTGTGAGTGAGCGATCGACATTTTATATAATTACAAGAGTTCAGTTTTGTCACATGACCCTGGAGGATAAACCAGGAGCAAACGGCCTCCATAGCAACCGTCCTCTCTGATGCTTCGTTGCCTTCATAGAAATCATGTTTGACCAAGTGTGACTAGAATGATTTGTGTTTTCAGGAGCTGAGCGTAAACCCAGCAGAGACTCCGTCTGCTCCACAGACCAGTCAGGACACAGTGAGATCACGCCACACACAACAACTGACACTCACTGTTATTATACAATAGAACTCAATGAAATCCACGTGTTACTGACTCAGTCTTCATGTGCAGGCTGATCCTGAAGAGGGTGTTTCCTACGTCTCCATCAGCTTCACCAAGAAGACCAACAGTAAAGCTCGGGTGAGTTGTCTGTCTGGTGATGTTACTGACTTTAAAAACATTTTCAGCAAAGAAAAGAAAAGAAAAACAAAGGAAACTAATATTTTATCAGTAAAACGAAGCAGTGCAGCAGATAACTGCAATAATCTCTCAAATGTAGATACAAGCAGCAGAATATGTGTATTTTTACTTCTGGGGCCATTACTTTGAAAAATCCCAGTAGCAACTTGAAATTTCAAGATGGCCGCCATTTCTGGCATTGGAAACATTTCAGCAGAGAATTTTATCTGCAGGACAGATTTAAAAGGTTCTGTTTTAGACTCTGAGGGTGTCAGAGTCACAACTCTTAAATTTCTAACATTCATGTGAAAAATTCTCCATAAAACACCATTTATTATGAATGAAGAACCAAAACTTGTGTTAGAGTCGACAGTCTACTTACTTGTCTTGACATTAGCTCACTAGGCTAACTCGCTAGTGCTAGGCTAGTTAGTGAGCTTTTTTGTGAGTAATATTTTTGCTGAAATAAACTTTCATTTCATTTTTTACAGTGCACTGAATTTCATGATTTGACACCTGGATGATTCATATGAGAAAATACTGGATGAACTTATTGCAAAAAATAACATTTCCTCGCCAGAAAAGGCGGCCATCTTTAATTTTATAGTGGCTAATGTGTTTTATCAACAGAGCGATACCAAAGGAGGATTTGTGTCAAGGTTAGCATATACTGGTGATGTTTTATAATAAATAAAGTTCCTAGGAAATAAATAAATAAAGGAATCACAAATGTTGCTTTTTCTTCTTTGATCCTGTGTCATTTAATGTTGTGTAATTAATGTGTTGAGCTGTTTCTCTCTCGTTTCCCAGGTTGTAGCTGAAGATGATGATGATGACGATGATGATGATGATGCTGTGACCTACAGCACAGTGAAACCTTCCTCTTCTTCTGCTGGAGCCTGCGTTGATCCCATGAGCCTCTACGCCTCCGTCAATGAACCAAAACCATAAAAACCCAGTGTAGTTACATCTCATCTCATTACAGATATTTTACATTGATGACTGATTAGTTCAAGTTAGTTCATTAGATAATGTAATGTTACTTCTCATTTCCAAAATTGATGTTTTTATGTGTTTTTTTCTTACAGTTGTTCAATGATTAGTTTCAGGATTTCTTGCTGTATGAAGCCTTGTTGTCCAGAGGAGGGCGCTGTGGGTCAACGAGCAGCACAACATGAATAACAGCTGTAATAACCCGATATCACATGTCATCTTGAAATGTAAATGAGCATCATAAATGTCACCTGTCACCTGTTATTGTCTGATGTGTAGTAGGTTTAACAGTTTATTATTCCTCCGCGCCGGCGACAGCCAGAGCCGCCATATTGTTTTGGTGTTGTTCGTCCGTCCCTCTCGTTCTCGTGGACACGATATCTCAGCAGTCTGACGGAACTTCTTCAAATGTGGCTGAAACATTCACTTTGACTTGAGGATGAACTGATTAGGTTTTGGTGCCCAAAGGTCAAAGGTAAAGGTCAGTGTGACCTCAGAAAACACTTTTTAGCCATTAATCAAGACTTCACACAGAAATTATGACAGAATTTCACACCAGTGTTTTATAATCTGACTCTGGATAAACAGGATGTAACCTGAAACTAGTCTGAGTGGCGGAGGGATACGACCGTGAGGTGGTGAATCTAGTTCTCTGTGTTGAGATATGAACGTCACTGAAGCAAAGGAAGAGTGGAGTTGATGTTTGAACACAGCAACAGCTGATACTACAGAGAAAAGAAGGACTGTCATTAAAAGTCACTGAAGAGGAAGTGACAGTGGACGAATTACAGGAAGTTGATACGACACTTGTCTTTAGAGTCTTACACTTACTGGAAGTAGAACGAAGAAAGACGATAGAGAGGATGGTCGAAATCAGGTGGTTTGAATCGTCTTTATTTCTGATACTGGTGCTTCAGTTCACAGGTAAAGACACTTATCAAATGATTATAAATAACAGCCATCATTAATGTTACCTCATTACCTAACCTTCATTTAACTGAGAGCGCTCTGTGTCTGCTCTATCTTACATTATCTTCACATTAACAGTAACATTTTTATTCCTCCGACGTCGCCTCAGCAGCAGCTGGACAAGATTCATCATCCGTCACTGTCAGAGTCAGAGATGACGTCACTTTGTCCTGTGGGAGGGTGAGAGAAGATCAGGTTAAATGTGACGGTACGACCTGGCTCCTCAGTGGTTCAGGAAGAAAAGACACAGTACCACTGTTTGAACTTGGGAAGATTCATAAAGAAGCCAGATCTAAATCAGACAGACTGAGTCTGACAGAGAAATGTTCTCTGGTTGTGAAGAAGGTCTCAGCTGAAGATGCTGGTCTGTACACCTGCAGACAGTTTGACAAATCAGGACGACAACAAGGTTCAGACTCTTGGGTTTATCTGTCTGTTGTTACCAGTGAGTATTTACATCAAACTGTCTGTTAGAACAAAACACTGAAACTTTACAATCATGATGATTATTACAGTGATGAAGTTCATTTCTCTCTTGTCTTTCTCTCTCAATGTCTCCGTCTTCACCAGTAACTGAACAGAAGGACGGTGATGAGGTGACGTTTACCTGCTCTGTGTCGACGTTCAGAGACTGTAGACAGTCAGTGAAGTGGTTGTATCAGGGTAGAGATGTGGATAAAGGTCACAGTGACTTGTTGACATCACAGTCTCTCTGCAGCGTCTCTGTGAGTTTTCAGACTTCTCATTTCATTTATGGATCAAGGTATAAGATCTTTTCATGTAACGTGACTGATGGTTTGAACAAGCAACAGCTGACCTTCCCCATCCAGGCCTCACCTGAGGAGTCAGGTAAGAACATGATGAGCTGATGAGCGTTTATCACCTGCAGATGGTGAACATGAGGCGTTTTCTAAACGGCTTCTTGGTTTGTTCATTTGTCCAGGTGAGGACGAAACCATAGCAACAAAAACCAGCATGAAGGCAGGTGAGAGCACGACAGCATCTACAACCAGTGGAGCTTCAGTGTGATCTCTCTCTCTCTCTCTCTCTCTTTCTCTCTCTTTCTCTCTCTCTCTCTCTCTCTCTCTCTCTCTCTCTCTCTCTCTCTGACACTTGATCGTCCAGCTCTCAGTCCGACACTAAACTCAGTCTTAGCAGACATGAAGGCAAAACTACTTTCACACACTTTGTGTCTTTGTTCTTTGTTGGTTTGTGGTTTGTTTTGTTTCATTAGCAAACGAATGAATGTTGTGAAACGCTGGTCACAGTGGGCAAACCACCATTTTGAAATCTTCCTTTCTTCCGCTGAAGAATTTTCTCAACTTACAACCATTTTACTTTTCCTCAGCATCATATCTTCACCTCCAACACTAGACGGTTAAATTCACTTTTGTTGCACCTATGAGTGTTTTGTGGAGCTTTAAACAACATTTCCAATGAGACATGCTGTTGAAAGCTCCAGGAAGAACTAGTAAGTGGACCTTGAGTAAAGTGGGTTTTTGATGTGGACAGAAAACAAAGCTGCAGCTGAGACACTTGGTGATGTTTATCTTTCCAGACTGGTTGTGGCTGTGCCTCATCGTGGTCGTGGCTTTGGTAGCGGTTTTAATGCTTGTTGTGATCAGGTGGAAGAGAACTAAAGGTGAGGCTGTTTACACATGAAACTTTCATAAACAACAATTTTAATAAAATTTTTATTTTATTGCTTTAGTCGACTCTTATTTGTGTCTTTTCAGGGAAGGATGACAACGAGGTGAGTAAAAAATAGAGTATAAACACATAAATTTAACAAAATATTGTATATAGGTGTGTGGCTCAGTCAGAGCAGCAGCCATTTTGTTCTCAGGTTGACTGTCCATCCGTCCCGTTCTCGTGGACACTATATCTCAGTAACACCTTGACGGAACTTCTTGAAATTTGGCACAAACTTTCACCATGACTCATGAAGTGATTAGGTTTTAGTAGCTAAAGGTCAAAGCTGCACAAATGTGTTGCATATGTTGTACAGCTGTTGTTTGTATTGTGCTTTGACAACATCTGTATTAACTGAACTGACTGTGTTCGTCCAGGGGCTGACGTCCAACCCTACAGTGACTCAGTCTGCTCCAGAGACCAGTCAGGACACGGTGAGCTCACACTCTTCACCCAGGACAAAGTCACACTCAGTCCTGCTGGTGTTGGTTCTGTGTGAAACACACCCACACAGTTATCTGTGTGAAAATGTGACCACAAATATAAAAAGAGGAAGTTAAATGATGCAACTAGATCATGTCAAGCAGTTGACTGTGAGAGCAGAGGTCAGAGGTCAAACCACCACCAAAATAAACTTCTGATTCAAATAAAATAAACTCCTCATGAGCCCTTCCTTGGCAGAAGTAATAGAAGTTAAAGTGCTGCTTGTGATCAAATAGAATAAAGTTAGAAGAGTCCTACATGTCCCACCTTTGAGACACTTCTCAAACACTGGCTCCAGTCAAACCAGATCTCTCATCATTTTTTACTTGTTTTGTTTCCTGTCCAGGTAAATTAGCATTTCTGCTACAATCTGCTGTGTTTACGTCGTGTGTTTTGTGCTGGTGTTCATTAACATGTATTGTCCCAATCAAATAAACAAATAAATAAAATTATAATGTTCACTGTGCAGGCTTATCCTCAAGAAGGTGTTTCCTACGCCTCCATCAGCTACACCAAGAAGACCGATAGTAGAGCCCAGGTGAGCTGTCTGACTGGTTCAACAGGTGATGGTGGTGAGAGAGGAAACAATAGTTTTCAGCAGTTTAATAAAAGAGTCTGTGAATGTCATTTTGTGATAATAAAGTAATAAAGCATTTCCTTAATTTCATATTCTAAAAATAGGAATTGTAAAAAGAATTTATAAATGATTAATCCATCAATAAATATTTAAGATTAAAAAATGCATTTACAAAAACAACATAAAACTCATTAAATAAACCATTTATGAATACAATAGAATTTGAAAAGACATTTTACAAATGTGAACACATTCCTGGATTCCCTCTTCAATTTCCATTTCCTTTTTCCAGCTGCTTTTCCTTTTCCTGTTAGCTAATCGATTAGCGTAGCCATTTAGCTTCTCCTGTTAGCCTCTCTGTGACAGGCTTCAGTGCTGGTAAAACCTGATATGACTGGTTAGCTCGTCAGCCAATCAGAGAGCTTGTTACATCCCATGGCCAGTGGGGAAATATAATATACAATACGATATATATAATATATACAGGAGGATAACAGCCGGACTCTGCCCAGATGTGGAAGTAATATGGGCCAGACTACAGGTAGTTCTTCAAAGTCTATTATTTATTCATGAATTAATAAATGTATCTATAAATAGTTTATTTAATGAGAGTTTTATGCTGTTTTTGTAAATACACTTTTAAATATTTATTGATGGATTAATCATTTATTCATTCTTTTTACAATTCCTGTTTTTAATGCCTTTTAAAATATGAAATGAAGGAAATGCTTGATTACGTTTCCTGTGACATCCCTGCTCCACAGTGTTGTGTTACGTTGTGTTGCTTTTCATGTTGTTAGGGTTTATGATGTCCCAGTGTGTTGTATTTAATTGTGTTGTGTTGATTTGTTTCCCTCCAGGTTGGGAGTAAAAATGACGATCATGAAAACGATGTTGTGACCTACAGCACTGTGAGAACTCCCTCTGCTGAGCCCAACAGCCTCTACACCAGCATCACTTAACCAATCACATCTGATCACTGTCAGGATGGATTGGTGTAAACAGCTTCTGAACCAGAAGGGGGTGTTGTAGGTTAGCTGGTGTCACAGTGTAAAAAGTAGAGGCAATAATTCTGAAGGTTGAGCAGTTTTACTGATTTTTCTTTGATGTTTTTAGTCTTTATTTTCATATTTCATCTGTTTATTATCTGATGCAATAACTTGTCAGAGGGAAGTTCTTGTTTGTCCTTCAGTCGAGCTCATTTTCTGTCATTTCACCTTTGTGGGTCAGTAGTTTATTTCATGTTTATTTTGTTGTAAAGTAGTACATCTAATCTCCTTGGATTGTTCTCACATGATCATATATTTAGAGTGAAAATGTTTTGATGTACTGATTTTGATTTAGAATTTTGTTGCTTTATTCAAGATAATATGATTTGACCTGTATGTTTGGCTTTCTTTCACTAGTAGAAATATAACCACTGTCTGAGTGCTAGTAAAGGATTAAATACTTTGCTCATCAGTCCAGTCCAGTGTCATCCTAGAACACATGCGTGATTGAAAAATTACAATGCTGTCATGGAAATAATAAAGTCCTCTATAGGCTTCCATAATGAAATATAATATTTATAATTCTAGTCTGTTATTTTTCTGCTTTGAGGATTGAACACTATCATAATCATGGATTGTGCATTAAAAGGTGAATCCAGCCCTTTTTAGGAATTAACATTTTTTTATTCCTATAGTAAAAGTGAAACCTCTGGTCCAACATATGCCTGTGTTCTTGGCCCGAGTCTGGCCCATATTACTTCCACATCTGGGCAAAGTCCGGCTGTTTTCCTCCTGTGTTGTCTGACAGCTGCAAGATTTTCACGTTTGTGTGCTGGAATTGGTCCAGATGTGGAAGTTGTATCTGACAATCAGGCTATTCAGGCCGTAGAACCAGGTGTATACTGGGCCAGAGGAAAACAAGCATGTGGCCCAAGTATGGGCCGGATTTATTTTGCTACCTCGGGTGTCGCAGCACAGTTTGTGAACATGCAGGTCTCTCCCCTAAAATTACAAACCACAGGGAGAACCTTATATGGTACAATGTCACCTCAGTAACAAATAACTGATTAACTAACCTTAATCAAATGAATAAATGAATCATTACACTCATTTATGAATCACAACACTGTAATAGCTCCAGTGTTCATTGGCAATTTATTCCCAGTCAGTCATGGGAGACTGGCAGAAATGTAGGACAGGTCTGTCCTATGTTCATTATTTAGACAATTTGTATATATTTATTCAGTTTAGCTCTCCTTAAATTGACCGCTGCAGCAAGCTTGTGCAAAACGCGCGACTTTTACTTTGAAAGTGAGCCGTCCGTTTCCGGTTCTCGACTTCCTCGTTCACTTTTTAATGTACAAATTGGATAAAAGAACAATCTGACGCTTTGTTCCATAGACATAAATACGAAATATACGTACATATGTGTATATGTCATGCTTTGTTCAAAATTGCACGCAGTCATTCCACGGGACAATAAAACAGGAAACGTGTAACAGCGTTTAACAGCTGTTATCGAAGAACGAGTCAAAACATCATCATACATTTGCGTCAGCACAAGTAGGACAATTAAATTACCCATAATCGCGCCTAAACATGTTTTTTTCAGAGTACAGAGCAAACAATTGCGGAATAATAACTTTGAGAAACGTTTATTTTGAAATCCAGCTTCTCGAACCGGAAGTGCCTGTCCGTTGACCCAGAATCGGTTTCCGGTGATGTGATGCTGGAAGAATTGTGAATTTGGTGCTTTTTATGCACATTGGAAGAAGAACCACGACTGTTTTTTGTTGTTTTTTAGATTATCTGACGCATATATCTGAACACAGGAGTGAATGAGAGCCGCTCGGTAAGTTTAAAACCGGGAAAATAGGAGATATCCGAGCTGCTAGCTAACGTTTGTTCAGGTGTCAAATGTCCGCGACACCGGCGGCTGTCAACAACAGCTCAGCTAGCTAGCTAGGGACAGCGCGTAACGACTATTAGTCTGCTAATTGAGTTGTTTATGTAAAACTTTAACAACAGACATGGTGGCAAATACAGTAACTGGTCTTCGGCGTGAATTTGTTAGCGACTGCCGTCATGTTAGTGACATCGTAGTTAGCAATTAGCATGAACTAGCTACTGTATGTGCTGTGTGCCTCTGGTTTAACCGCCCGGTTGACGTGATTATTTGTGTGTCAGATGTGACTGTGGCACACGTCGACCATGAGTAACAGTCACCCTCTGCGTCCACTGGCCTCCGTGTCGGAGATCGACCACATCCACCTGCTGTCGGAGCAGCTGGGAGCCCTGGTGCTCGGTGAAGAGTACAGCGATGTTACCTTCATCGTAGAGGGGAAGCGCTTCCCTGCGCACCGGGTCATCCTGGCAGCGCGCTGTCACTACTTCAGGTAACTGTAAATGTTGTCACTTATCTTACCTCTCTTAATACTACACAGCCTTTGGTAGACCCATATTAACAGCTGCATGGAAAGGTTTGGCCACCCCTGGGAAAATTACACATTGTTGATTTTTGGAAGCACAAACCCTGCAGCAAAGAACCTTTAACATTAGACTTTCTGTAAATGTTAATCAGTGTTACTTTTTATTTCATGAGCTTGGAAATAGACAGATGTGGACAAAGTACACAACGTCATTACTTGAGTCAGAGTATAGAAACCCTTCCGGTCAAATGTAACATCAATACAGGTGAAAGTTGTTCAGTCAGATTTTTACTATAGTTAAGGTATTGGAGTACTGGAGTTTAAAAATACTTTTACTCCTCTACATTTCTGTGAAGTACTTCCTTTAGCTTTTAGTCAGTGGAATGAATCTTATTTTCTAAAACGTGATAGACCATATGCTGTGGTCATCTCAGGAGAAAAAACCAATCACAGCCAACTCCTCCACTGTCAGTCATGTTTGAACCTGTCAGTGTCCTAACGATGACAACGTTAGATAAAGATGAAGCAGAAGATTCTTCACCAGAGACCATGGTCTGATCTGGAGTCTGTGTTTGAAGGTTTAGAAATAAAGAAGATTGCTGTGTGAAATGTTTGCTGTGTTTATCACAACCAGACTTCATCACTGACTAAAAAAATTGTTCTTTTGTTAAATTAGTTGTGTTTTTACAGACATGTCTACAGTCTTTGTAGCATAGATACAGCTTCTACAGTCAGTCAGTAGGTTGTGTCACAGTCATTAGATTCTGTAAATGTGGAACAATACAACGATGTAGACATGCAAATATACTTTTAAATACTTCAATATTTTTAAAATGAAGTACTCCAGCAAAAATCTGACTGAACAACTTTCACTTTGGAGTATTGGAGTAATATTTGACCATGAGGATCATTACTCTGACTCCAGTAATGGAGCTGTGGACTGTCCACCTCTGCTCTGCGTGAAACTTTATAAACGTATCTTGTCCTGGCAACTGTTGAAATCTTGCCAAACAGTTCCTCTTTCTATCTCCTTAAATGTGAGGACTGGCTGATTCTCTTCATCTTGGGTTTGTGGATACTAAAGTGTTCGATTCTCTTATTACTCTGTAGATTGCACAAATGAAGATGAATTCTATGTCAGTGTTGTATCTGTAATTTCACAGCCTCTCCTCTGTGTTTTTTGTTTAACTCTAGATACACATGAGATTTAGTCAGTGGGGGGGCTTGAGGCTTTGCCAGTTTCTATTACTCAGTGTGTTTTTCAGAATAAAATGCTGTGTGTTTGTAAGACTGCTGGCTGCTGTTTGTGACAGTCTGAAGTCAAATCTTTGTGTAGAAAATGAATCAGGACATTTACAACCATTTGAATAAATAAAAACTATGAACACCTCTGGCTCCTTCAGAGCTCTGCTGTACGGTGGGATGAAAGAGTCCCAGCCCCAGGCAGAGGTGTGTCTGGAGGAGACGCGGGCCGAAGCCTTCTCGATGCTGCTAAACTACCTGTACACGGGCAGGGCCAGCCTCAGCTCCGCCCGGGAGGAGGTGCTGCTGGACTTCCTGGGCCTGGCTCACCGCTACGGCCTGCAGCCGCTGGAGGACTCTACCTCCGAGTTCCTGCGCACCATCCTGCACACCAACAACGTCTGCCTGGTCTTTGACGTGGCCAGTCTCTACTCTCTGAGCGCGCTCAGTGCAGCCTGCTGTGCTTACATGGACAGACACGCACCTGAGGTGTTGAATTCTGACGGCTTCCTCTCGCTCTCCAAGGTACGAGGTGGCAGTATGGTTCAGTCTTACATCAGGACAACGCTCACTGCTCCATATGTCAAGAAGTATGGTTTGATCTCATGTCTCATCCCTTTGGTGTAACATAAACCTGGGATACAGTGACCTCTAGTGGCAGGTGATTGACAAGATGGCACAGCAGAGTTCAGGTGTGTGTGAAACCACAAGCTTTCAGGCTGCAGCATCTGTCACGTGATGTAACTTCAGCTAAGATAATGACATGGAGACATTCCCATAAACCTTCACACCCAGATTAATATGTTTTTGTTCAGGTTTTTGTAAATTAATCAATTAGCATATAAAAAATAGTGAGAAATTGTCATCTTTCTTTCTGTTTCAGACTGCTCTTCTGACCGTGGTCAGCAGAGACTCATTTGCCACCAGCGAGAAGGAGATCTTCCAGGCCTTGTGTCGCTGGTGCCGGCAGCACGAGGAGGGGGCTGACACGCAGGAAGTGATGTCAGCGGTGCGGCTGCCTCTCATGACCCTGACGGAGATGCTGAACGTGGTGCGACCGTCCGGCCTCCTCAGCCCAGACGACCTGCTGGACGCCATTAAGACCCGCTCCGAGAGTCGCAACATGGACCTGAACTACCGCGGGATGCTCAGTCAGTGTCTTACTGTTCTTACTGCTGCCATGAATCCTCATCAGACATTAAATGAAAATGAAATCGAGGTGATTTCTGTGTCTTATCCGTCTTTATTTGCACTTGTCCTTCATGTCTTCCTTCTTGGGTTCCAGTACCAGAGGAGAACATTGCCACCATGAAGTACGGAGCTCAGGTGGTGAAAGGGGAGCTGAAGTCGGCGCTGCTGGACGGGGACACCCAGAACTACGACCTGGACCACGGCTTCTCCAGACACCCCATCGAGGAGGACGGCAGGGCCGGGATCCAGGTCAAACTGGGCCAGCCGTTCATCATCAACCACATGCGTCTCCTGCTGTGGGACAGAGACAGCCGGTAACAAAGGAGACACGTTACAGACTAACGAAGAAGATTTTAATTTTAGTTTATCTTGGACATATGAAGTATAATTCACAGTGGTTATTGTTGAAGTAGCTGACTGGCAGCACTCAAATGTAGTTTAACTGGTTCCAACAAACTGTGTTGGCAAAGTACGACGGAGTATTAGCACCACAACAAGGAAAACATCTGAAATTACAAGAATAAAGTCGTGATTTTGAGAATAAAATCATAATATTACAGGAATAAAGTTGTAATTTTAGGTCAAGTGTTTTTTAGAGGGAAACATCAGAAGCTTTAAAATGAGGAACGTGGAACATCCTGTGAAGTTCTACTTTAGGTTTCACTAATAAGGAGAACCTTCATCTTTTGATTCATCATCATCATCACCTTCATCAGGACATTGAAAAGATTGTGAAGAAACTGAATCTATTCTATTGTCAGACAGACAAACAGCAGCTGCCACTGACTGTCTGTTCACCTGTTTGATTGGTTGATGTAATATTCATAAAAATAGTTTTTTTCTCTCCAAATTTACATTTTAATTCTCCTAATGTTACAATTTTATTCTTGAAATATTGCAACTTTTCCCCCATAATTTTAGATAATACTCCGTTGTAACAAAGTGATCGGAGGTTTGAAACGCCAAAAACAAATCTGCGTCTTACACAGTGATTTCTGACAGAATCCATTTTCTTTTCTTATGGACTCTGATTTTGAACGTGATTCTTCCGTTTCACATTTTAAAAGACGCGTTTTGTTTTTAGCTTTTACATGAACCTCGTTGTAGCGACTCAGTCAGAGGCGGTTTGTGTTTCTAATGTCATTTCTGATCGTTGAAGGTCGTACTCCTACTACATCGAGGTGTCCATGGATGAGCTGGACTGGGTGCGTGTTGTGGACCATTCCAAATACCTGTGCCGCTCGTGGCAGAATCTGTACTTCACACCACGAGTTTGCAGGTAAACTTCACTTACACCAACTGTTACGGCATGTTCACCTGTTCACCAGAGAAGCAGGGCTCGCACACATGAAGCACATCTGTCCTCTTTTCAGGCGGGAGATGTTGGTGGATGAATCATGTTACAACCAGCTCGTTAGGGGAAAGGGAAGTAACATAAATCCCAAGATGTTAAGGGTTAAATTAGGTCATTTATTAACAAAAGTAAGCAGGGTAAACAAAAAGAGAGGCGACACAAGAAAAACAAAGCCACCCAATAACACAAATAACACAAAAGAACACCAGCAGCTAACAAAAGAAAAGCAAAACAACAAAACACCAGATCTCAAACAGAGCTGCACTTAGCTTTACGCTAGACAACCAAAAACACACAACCTTAGCTCTTCACATTGTTTCACTCGGCTCTAATCAATCAACAGCAACAAGCACAACAAGCACTGGTACACAACAGCGCGGCGGCGAGTCTGCGTACGGACAACACAGATCGCCCCAAACAAACAACTGACAGCTCTTTTATACGCTGGGTGGAGACGAGAGGCGGGCCCAGCTGATCAGGAGAGATGGCTTGCAGCTGGAGCATTGAAGGTGCAGCGGAAAGGCGGAACACTCCCAGGAAATCCCGGTGACGTCACGGGCATCCCCTCTCGCAGGGTCAGACTGCAACAACAGGCGACCGAGACAGAACACAACACAACCACACACACACACACAGGGAAAAACAAAGGTCCCCCGAATACGGCCACGGCCGTAACAATCAAAACGAATCTGATTCCACCTCTGACATTTTAACAAAGAGCTGCGAGTGAGCTCTTTGTTAAAATGACAGAGATGGAATCAGGTCCTCCTGGTCGTTTATAGAGCGGATTGTGGTCGACTCATATCTCATGTTGTTGTTGTTTATCTCAGGTATGTTCGCATCGTGGGAACACACAACACGGTCAACAAGGTCTTCCACCTCGTGGCTTTTGAATGCATGTTCACAAACCACCCATTCACCCTGGAGAACGGGCTTGTGGGTAAGTTGCTGAGTTTTCACTGTGCTAAACAGTCTGAAGCAGCTAAACATCTGCCATGAAAACATGTGTCTGGACCTGTGCTTCCTGTCTGCAGTGCCCAGTGAGAACGTGGCGACCATCGCGTCCTGTGCCAGCGTCGTCGAGGGCGTGAGCCGCAGCAGGAATGCCTTGCTCAACGGTGACACGCGCAACTACGACTGGGACTCCGGATACACCTGCCATCAGCTGGGCTCTGGAGCCATCGTCATCCAGCTGGCTCAGCCCTACTCCATCGGCTCCTTGAGGTAGGCGTGGCCACATTGTCAGCTCTGAGGCTGCGTCCATGTGTCAACGTTTTTCTTTTGAAACGCGTCTCTTTTCCTACATTTCTTCTTCCGTCCACACAACGAAAACAGAATCTTTCAGAAACTCTGCTGGAGCTGTTTTATTTTGAAAAGTCTGGGGTTGTTTTATTTTGAAAACTCTGAGGTTGTGTTTTATTCTGAAAATTCTGGGGTTGTGTTTTATTCTGAAAACTCGGGTTGTGTTGTAGTCTGGACAGAAAGTGAGACCTTTGTAATGGATGAGGTCACAGCCACGGTCTCTCCTGATTGGCTCTCATCAGCCTGGACTACCAGTGGTGAATACAACATGATGATGAATGACAGAGTTACTGACCTTGTTGTCTTTGCAGCTGCTGTTCACTTACATTCTCTGTTTTAATGCTACAGCTGCAGAGGAGACAATCTACTTCCTGTTTACACCGGCTCGCACATGCTCAGTGTGGGTGATTGGTCATGTGTGTGTCGGAGATCATTCATGTGGACGCAGCCTGAGTTTGGTTTACAACAGGAGCAAGTCATCATTCCATTTATTTAAAAATTAAAAATTAGTGTTCGTGTAACATCATAGATTATAAGTTTGTCAGACTCAATAATTAATAGTAGAACTTGGATATTAACTCTTTATTTCACCTGCTACAACTGAAAGTGTTGATATAAATTACAAGAAGTGGCAGTTGTATGTTTAACCAATATTTACTGCAGCATCAATCTAAAGGATCAGCACCGTTTGAACCGACAGTGTGAGACGTCATGAAGACGTCAGAGCGGTTAAAGTGCAGACGGAGTCAGTTCACTGTTCTGCCTCTCCTCTGCTCAGGCTGCTGCTCTGGGACTGTGACGAGCGCTCCTACAGTTACTACATCGAGGTCTCCACCAACCAGCAGCAGTGGACGAAGGTGGTCGACCGCACCAGGGTGGCGTGTCGGTGAGGCTCCCGTCTCCTTCACCGTGCCGTGATTTATTCCCGCTACTCCCGTTTCCTCCATGACGCCAAGAGGCAGCATCTTTTTCCTTGGTCCTTTAAAGACACTGATCTGAAAACACGTCTTTGAGTTGAGGCAGGGATCCAGAACAAACAACTTCTGTTGCACATTAAGTCGGTGGAGAAACAGGTTCTGCACATACAGGTCATATTTCATCATTGTAGTTATCTGTCACACACACTGTTTTTTTCATGACACCTACCTTTGTTCGTTCTTATGTTAGCTGTAAAACAGAGGAACTGGCCCCTTGAACCACTGCTTCCGCTGGTAACTGCATGTTTCAGGGAAGTCTTTCACATGTGGAAACAAGTGCTAAACGTGACACGAATCCTCCTCGTATCACTGTGTGGATAGAACACATTAGCCACTTGAAAATTCAAGATGGCCGCCATTTCTGGCAACGGAATTGTTATTTTTTGCAATAAGTTCATCCAGTATTTTCTCATATGAATCATCCAGGTGTCAAATCTCGATCAAAGCTTGCTGACTAGCCTAGCGAGTTAGCCTAGAGAGCTAATGTTAAGACGAGTAAAGTAGACACATTTTCACGACATCAGAAACTGCACCAATGAAGCTCTGAGGAAATGTAAGATTGTGACTTTGACGTCCTCAGAGTCTAAAACATTAATTTTACAAAATGATTGAAATCTGTCCTGTGGGTAAAACTCTGTGGTAAAATATATGTTTCCTATGCCAGGAATGGCGGCCATTTTGAATTCAAGTGGCTTATGGGATTTTTCAAATTAATGGGAGAAAAACAAAACAAATCTTAGAGCTTGTCTCCACATTTCAAAGATTATTGCAGTTTATCATCGAGCTGTTGTTGACTCAGTCTTATTTTTGACAGATGTTTTTTTAAATAGGTAGATGAACTCTGAACCTGAAGAAGCAGAAACTGTCTCTGTACAATAATCAGGGAGCTGTGACACAATCACCACAGACAGACATGTTGTAAATAAAAACACATACAAACAAAGATGGAGTCTGAAAGTTGATGTGTTTCTCTCTTACAGATCATGGCAGACCTTGAAGTTCGATAAGCAGCCTGCGTCCTTCATCCGTATTGTTGGGACTCACAACACTGCTAATGAGGTGAGAACGTCTTTCTGTTTTTCTTTTAATGTGAGTCTCAGGTGTTTTCACTGGATACCTGAACGCTTTAAAGACCTGCCTGAATTAACCGGATTAATCGTGTCTTAACTGATGGTGGCTGCTTGTCGCCTTCACAAGCAGAATATATATTATATAATATAATTATAACAGTGTTGTTATAATAATAATGATAATAATAATATATTGATTTATATAGCACCTTTAAAACAGAGTTTACAAAGAGCTTTGACAGAAATCAAATATTAGACAGACAAGTTACAGTGGAAGGACAAACAGTATGACTCAATATCAATAAGGACAATTAGAGGAGCAGATGCCGTTTAGACGCACACACACACACACGCACACACACACACATGCAAATACAGTAAAAGCTATAAAAGCGAAATTAAAAGGATCAGAAAAATAAATCTTACAGTCAGTTCTAAAACAGACGGGGAGGCGATGGAGGGCAGCGAGGGTCACGTGATGTGACGTCGTCTGTTAGAACCAGTAAGAGACTGAGCTGCTGGACTCTGAACCAGTTGCAGGAGGGAGAGAGATCGGACTTTACCCCAGGGAGGAGGGGTTTCAGTGGGGTTGTGTGTGCTGGTGGTTCCCCCCATGTGACCGTCCTCTCTCTGCAGGTCTTCCACTGTGTTCACTTCGAGTGTCCGGCCCAGCTCAACGCCGAGGTGAACGAAGGCAGTCCGGGCCTGAACTCCTCCGACTCTGGCTCCGCCCCCCAGCAGCCGCGACCCCAGCGACCTTCACGCACACACAGCCTGCTGCCTTCCCAGCCCTCTTCCACCTCATCGTCGTCCTCGCAGTCCCATCCTTAAGAGGAGGGGGTGGGGGGGGGACCTCACAATGCCATTTTGCACAGCCGTCATCATCCAGACTGCACTGCTACAACGCTGCTAACGTCCGGCGATCGTCTCATTGTCATTACCCATGGTCCCTCTGTCATAAGTGCAACATTAGAGACTGGTTTATCTGTAGCAGCAGCATCTAGGGCTCCAGTCTTCCCAGTTCTGAAACTGATAGTTGGGTGTTAACATCCACTGGTTCATGCATTTTTGTGAAGGTACTTTTTTAGCTACTAAGACTCGAGTTTTTTCCCTTCAAAACGAAGTGGAAACTTTACTTCTCCAAAGATGAGGCACACACTGAAACGTGGTTTTCCCAACCACCAAAGAGCAGTAAGACCAGGGTGTGGGGGGGCGGGGGGGTTGCTATCTGAATTTTACGAGTTAATATTTCCAAAAGAAGTGGATTTTATCCTTAAACAAGCTATTTTTTTAAGAAACTGTCTTAAACGGACTCTACTCACTTTTCATACCATCGAGCTAACGGAGTAGCAGTCGAGTATTTTTCAAACTTTAGACTTCAATTCTCAAAAGGGTTTTGCCAAAGCTGTGGAGCTAACGCATTCTGTGGCATTTGTATGCAAATAGCACTTAATCCAATTATGCATTTGCATATTAAGTAATAGCTGTTTGAGTATTTGTTCACAGGTTTTCACACCTGAAACGAAAAAACCTCTGGTCCTATTCTGGTGTGACGTTTTTGATAGTTAGAATTCATACCTCAAGAAAACAAAGAAACACCTCACTAAAACGAAAACTAGATTTAATTAAGTGTCTTAATTCAGCATTTTAAGCGCTTGAATAGCTTAGCACAAATGATTGGGGAAATCAATTAGTTGAACATTGAGACGGACCAAATTATGTATGCACTAGGGCTGCCTGGAAGAAAGTTTCTATACCGTAGATACATGAGCAGCTGCTATTGGCACTTTATTTTTCTTTACTCAAGTAGACAGAAATAAAGGTTGCAGCTTGGGTCTTCTGACTGAAGAACAGTACCGGGGTGCTGGATCTGGTATCTTTGTGTTTGTGTGTGAAATGAATTGAAACACTTCCTCGCTCTCGGACGTGTCAGGTTTCAGTCTTTTGTGTGTTTTTGTAGGTTTGTTTTAAATGAATCTCTCAGTGAACAGAAGTCCCGAAAGGCAAGTGAATTTTTTTAATTTATTTTCTTTTTTTGGCTAGGATCATTATTTTTCCAAATGTTTTTTTCATCATTATAAAGACCCCCGAGAGGCCACTGATGATTTTTTTTTTTTTTTTTTTTTTTTTTTTTTTTCCTGGGGCGAAAAAAAACCTTCCCTCGCCTTAAAGGACCTACGGAAGCCCTGAAAGGCTTTTCTTCTTTTTTTTTCCAGGATCATCTTTTTTTTCGGCTGTAAAAACATTGTCATGAAATGCAAGTGAAAAGAATATTTTTTGGGGGGGGGGGGCAATCCTTTTCAATTTTAAGTTTTTTTTAAACAAAAAAAAAAAAATCACTTTCCTCTCGGGGTGTTTATAATGATGAAAAAAAATGATCCTGGCAAAAATATAAATTCGCTCGCCTTCCTGGGCGTCCGTTCAGTGCTGTGGTTCCTGTTTGTTTCCTTCGTGTCCTGATGTTGCACTTTTGAGTTGTCTTTTATTTTGAAACCTTTTGTTTGATGTTAAATAATCTGAATTACGTTAATGACACTGATGTTTCTATAAACCTCCTCTAGTCATCCATCTATGTTTTAGAAGATTAGCCATTGGTTGGATTAAGTCTTCTTTAATAACCAGAGGACTGAATTAGGCCGTTGTTCAGGTTACACTGTAATGTAGAGAACACACTCCCCACCCCCATCTAACTTTATGTATGTGTATAGTTTGACCTAATATATATATTTGTTTTGACCATTGACGTGTGATTGCATTTCACTGCCTCTTGTTCAGAACATTGCCTGTCAAAAATGTGATAATGGAAACAACTGACATTGTTCATTAATGTTTATTGCTGCTTGCCTGAATCACTGCTGTCGAACACAGCGGAGGTCTTTGATACAAGCAATACAGCGATGTCTATCTTCTCTCTAGTCTTGAGAGCTTCTGTCACAGTGTTCATCATGATCCGGTCACTGCTACAGACATTTAACATCTTCTCATTTTGGAGCTCAGATGTCAGATTTGACTCGTTTCTGTCGCCTCAGTCATCATCTTGTTTGTCCACAGTAACAGTGAGAGGGTTTAACCGGAGCAGTGGGACAGAAACCTGAGTTCACCTGCTCAACTGATGTGGAAACAGTCATATTTAACCTGTGTGGGATTTGTCTGTAAATTAATGTAATAACTGATCAAAGGCATAATTGTTATTGGGCATTTTTACGGGCGAAGCAGCAAACTGTCCCGGGGCCCCAATCCTCAGCGAGCCAGAAGCTAACTCTTCCACAAGGTGGCTTTTGTGGTCATTTGAATAAGGCGCATCACCTGCATCATTACCTGATGTGGACACTCTATCCTGTAGAGATAAAATCTGGTTTAAAAGCCGCTATCATTTCATTTTATCTTGTGCTACCTGAACTTAAATCTGCCATAAGACGACCCTTATGAAGGATTTCTGAATGGTTTGTATGTGGTTCAGCAGTTCTCAACCTTTTCCAACTCAGGGCTCCATAAAATCTTTAAAATGTTTGTAGCCCACATTCGACCACATAGTGATACGGAGGCCAAATACAGCCAGGTTGCAAATATTTTTGAAAGATCCTTTTGTTTCCAAACATTTGAAAATATGAACTATGACTTGCAATAATTATAGTTTGTTGTTCTAATTAACTGAACACTTTATAAATCATCTATAAGCTACTATTACACATTAGATAAAGACGGCAACAGTGACTTGTTGCTTGCCAAATAGTGAGCCCACATGTATCTGAACTGTTCAGCCTCATATCTCTTTGTTTTCTCCATCATCAGCATCTGTACCTGCTGCTTCTTCAAGTTTGTTGTTTGGTGACGTGTTTTACACTTTACAATAAGGCTCCTCTTACCGTTTATAAATGGTAGTAACTCATTAGTAAGATTAATGAGTAGTAAGCAATACCATCATCTTGCCAAATAGTGAGCCTGCATCAATGTATGAAAACTGTGTTATAACTTGTTTATAATTGTTTATTTATGTTTTATAAAGTGTTAACAATTGGATTAATAAGATAATTATTAACCATTCATAAACCCTTTATAAGGGTAGCAGGGTAGATAGCTCCCAACTTTACAGTTTCAGTTCACTCTCATCAGCGTCACTTCTGTCCATTTTCAGTTCAGTTTATTTATTTAATAGGGACGATGCAATTTAACAGTTTGAAAACAAGGCGTGAAATGAATGTGTTCCACAAAGAGTTTATATCTGTTGCTAATTCTCCACCACTGTCCCTTGTTGGCTTTTTACATGTTTGCTGTAGCAAAATCAACACCATTGATAATATCCTACAATGAGCTAAAAATATACAGATGTTTAGTCTGAAAAGAGACGACCAAAATGGGTGCAGCTAATTTGGCAGAAGTTAACCTTTGTTGTAAAGGAATTTATATCTGGAGTTAATCTGAGAGTTGGGGGCCAGCCCTCAAAGTTTGGTGGAGGCCAAATTGGAGCTCAAAGGAGAGTAAATATTGGACTTCAGGTCATTAGGTCACCTGAAACTCACCTTAATGAATGCTAATGTAGCTCTTTGAACCAATCAGTGGTAGTTTAATCAACTAGAACCACCACAAACAAACTATTATATCATACAATGAACAGAGGTGCTAGGAAAACAGCTGTCACATCTTATTTTTGCTATGTAGAGTAACCTGCTGCATTTTAATGTGAATGAGGTTTCCTTTCAGTGACCACAGTCACGTCTTCAATGTCAGTCCTCCTGTTAGATAAAATGATAATGTTGTGATGTAATCCGGTTTCAGGTTGATTTTATTTTCTTTTGTTAATTACAGACGTCTTGGGGAGTTAAGTCTGTCTCTGTAATCTGGTAAAACGGATTACAATAAAACCAGTGATCAAAGCAAGTCAGATCTGATCCATACCTCGCTTTGTGCTCATTTAAAGTGAATATAACATGCTAGATTTCTAATTTTTATGTTTATTTCGTCGGTTTTCAGTCGTGTAATGTTGAATAGACGTGTCTTGTTTGTGGCACCGTCGCTTCGTTGGGGCAATATTGACATTTCTGGTTTGATGGACGCGTTTCCGGCCCAGCGGTACTCGGTGCCAGCGACGTGTGAATAGGGGTGGTCCTGAAGTGTTCAGAGGGGAAGGCCTCAGTCTATCTATTTATTTTCTCCTTTCTCTGACCCTCCCGTGTATTTAACGTCGCCGTGGTTGTGTCCTGGAAGTGTCTGCGGACAGATGAGGGTCTTTTAAGCCGTTTGGTGTCGACTGAAACACCGCGGCGCCCCCCTCTTCTCGGCTGTCGGTCGTAAAGTCCGAACGTCCAGCTGATTGCTTTGAGTGCCGTTCAATTATTCCAGTTCAAACTGAGCCGTTTTGTTTCTCTTAACGGAAGGCTTTGTGGGCCCCTCTCCTTCCCCCGTTTTCTTTGAACGACTTGTGGACTTTAAACAAAGAGGACATTTATCTTTTTTTATTTTTTATTTTGTGTCTAACTCGAGTTGTTGGATCGTTTTTTTCCCTGAACGACCAGGCCCCGGTCTCATCCCCAGCCTCGCGTTTTTTTTTTGTTGGAAGTCATGGGAGACACCAGTGAACGAAGCAAACCTCCGAGTCTACCTCCCCGGTGTCCCTGCGGATTTTGGGGGTGAGTTTTATAAAAAATATAAACTATATTTAACCCACTATCTTAAACCGAAAGGTAAATCCGGATGAAATATGCCCAACGGCTTCACCTAGTCCAAACCCATTGTTGTTGTTCTGTTGTGCAGGCCGAGGGTGGGGGGTTGGGAAGTTAGCTAATAAATAAACCTCACAGCTTGAAAACTAGCTTAAATGTTCCGCTGTTTTCTGAGCTAACAAACCGTCTGTCGACGTCTCGGGCAGTCGCTGTTATTTTTACACCGTGTTTTAAGGCAATTAGTGAACCCAGGAGATGACGTATCCGACATAGAAAATGATTTATTGCCAGCAGGTTCCTTTTAAACCTGCCCTGTTTTCTTGAAGCACCTCAGGAAAAGCGGTTAGCACGGCTAGCTAATCAGTCAGAAAACCTAGCTTTGCTTATAAAACCAGTTTTTTGACTTATTTTCCAGCCTTTTTACAGTCGCTCTTGTCAAGTGGTGGATGTGTGTTGCATACCGGATGTGATTCACTGATGTTACCCCATAGGAAAAATGACTACAGCTAACCTTTAATCCATTTAACAGCAAACATGAACGCTGTTCCTCCTTATTACAGGGGTGTAGCTCAGTCACAGAGAAAACACACAGTGTGATAAGATTACTGTCATGTCATCACTCAGCCACACACACACACACACTCACTCACACACACACTCTAAGCCCTGTAACACTAATATATTAATGCTTTTAACTACTAATGTGTGAAATATAACCAGACAGATAACAGCAGTCCTTTTATTTGAGGTGTTATGAAAACACAATGTTCTCATATGACTTGTCATTTGATTATCAACAAAACCCCCCAAGCCCCAGCTAGCTCCCCCAGTTGCCTTCATTTTTGTGGCGTCCTGTAAGCAAACTGGAACCAGTGAAGCCACCTGTCAATGTCAGGTGACACTAATGGTGACAGTGTTTTTTGTGTGTATGTGTGTGTGTGTGTGTGTGTGTGTTTACGGCCCTGCCTGCCTCAGCTCAGAATAACACCTGGCCTGGGGGGGCTGCTGGCTGCAGAGTCTGTCCCACACATGTCACTGAAACTCAAGGCCTCTTGAAGAAGATCTTGAATGAGGTTACAAGCAGGGACAGACTGTGACTGTGTCATAGATACAACAAACAGATAGACTGAGTCTGAATTCATCTGTTACACAAAGCAGTTTAGTTCTTGAGCTTAAGCCGGACTGTGGCACAATGAATTCTGGGTAAATTAAGACTTTTTTTCAAAATGAAAAAAATGGCCGAATGAGGAACCACATCCACCCCCTCAACTCAGTTTACCCTCAGCAGAACATGTTTGTGTTTAGGAGGAATTCAACAGTTACAAGGATGTTTTACTTTGAAAATTCAGGAAAGAGTGAAACAATAAAATAAAAATCAGATTTGGAAAAAAAAAAAAAAAAACTCTGTCCCTTCTCATTGGTCAAATTATGAGGCATGTTTTCCTGTTTCTTGTTGTTGGTTGCTACTGGTCAGCACGCGTGTCTCTGATTGTTACCATGGTAACATTGGTCTTAGGTTCGAGTTAGCCTGGGTTAAAGCCTGTTTTTGTCATAAAATGAGTCAGTGTGTATTTTACAGAAACAGCCTGACTGACATCAGACCAGCTCTACAGACCAGTCTGACGTATCCGTGTGAAACTGACCCGGGGGTTTGAAGGACTGAGCTCAGAGGTGGAGCTCTTAACGTTGGCAGCATCAGTGACATGGTTCTCTCATCACTGAAGTACAGTGTTGTTTCCAGTTGAATACAGTTAATTTAATCAACATGTTTTATGTTTTAATAATTAATGTTTTAATAATGAGATCAGGGGTCAGTTTCTCACAGATACGTCAGACTGGTCTGTAGTGCTGGTCTGATGTCAGTCAGACTGTTTCACTAAAATACACACTGACTCATTTTAAGACAGAAACATTAGACACTTTACCTCCAGGTTAACTCAAACCTGAGACCAATGTTACCATGGTAACAATTAATGACACCTGACCTGACCAACAGCACCCAACAACAAAAAACAGGAAGACATGGCTCATACTTTGTGGTTTTCTAACATTGTTATGGAGAGAGCAAAGAGGAGAGAGAGAGTTTTTAGAGACGGCAGCCATTTTCTTTTTATTGTAAAACGTCCTGTAACTGTTGAATTCTTCCTGAAGACAAACATGTTCTGCTGAAGGTGAACAGAGCTCAGTGGCAATTTATTCATTTTGAAAAAAGTCTTGTCTGGTTGGCAAAACATGTAATGACGAAACTGTTCTGAAATGATGTCAAACATGTTTTTGAAATGTCGACCATATTGGCCTGTGCTCATATATAAGTGCTCATAGTGGACGATGTGTCTGAGAGACTGAGGGAAATATTGAAAATACTTCCAGCCTCAGTTCAGTCCTCTTCAGTCAATCAATCAAACTTTATTTGTACAGCACTTTTCATACAGGTGAGTTCAGTTCAAAGAGCTTCACACACTGATGAGCTCAAAAGAAAAGAGAAGAGAGAAAGCTGAGGGTGAGATTCAATCAAATAGATTTAAAAAGCTGCGATAACATGAGCAAACAAAAAAAACAGGAAAATTAATAATAAAAGAACAGATAAGATTACAATTTAGAACATAATTACAATGAAATAAGTGGATAAATTAAAGTTACTAAAAACCAGGGTTCAAGGTTAATGGCTTTTTTCTGTTTTGTTTTATCTGGTTTCTCCTCCCTGCTTGTTGCTATCTTTTCCTGTAGGTATAATCAGATATTACCTCTGGTGTCCTGGTTGGAGTGTTACCTGGGGGGGGGGGGTCAACAGCCTGCTGTAAAGCTCACACTGTTTGTATAACTACAGCCACATGAAGGAGAGTCTGTCTCCTTTTTTAGGTCGTCTTATTTGGATGACTTCAGGCTGTGATTTCTTCTTCTGGTGTTGAATCTTTGTTAAAGACAAAGACACTGAGATAAAGTCGGGTCACCTTGTGTGTGGATCTCACTGTTTCTGTAAATGTGTTTTATTCTGTGTGAATTTAATTTGAATATCTGTTCACACTGGGGAAAAAGAGGAATATCATATATATATATATAAACATTAATAATCATAAATTAGATCAAAATGAATAAGATCAACTGTTGTAACATTAGTGAAACCACTAAAATATATATTTAGTCAAAATAAATAAATAAATTAGATCAATTTTAAAACTCATATAAAAACATATTCAACATGTTGGTGAAACATACACATCAACATATGTCTTAATGTAATTGATCCTTTTACATAATGACATGTTTGGGATTAATGAGCGTAACAGGTGAAAACAAAGCTCCTCCTCCTCGGGGGGGCAGTCATTCAGTGCAGGCTTGTCCTGCTGCTTCAGTCACCTCGCTCCTGTAGGAACAATGATGTGAAAACACACACTTCCAGCTCCTATTGACTGTTGACCCGACTCACAGCTGACACAGAAGAGCCACGTATTGAACGTATTGTGTTGGCCTGAACATTAAAGAGAGGTCCAGAAGGTGAGGCAGGACGCACCTGTAGGAAAGGTACCACCACCCATGAGGGAGGGGTATTGCTAAGATTTTAATGGTACTACTCTTATTGACCCGGTACTTTAACAGTTCTCTTATCGGTACTTTTTTGTGATTTTGTAAGAAAAAAAAAAACTAATAAAAAACAGAATTAACATTTCTTATTTTCTCATATGTACTCAACATTAACCCCCTGCACCCATTCATTGATGAATGTCTTAATCAGAAACGGAAGTGGTGATTATGTGTCTGAGATAACTTTTATTTCTAAATTTCTAAAGTATGGAGAGCTGAACCGATAACGTCAGAACTTATCTAAAGTTTAAACCCAGTCAGTAACTTCCGTCTCTAGAAGTCTCTCAATCAAAACAAGAACAAAAGATGGCATTGGGTGATGTCATGAAATAGCGTGGGATCATGGGAGTTTGGATTCCTTCAGTGTCAGTGGTTCAGGTGATTCTAACTGTTAAAAAACACACAAACTAGTTTTGGCTTTTACACAACAGCATTGAAAATATCCTACAATGAGATTGAATGATTGTGTTTGTCCTGCACTGGTTGTGTGTTCTTAGTTGTGTATTTGTGTAGGTGTCATCAACCGAGACAACTGTGTTCAGCCAGAAAATGATGCACTAGATCAGTGGTTCCCAACCTGTGGGCCGTGAAGGTGCTGCAAGTGGGCCGACACATCGTTTGCAAAACAGAACAGTTTAGGTGAAAATGTCATTATATACAATATACCAGCGCACATGGTATATTTGTGTTGTTATGGGGCTGCCGACATGGTGTGGGCCATGAGTTGGAAAAGGTTGGGAACCACTGAACTGGATGATACAGATGATTCTCATTTTCAACATTTATCCATATAATCATGTTCTGCTGATATTTATGTCATCAGTCACATTCCTGTCCTCTCTCCTCAGGTCCAGTAAAACCATGAACCTCTGCTCCAAATGTTTTGCTGGTGAGTCTCACCTCAACATTTTCTTTTAATCATAACTTCTGCGCACCACTCACCATCACTCCACACACACAGTTCAAAAGCCAAAGAGAGGAACTCAGAGGTTCATGTGGTTGCCACCTGAGGAACAGGCGGAGCAGCTGCACCTTCCTGGGTTTAAATCCTGTCAGATAAAATGTCCACTCACAGCAGAGTGGTGCTGATGTTTTCCCTCTCTGTGAACGTGGCAGTGAGAGATAATCGCTGACAAACGGGTGTTTTGTAGGACTGCTGTCTTGTTCACCAGCAGGTGACCAGCTCTGTTTGTCGTCTTTCCTCTTCTAAAGCTCCTTTTCCTCTGGTTAACAAACCCACTAAGGCTCGCCGACATCAGGCTTTAATCAGCAGTGGAAAAGGGTTCAGTCAGCATTCACACATGGGTCACATGACTCTGCAGTAGACGCACGGATTTATCAGCTCCGGCTCCGATCGCTAGTGATGTAAACCCGTGAACTCAGTCTTTTTTTGCTGTGATGTCTCTAACCTCTCCTGTCACCTGTTACCTTTCACCTGTCCAGCCCCTGCTGTTACACCAGAAACACTGCAGCTACGCTGAGCTCTGAAAGAGTGAAGCTGCCGCCCTGAAATAAGTTTGAACAACACAGTCACTGATCAGATGCTCCGACACTTGAGACATGATCTGTTTTACCAGTTTGCAGTAGGGGTGTTCTGATTGATCGGCCGCTGATCATCATCAGCTGATTTTCATTCAAATACATGATATGTAGATGTGAATTAAAGCTTCTAGTCACAGACGAGCTGTGGTTAAAATTCTGGTGTCTGCGGCTGAGAGAAGCACAGTGTGGTGTGGCCCCGCCTCCCACTGACAGGCCGCCAAAACAACTTCTACAAAGTGTGTGACATCTGCAGTGATGACAAAGATGATTGGTATCGGCGGCAAAAAAAACGTGATCGTGGCATCCCGAGTTATGTGTCCGAACAAAAAGACGAACTCGCCCGTCAGTGGGAAAGAGGTCAATGTGCTTTAATTAGCTGGTTTACCCACGTTTAAAAAAACCTGCTAATGTTGGTAGAAAAAGGGTAAAACATTCAGTTTGTGCAACTCGTCGAGGGTTTCACCTGTACACTGCAAATCATTTCTCGACCGCAGAGGAAACTGATGCAAACGACCTCATTGATGCTTTAGACAATAATCTATGTAGAAGGATCAGGGCTCATGGTCTCTGGGTTTCTCTCTCAGCTGCTGGAAGAGAAGGAAACGGTTTGTTTGTTGAGTTGCTTCTTGGCAGGTAGAGGCGTTTTGTCTCTGACAGCCAGGACGCAGCAGCAGCAGCAGCAGCAGCAGCAGCAGCAGCTTGAGGCTCGGCGTGCCAGCTGATTTCAGTCAGGAATGCTATCAATGCTAAGCAGTCGGAGGAACACAGAGGGACACGAGTTAAGAGTCTCTCTCCAAACACCTGTCCACCTTTTGGAGGGAAATGTTGGTTAAAGTTAAGAAGTATTTTCTTGTGTAAAGGAGGCGGGGCCTCCGTCATGTAAACAATAATCTTAATGAGCAGCTGTGAAGTTGTTGAATCAGACTCGATGTAGAAAGTTCGTTTTTCTGCAGCGACGTAACAAAATGGTCGACGCAGATAAAAGGAAACGGTCCAGTTAAAATTTGAAAATGTCACTGTGTGCGTCAGGTTCTCTCAGCGTCGTCTTCACTCTGGTTCGGGAGGATGGGTTGAGGCTGTGCTGCAGCCCTGCTGTCGGTGGCCATGGCAACCGGTGAGCACGGCAGACAGCGCGGGACCTCGGGCCCCGGCTTTGAGTCTGGCATCACAGACAGCAGTGAGGCTCAGAATAGACTCAGAAGTGGGTTAGCTCCACATGTGAAGGAGGAGCTACAATCCAGGCTGACCTCCCTCACCCTCCCTGGGGGGGGGGCTCTGAAGACAATATCCCCACAACAGATCAATAATGTCTGAGATCATCGTTATACAGCCGGGGTCAGAGGTCAGTGCCGTCCTCCTCTGGTCATGTGGTGCAGCCTGGTTTAAAGGTTTTCGTGAGTGGGATCGGACAGAGCTTGGACTCGAACCAGCGACGTCATGCAACTAAAGATTCATTTATTAGAGATGCAAAAAAAAATCATATTACACAGAAAAAACTAAAAATGGTGATGATGTGGTTTTTGTTGGTCTTGTTCTTTACGTCTGGAGAACCTGACCTGTAGGTCGCGGCGTCTCCACAACACTGACAATAAACAATGTTGAGACACATTTTGCCTTTTATAGAAAAACTGCAGCTCCTGTGATGTGGATTATATTTCTGATTAATTGTGCAGCTCTATTTACATTATTGATTGATGTGCTGTTTATTCTCTCATTCATCAGTAAATATTTTGGTCTATAAGATGTAAAAACATGTTAAACTGCCGCAGGACCAAAGAAGAAGAGCTCGGTTTGTCCTCAGGTTACTGTCATCACACACTGAGGTGGGCCGACAGATCAACAGTACCAGTTTGGTGAATTATGAAAAAAATGATGTTTTTAAATGTTTTAAAGAAACAAAAAATCCACCCGTGGCCCTGATCCTCTCCTGTAGTTGCAGCTGTGTTGTTGTAGCATGAACAGAATCCAGATGTGAGTGTTTTGACTCTTTGTTTCGTCTCGTCCTCCCTCTTCGTCTGTTTCCCCGTCTCTTATCTACATCTCTCTCCGCTCCCTCTCTCGCCGCCCTTGACCCCAGACATCCAGAAGAAGCAGCCGGGGGAGGACTGCACCTCCAGGCCCATCCAGAGCAGCGGGAGTAGCCAATCGGCCGTCTTCAGTAGCGAGACGAGCAGTAGCAGTAGCCAATCCCTTTTGTCGTCGCCGGCCTCCAGCTCCGAGCAGCCGTCAGCCGAAGAGCCCTCGCCCACGTTTCCCAGCAGGAGGGAAGGTAAGAAGGGACAGCCAACAACAGGAAGGTGTTTTTTTTTTTTTTAAGGAGGGAAACCAACAACCTGCTGACATAAAGGCTACAGTAAGTTTCTGACCACATCCATGAATACAGCTGTGGTTTTCTGTGTGACGCTGCTGGTACAAGACAGACTCGGGGGGGGGTGTGTGTGTGTGTGTGTGTGTGTGTGTGTGTGTGTGTGTGTGTGTGTGTGTGTGTGTGTCCCACTGTAATGGGAGGGAAAACGGAGTGTTGTTAAGCTAGCAGATATAAACCAGCAGCGAAGTCGGGCGTCAATTCAGACTGTATCTAGTGTTGTATTGTGTTGTTGTTATTATGGACAAGCAGTCATGACCACGCCCACACAGGAAACAGGAAGTGTCTGCCATTGGCGCTGCTTGTACTGCGTCATCTTTGTTGTAGAGGATCTTTGAGGAGCACCAAGGGAGTTTACTTTAATGTGAAGTCAGGAAATGATGTCACACAGGCCTTCCTCCAATCACTGCTGAGTAGAAGTCAGATTCTAATGAAGTCACCTGTCTTCACTTACAGTATGAACTCATAAAATGTCCACGTCCAATCAGAATCCTGACAGCTTTGTAGAGCGGGGACGTCTCTGCAGCTGGTGCTGTGTCCTGTCAGATGACCACGCCCCCTCATTTGAATATAACACATGGAAAGCTGGGAAACAAATGTGGCATTAGGAAAATAAGTCTCCTGAAGTAAATAAATAGATGTGGAATTATAAAATAAAAGTCCCCTGAAATAAATAAAAATGTCGTCAATAAAAAGTTATTTATTTATTCATTTATAAAACTATTTATTTATATATTTCTGTTTACATTCATTTCTATGTTTATACATTTATGACCTAATTAATTTATTTTATAGCTGTATTTATTAATTTGTTTTATTTATATATTTACATTTATTTCAATCATTCTACATTTATGACCTAATTAATTTCATAGCTGTTTTTATTTATTGAATATTGATTAAAATGGCATTTTACACTTTTAAGCACAAAATGAAAATGTGACGCTTTTCCCGCCGCACCGGTCCGTAACCTTCAGTACATGTCTTATTTTGGATGGATGGTCATTTCCTGTCTGACTCGTCTCTTCATGTCCCCCTGCAGGCGTGTCGTCCACAGAAACAGCCCAAGGCACACTCTGCACACCCACAAAACGTCCACGAGAATCAGGTCAGCCCCCCCCCCCCCCCCCGCCTTCTTCTTCTTCCTCCTCCTGCCTGTAGCTCTGAGCGCTAACTCTTCACCCTGCCGCTTGTGTTTTCAGCCTCGAGCTCAGAGAGCGAGGCGACACCAGAGAAACGGCCCCGGCCGGACGAGAAGGAGGGGAGCGGCGAGGAGGCCGGCGGGACGCCCAAGCAGAAGAACCGCCGGCGCTGCTACCGCTGCCAAACCAAACTAGAGCTGGTGCAGCAGGAACTGGGCTCCTGCCGCTGCGGTCAGTACCACACGCCATGATTGTGTTTGTTGAGGTGAAACCACCAGAACGTCTCCTTCACCACGTTGTTTGTCCCACCCCTCCCCTCCCCCCTCCAGGCTACGTGTTCTGCATGCTCCACCGTCTCCCTGAGCAGCACGACTGTCTGTTCGACCATCTGGGCCGCGGGCGCGAGGAGGCCGTCCTCAAGATGGTGAAGCTGGACCGCAAGGTGGGCCGCTCGTGCCAACGCATCGGGGAGGAATGCTCCTGATTGGCCACACCGGGACCGGCCATCCAATTAGAGCTGAGGCGCTTACAGAGAGGAGGAAGGAGAGCGAGGAGGAGTGACAAATGGGGTGGGAGGGGGAGGGCGGGGAAGAAGAAGAAGAAGAAGAAGAAGGGGGGGAGGGGGGGGCACGGTCGCAACATCCTGCATCTGACCTACGATTCTGGACCTGAGCTCGGCGCCGCCCTGTCGTCGTCCTGATTTCCTGTTTGAACGAGGCAGTTCGGGGGGCCAACAGGGGGCCACGTTCAGTATCACACGTTCACACACACAGCCTTAACCCCCCCCACCCCCCCGTCTTCAGAGGAAGGACGCCGCAGAGATGGATCCCGTCAGTCGTACATCACGTGGTTTCCTCCTCTTTGCTCGTGCTCCTTCAGAACAGGAAGTGGGAGACGAACTGATGAACTGATCCGTTCGGATTCTCATTCACACTTATTCTTTATTTTTTTCCATTTCTTGGTCGCGGGGGAGGGGTCCAGCTCTGTCCCACGACCGCTCCTCAGGTCGTCATCAGGGGGTTGGAGTATCAAACCTGTAGCCCCGCCTTCCTCCGCTTTGTTTTTCTTCTTCTTCCACCTGTGAGTCGGTCCTCGCGCGGCGTCACCAGCTGAGTGTCGTCAGTGTGTCTGTGCAGGTGCGAGTTTGTCATCTGCTAACGTGAGGATCCTTCTTCTTCTTCTTCTTCTTCTTCTTTTTTTTTTTTTCTTTTTTTACATGTGGCCGTCATGGTGATTAGCTCGTTTTTACTGCGTTACCACGGCGTCGTGGAGGACAATACAGCCAATCCCTGCCTCTGCTCACGGACTGTGGACAAAAAGAAAAGTATAAAAAAATAAACACCACACTAATGGACAAGAGTAACTGAGATAAATCCTCTGTGTAGCAGATCCCCCCCCCCCCCGTCATCTCACTGAGTGGTACTGTTGTTCTTGACAAGCAGGAATACGGCGAGTTTTTGTATTCGCCAAAACGCCGTGTGTTTGTTAAGAGAAACTAATAATCTGAAGTTGATCACGGATCGTCTCCACAGCTAAACTGAATCCATGAATGACTCACTTCCCTTTAATGATTCTAATTTATTCTTACTTTGTGTTTGTGGGTTGGGCCTCATTTAATCTGCAGAGCGGGGGCGTCTGTCTGCATCAGAACTGTTTGATTATAAATCGATTAAATCGAAGAGAGAGAGAGAGAGAGAGATGGGCTCGTCCCACAGTTTAAATCAGTGATGTCATATTGATACGCAGCACGAGTCGACGTCGGTTTAAAGGCTGAGAAATGAACCGGACGTTGACCTTTTCAAACAAAGACAGAATGTTCAGTTTTGGATCCAGTAACCAAACACCTTTGGTTCTCTTCACTTCAATTTTGCGATTAAATGAAATGTGACCCTCAGACTTCCTGTGGTCCGTCACGCAGGTGTGTGCTGGACCCGGTCGAGGCTGTTCATCATCTCCTGACATCACAGATTCAAACTGACGCTGAAAATAACGTGTGAATTCTCAAATTGAGTGGCTTTCCCTTTTCTTTTTTTTTTTCCTGTTTGTCATCATGTTTGTGACCCGGCTCTGACTCGGCCGTCACAGTCTGACTGCTTGGACTCTGTGCTGTGCATATTGTTCAGTTACACACCTCCTCCTCCTCCTCCTCCTCCTCTTCTTCCTTCTCCTTCTTCTTCTCCTTAAAGGGCCGTTTCACCGAAATTGACTTTTTTATTTGTTACTTTGCAGAATCTGACGTTTTCTTCTTCAGATTAAACTTTTTGTTGGTTTATTCAAAGAATAAATGACAGTTTCTCTGACACAGCTGCAGGACTCTATTAAATGTACTTTGCAGCATTGAAGTGCAATTTGATGATGATGTTTTTTATTTGGAGGATTCAGAGACATGAAGCAGATTTCCTTGAATGGCAGGAAAATTGTTCTTTTCTTTGTTTGTTTTTTTTTGCAAAACTATGAAAATGTTGATCGAGGTGGACGTAGCCCTTATAACCAGACACCACTTAACTATGCTAATCCTCATGCACAAGTTATTGTTTCTTCTCTCCCCTCCCCTCCCCTCCCATCTTCTTCAATGAGAACACAGCGAAGGATAAAGGGAGTCTGGAGAAACGTCACGACTGGTTCTTATTTTGATATTTGAATATTTGAAAAACTTGTTCCTTTTTTTTTTGAGTGCTAATGAGAAATGGAAGAAATTGAATATCTTTCTGTACCTTTTAAAGAAAAAAATTATTTAACCTTATATCAGTTTGAGTTACTTACACCCTAGCATAGAGTGGCATATTTAGTTATATGTATAAAAAAGCAAGAACATAATTCTGTCCTATTTTCTCCTTTAATTTTATCGTGTTCCATTTTTCTGCTGAGGAAAATAAACTGGATTAGAGGAGTGTGTGTGTGTGTGTGTGTGTGTGTGTGTGTGTGTGTGTGTGTGTGTTTTAACGTTTCTTTTTCTCACATCAACATTTGTTTGAAAGTAAAAATAAACCACGAACAGAACGACAAAATATCCTTCACAGTTCTTTATTAGTAGATAAAATGTTCAGCAGAATTCAAACTTCACACATCTTTAATTTTCATGTAGATGTTTTGTTTCCTGCAGTGATTTAGAGTTGATCCCATTTTGACATTAAAACATATTATATATTAATGTGTGTGATGAAGACCATCAAGATTCAGGATCAGTTCCTGAGGTGACTTCAGTCTGAAACACTGCTGACTGCTGGTCACTGGGTGGCGCTGTGGGCAGCCATGTGTAGTTTCTGACACAAGTGGCCAGGTTTTTGGTGACATCATCTTCACCGGAGCCACGTTTACATGACTGACCAAACAAACAACGCATCAACAATCAGATTTTACAGGTGTAGAATTCATTTTGTCACAAACAGAAGGTGATTATGAAATTAGCTCCATTGCTCTCAACTATAGTTTTTTAATAAGCCTAATAATAAACAGACTGACTAGTCTGGTCATTGCTATTGTAACAATCTAGTTTCACTAATTAATACTTCATTTAAAATCCAGAGACAATTTTCATAATGGATGCATTCTTACAGTGTCTGTAGTGAGCTATAGGAGGACAGTGATGGCCGATATATGAGTGGTGTAATTTCTGTTTTTGGGAAAAGGATCTGCTGATGATGAAGACTAATATGGTTGAAAGCTCAAGAGCAAGCAGGTAAGTGGACCTTGAGTTTTTTGTTGAGAACGAGACAGGAAGCTCATCACTGAAGTCAACATGGATGACAGTAGAGAAGAATTATTCAGTGGAAATGTAAAAGTTTTAGCAACAAAATGTAAAAAAATGTATTGCTGTGACGTATGAAAGTCACATTAGATATATCAGAAAACAGATAGATAACATGGAGCTGGTTATGGTGACATTGATTTTATCTTCTTTATTTAATGTTGAGTTAATCATTAATTGAAGTAAAATGTCTTATGTCCATCTGAAATATTTAGTGGAGAGGTAGTAAAGTAACCAGCGTGACCTCAGAGACACGAGACAAACAACAAAGGGCTTTATCAGGACTACAAAATGATCTCAAAATGACTACAAAGACCATGGCCACGTCTCATTCAGGTGTGTTGTGGGAGGTGGTTAGCGTTTTATATTGTCTCATAATCTGTCCATGGTAATGGAGTAAATAAACCGAATCTGCTCATGAGGACCATTTAATATGGTTGAAAGCCCCAGGGAAAGCTAGTAAGTGGACACTGAGATGGGACTGTTTTGTCAACTGCTGTTTGTATGGTGACGAGTGAACCGTAACGCTCAGAAAGAACCTCATTGGTCGAGGTAACGGCTGTGGGCGGGGCCAAATACTAAGATTCCAATAATTAGCTGGAGCGAGGCGGCGGGATAAAAGAGTTTTAAATGGTTTGACATCAGACTCGTCAAAAGAAAAACAGCTCACCAGTACGTTCATTTAAAAAACCGCAAATTCACCACGCTTCATATTAGCTCACGTTTTCTACCGTGTAGAGGTGCTCTAACTTAGCTAGCTAGCATACAGGAAACAAGCTAACTGTGCTAAAGGGCTAACTTACTGTACCCTAAAACTAGTAAACAGTCAGTCAGCTGTTTCTATTGATCTGTGTAAGGTCTAAAACATTTAGGCACAAACATTATGTCTTTATTATCGAGGAAAAGTTTCATAAAGACATTTTAAAACGCTAAAAGACAAAGAGACATAAAGACATGAAACAGTAAAGAGGTAAGTAGGTAATAGAGGTTATCTGAATGCAGCTGCCTTAAATCAGTCAAAAAGGTTTTTAAAGGTTCCCTTCAGACATGTTTTAAGCCATAAAATATAATAATAAGTGTCTGATATTTTCTTTTTCTACAGAAAGTTTCATTATTAAGTTAATCTTTATTTTGCTGTTGTAGCCTGGAGTCTGAGGAATGATGAAATGTTTGTAATATCTACTGTTTGATGAACAGTTTAATTATCACGGTAAAAAAAACTACTACTCCATGTATGTACAAATACTTTGTGTATTATATATTTAAGTGCTGCACACACTGTCTCAGCTTTTATTGTGAAGTTTGTTCCCAGTCAACAGTCACCACACAGTTAGTGAACAGAATGGAAATATGTTTAATATGTTTATTTTCATGTGATGTATTAGAGTTGTTCCTGTGTTTGTTTTTCACTTGTATTGCAAGACTGATGATTTTCTTTTTTTTATGATTATTTTTTGATCAGCCAGAGAGGAAGAAGATGAGACTGAAGGAGGACGCTGCTGAAAACTCACCATGAAGGTACAGGAAACTTGAATTATTATAAATGTGTGTACAGAAGCTTCACATGGTTTGTGGGAGTTTTTGTCTCGGTCAGAGATTACAACCAGGAGCCTGAGCTGAAGGTTGTTTTCCACCTCAAAATTATGATCCAAGCAAATATGATGTGAAGTTTCCCACAAGCTCTAGTGACTCATTAATGATACTCAGTGTTCGCATGGAGGGGTGTGTGTGTCTCTGTAGTTCCATCCTTCAGCTTTCAGGCTGCACCTATAACAGTGGAGCTTTTTGATCGGGGGCCAGACTTGACAATGTGAAAATACCTGGGAGCCACGCCGTGTGAATAGCCTCTGCAGGGAGAGTGTTTCACCTTCTCCACCCGTTCACTGCGGGACAGTCTCTGGTATGAATCAGTCTCTTTCATCACAGCGACGGTCTCTTGGCAAATGAGACAAACACAACAGTTTTCACATTTTCCCATGACTCCTGCCGCACAGCAGGTGTCTGGTGTTTACAGTCTGTTTATGCAAGCATGGTGCTGCCATCGTGAAGTGAGCGGGAAAAACACAAAGTGAACTTGCTTCGTTAACCAATGTGTAACTGTGCGATGAGCCACATATAGTATATTTGTCTGCTCTAAAACTCTTACTACTCTGACAAGTAGATGCTTCATGTGCTTTTATTGCGAGTGGAGTTCAGTAAAGTTGGAGAACGTTTTCTTCTTGAACGCGACACTGCACAGGTTCTATCATATTCTAAAGGTAGAGCTGAACAGTGAATTCACTGCACTGTAATTGATGCTTCGTTCAAAGTTTGATTGCATTTCTCTGTGTGTGTTTTCTGATGCACAGTCCCACGTTCATCATTTAGTTTTCCTCAGTTACAGCAGTTACGTTCTGCTTTCACACATTTCAGATTCAAGATCTCATTTTTTCAAAACTCTGCACACAAATCCAGAAATGGCGAGCGCCACATATCTGCTGCAAGATGAAACACTGCATTGAAAATATCATTAATAGATAATAATAATAATAATAATAATAACAACTCAAAATCAAGCATTTGCACCTTTTTCATTATAGTAAATGTTTTCTTCTGCTCTCCACAGGCTGCTGTTTACATTTCCATACAGTGCTGTAAAGTGCCAGTTCACTAAACACCAATGAATCTCTTTTTCTAACGTCAGTCCGGTTTAATGAAAACATTCGGTGAAGCGACGGACTGACTTTTCATGTTTGGACTCGTGAGGAGGGTCGGAGGGTCGGATGGTCTGAGAGGCTTCGGCTCAGTGGTTCATGTTGAGAGAGACGTGTGACGAGGTTCTGACTGAGACGAACTGAGAGGCTGCACACAGAGTGCAGCCTGGGACAGCAGGTGGCGCTCTAACACAGCGCAGGGTGAAGTGGCGGTCTGTCCTCGGGTTCACGTCTCATTAGGAGGATCATTTTTATTTTTGTTCCACATGTTTTATTAATAACTAGAGATGGGAGCATGTGCTCAGCTGTGGCTCTGATAATTTATTGAAATAAAATGTGACGGTTTTCATCTCGTCACCTTTTTCATGTGACTGCAACAGAAAGAAAAAAACCTCTCCTCAGGTCTTCTCTTCCTCTTTCCTTTGTTGCCTCCCCTCGTTGTATTTTCTCCTCACATCTTCACTTCTTTTCTCACCCTCTCTGCCTGTCCTCCTCTGTTTCTTCAAGGCTCAGTTGTTGCTTTCCTCCTCGTCTTCCTCTTCTCTCAGTCTAATGATGCAGCAGAAAGAGAGCAGCGCTGGTTTGATCCAGCAGTAAAATATGACGTTCACACTGGATCAAAACAATGTGGTTGAAGGCTGTTATTGATTGTTGCTGTTTCTCCTTCTCTTTCCTCTTTTCTTTCACTCAAAGAAGAACTCTCCTTTGGCCTTTAACTGGGATGTTACACTGGACATTTATTATTTCTATTTTCTTCTACTTTATATTTCCACTTCTCTACATGTCAGAGGGAAATATTGTCATTTTTATTCCTGGCAGATGAAGTGACTTTTCAGATTAAGACTGAACATATAATCACCTTTATAAAATACAGTGACTCGTTCAGATGAGTGGTTACCGCTAATTTCCCCTTGAAATTGTTTCATTGAAATGTGCAATATTGATCCTTTATAGTTATATCGTTGGTGTTAAATGCATATTTTATTTTACTATTTATTTATTTATATGCTGCCAAACTTAATTGCTGTGTTGTTAATGCCATGACAATAAAGAATCTGTCTATTTAAATAAATGTTTGAGGCCAGAATTGTTTAAAATTATTCAAATCATCCACAAAAAAAGAGATGATATAAAAAAGTAAAAAAAGCTCGGAGCTCAGATTTTGTGCAGCAGAACAGAAACATCACACGAACTGATGAAGTTCTGCTCTAAAAACCAATAAAACAAAACAACTTTTGTTTTATTGTTTAGTGTTTACATGGTCATTAATCAGCTGACCCCTCAGGTGTCTCCTGCGGAGGGTTTGGAGGAAGTTGCTCCGGCTGCAACAGTAAAATGTTCATGTTCAAACGATGCATCAGCATCTGATAACATCTTATTCTTTATGTTTATTCAGATCCTCGTTAGCTTCCGCTAATCTTTCATACACAAACAAACAAACAACAAACAAACAAACAAACAATCACTGACAGAGGCTGCTGCTGCTGCTGATGATGATGATGATGATGATGAGGAGGAGTCTTCATTTTTTTCACTCTTTAGTTGAATGTCATATTAGACTAAATAAACAAGTCAATATGTTCTTTAAAAATCTATGAAAGGATTGTTTGATAGTTAAAAAGCTCCAATTGTGTCGTTTCCTTTTGTCTATTCTATTCTTTTCTATTCTATTCTATTCTATCCTGTTCTCTTCTACTCTACTCTATTCTATTCCGCTCTGTTCCGTTCCGTTCTTCCTCGGTACTTTGCTGGGGTAGTTGTGGGTGTCGGCAGGTGGAGCTACACTCTCTCCCAGTCAACCCTTCAGGAGGGTCCAGGACTCCCTCAGCGAAACACACAGATTCGCAGACACACGCGCGCGCACGCACACGCGTACGGCTTGTCAGGCGTGTCAGAGGAGCGCTCGAGCTTCTGTGAGTTGAGAGAGAGAGGGAGGGAGCGCGCGCTCCGCGGTGAGCGGGACCGGACAGACTTGTGAGCGGTGTGAGTTGGAGCAGGTTGGCCGCTTGTTTCCTTCCCGCTCCTGGAGGATCATGGTCCTCTGACAGCGGCCGGGCTGCGGGGCGCCGCCGGCTCCTCCTGACCGCAAAATGAAGCGTCTCTGTCGGAGGCTGGCGGTGGCCGTGGCGGTGCTGGTGTGGCTGGGAGCGCTGGTTTACCTGCTGGTGCTGAGCCGGAGGCGGCTGCCGGAGCTCGGTACCGGAGCAGGAGCAGGTGGTGGAGGCGGAGGAGGAGGAGGAGGAGCGGGAGGCGGAGAGGCGTACAACCAGGTGAAGTAAAGACACTAGCAGCTCTCCTACTGTGTGTGTGTGTGTGTGTGTGTGTGTGTGTGTGTGTGTGTGTGTGTGTGTGTGTGTGTGTGTGTGTGTGTGTTGGATCACTTCCTGTAGCAAACACAAACTGAGTCAAAGTGCATCAATAAGGAGTTCACAGTGACGTCAGAAGCTCATGTTTGAAACTTCAGTCCTGCTGTTCAAATGAGAAGAAACAAATCAATTAGTATGAAATGTGCTGAAGTTAATGTAGCAATGTGTTGTTGTTGTTGTTGTTGTTGTTGTTATTGTTACGAGTCTCTGAAATTCTTCATCTGCAGAATTTATTTATTTATTTAGAATCTTCTCTCCGTCTCTCTCTCTGTCTCTGTCTGTCTCTCTCTCTCTCTCTCTCTCTCTCTCTCTCTCTCTCTCTCTCTCTCTCTCTCTCTCTCTCTCTCTCTCTCTCTCTCTCTCTCTCTCTCTCTCTCTCTCTCTCTCTCTCTCTCTCTCTCTCTCTCTCTCTCTCTCTCTCTCTCTCTCTCTCTCTCTCTCTCTCTCTCTCTCTCTCTCTCTCTCTCTCTCTCTCTCTCTCTCTCTCTCTCTCTCTCTCTCTCTCTCTCTCTCTCTCTCTCTCTCTCTCTCTCTCTCTCTCTCTCTCTCTCTCTCTCTCTCTCTCTCTCTCTCTCTCTCTCTCTCTCTCTCTCTCTCTCTCTCTCTCTCTCTCTCTCTCTCTCTCTCTCTCTCTCTCTCTCTCTCTCTCTCTCTCTCTCTCTCTCTCTCTCTCTCTCTCTCTCTCTCTCTCTCTCTCTCTCTCTCTCTCTCTCTCTCTCTCTCTCTCTCTCTCTCTCTCTCTCTCTCTCTCTCTCTCTCTCTCTCTCTCTCTCTCTCTCTCTCTCTCTCTCTCTCTCTCTCTCTCTCTGTCTCTCTCTCTGTCTCTCTCTCTGTCTGTCTCTCTCTCTCTCTCTCTCTGAAAAAAGAAAAAAGAGTGATGAACCTGCTCAAGTGCTTTTAACGTGAGAAGTGACAGTAACATCCAGGTTCATCACCTTTCAGTGTCCCCTGGAAACACTTCCTGTGGTGATGAGTTTGCAGCGTGTTTGTGTCTTTGCACGTGTTTTTAAGTTGCAGTGTGTTGAAGCTCTGTAATTATGGCAGTGACAAATAAATCTGATTGTAACGAGGGATCGGCCAATACGCTTTCTTCAGGGCCGATTGATTATCGGTAATCAGGGAGAGTGATAACCGATATGCCAACACAAAACTACTGCTGCATAACGACCGTCACCGTGGCGTCCAGCTGTCTCTCTAACTCTGTCCACCACACTTCTATCAGTGAAAGGAGGTAATGACAGAAACAGCTGTATAATGTCACACATCCTCCACAAGGATCAACATCTGTCTCAAACTGTTTCAACACAAACTGAAGATTAAATCCTTCATGAAGCTGATTTACTGCATCAGTTTAATGTTCCTAATAAACTGAGCACTGAGTGAATGTTAGGGATTATCAGGTGTTTAATTAACTGGTTGATTTCAGTGCTGCTGTCACCTGTGAACTGATTCACCTGGTGACATAAAGATGTTTTATCATATATTATTATTATTATCACCAAATAAGATGTCTGACCCCCCCCCCCCCCACTGCCCGCCCCCCCTCCTCCCAAGTTGTCCCTGTCCGTCGTGGATCTGAACGTCTTATTTTTAATTTCCTGTGATAAGATGAAATCAGCGCCGTGGTGCAGGGCTCCTTATCGTTGTATAAATTCATTATCAGATCGCCGCGGCTCCTTTGAAGATAATTAGCTTCGTTTTCGACCCGGCTTGGCGTCGGCGCCCAGAGTGCACCGCAGGAAGTCTGTTCTGCAGAAAGACCCGCAGCATGTGAACTGTTGCTGGTGGGCCGAATTGTATTGATCCTGCCTCTGTTACCTTGTTTTATTGAACTACACACACACACACACACACACACACACACACACACACACACACACACACTGTGAGACTAGAGTAAATCCTATAAACCCCCTTCATTTACATTACACACCATATAATATTATCGACATGATCAATCTGTATGATGTTATTGTGTGTAGCTGGAATATTGAGGTTTGATACAGAGTTAGCATGAAGCTTAGCAGTGTGCTAATGATGCTAATGAAGCGAAACTTGCAACAAAGTCAGAATGTATTGCTTTATTTGAGTTTCTCCACGTGACGGGCAACATGTGTCATGAATCTGATGAGTCTGATGAATCTGAGGTTTGTGGTACAAAACTGTAACTGAGCAAAAACACTCGCTTCTTTGGTCGCCCCTCTCTCTCTCTCACTGTCTCTCTCTCTCTCACTGTCTCTCTCTCTCTCGCTCACAGGGTAACGCAGTAACCTGACACGTAAAGTAACGTAACTCGGCGTAATGTGATGGAAAGTAACACGCAACGTGACATATCGCCACGCAACATGATGTAATGCAACTTAACCCCCCCCCCCATAATAACAGCTGTCGGCAGTTACAGTGTTAGAAAGCTAAATCATCTGTTCCGATGTCTTCATGTATATTTATGATTTTTATTTTTATGTTGCATCTTGTTGCCCTTCACACATACGTGTGTTTTAAATGTAAGGTTTTTGCATAGTCTGTGTGTGTGTGTGTGTGTGATGTGTGATGTGTGATGTGTGTGTGATGTGATGTGTGTGTGTGTGTGTGTGTGTGTGGTGTGTGTGTGTGTGTGTGTGTGTGTGTGTGTGTGTGTGTGTGATGTGTTGTCTCCGTGTACTTCCTCCACGTCGTTATATCAGAGCAGCAACACTCCACTAACACTGCTCCATCACATGCAGCCAACCTCTGAGCAGCAGCAGCAGCAGTTATGAGAATGAGCTGAGCTTGGCCCTGGATCAGGTCTGGGTGAGGACTCAGGAGGCCGAGCTCTGAGAGAGGCCGGCAGGTTGTAGAGAGGTGGAAGAGAAGGTGAAATATCTCAACAACTGTAGGACGGATTGTTGTGAGATTTTATGCAGTAATTCATGTTCCCCAGAAGATGAACACTCCTGATATTTGGTGGCGCTCTTACATTTCCTGCGGCGCTCGTTTGGGTGAAACATCTCGATAAATGTTTGATTGATTCGCATGGAATGTGCCACACACCTTCACGTCCTCCTCGGGATGAACTATAATAACTTTGACGGCTCCTACTTTCACCGTTATCAGATCAGACCTCAAATTTGTCAAGTACCACAGTCAGAGTGGCAGCCATTTTGTTTTTGGGTTGTCCGTCCGTCCGTCTCAGTAACACCTCGACAGAACTTCTTCAGTTTGGGCAAAATTTTCACCTGGACTCAAGGATCAAATGATTAGATTTTGGTGGCGAAAGGTCAAAGGTCAAGCTCACGGTGACCTCACAAAACACTTTTTAGCCATTAGACTTCACACAGTAATTATGACAAAATTTCACACAAACGGTTCATATTTTCTCTGACTGGATAAACAGGATGTAACGTGGAACTAGTGTGAGTGGAGGAGGAGGAGCTGACTCTAGTTTGACTGAATACCTGCAAAACATCCTGCAGATAAGCTAATGTTAGCATGCTTCCGTGCTAAATTAAGAGGGTGAACATGGAGGACATTATGCTTTCTAAAGTCTTTGTGAGCATGCTGACATTAGCATTTAGCTCAGACCACTGCTGTGACTAAGTGCAGCCTCACACAGCTGCTGGCGTGGCTGCAGATCTCAGATCAGGCATCAGGCAGAGCTCAAACCAAGGCAGAAACTCACAGTATACTGGGTCTAAAGACGGCGGGAGCAGCTGGGCAGGTGATGGGGTCAGGTGGTGCGCAGGAGCATGAACCTCTGCAGTGGACAGGTGAGGAGGGGCAGATCCTGAGTGACGGGAGCTCTCTGTAAGAAAGAAGGAAGCAGCTGAGGTTCGACTTAGTTTGACATGATGATTAAAATTATTAGTTGATGTTTGTTTTTGAAATAAATATCAAAGATATAAATTGTGTTAATTTACATAAGTTTAGCAGTTTTGAAGAAAAACGCAGTATTTGTGGAACACAGAATCCAGTCAGTGAAAGTGTGTCAACAAAGCTCTTAAGACATAAACAGCAGTTAAAGAAGAGCCGCACTTTGTCTTAATTTTGAGGCTCGCCATAATTTAGTGCGAGTAGGAGGTGCTTTTCAAATGGCGGATAATTCAGGCATTGAAGCTTAATCTGCTGTTGCTTTCATTGTAAGTTGACCTGGATAAGATCCTCTGCTAAATGCCTCAATATGAAATTTGAAATGTAATTAAACTACTTTAGTTTGAGGGCTAGAAACAGCTGCAGCCTCTTAGCCGATCAGGAGAAGAAGAAGAAGAAGGAGAGAAGAATAAGACTGTCTCGTCTTGTGTGGACTTGTTCTGTGAGATGTGAGCAAACAAGCTAATGAAAGAATCTCTCTTCATTCAGCAGCTCAGTGTGTGTGTGTGTGTGTGTGTGCGTGCGCGCACCATTTTCAAGTCAGGACACACATGCTGTTACACACCTCGGCTAATACCCGTGCCAGATACAGACTTGCCAACTTAATCCTACAGTTTTTCACAGCCGGTGTAGAACTGTAGGATCTGTCGGCAGGTACAGAACACCTTGTATGATCATCAGCATGCACATGGTCTGTTCCTGTCATAAGAGGAAACTGCTGTGGTGCTGTATCACTCAAGCACAGGAGCATCAGGGAAGTTATAGAGTCTTAATTAGTGAAAACACATTTGAGCCAAAACCATACGTTTGTCCAAAAACATCCATCTCAGCTGATAACTGCATGTTTCAGGGAAATCTTTCACATATGGACAGAAATGCTAAACTTGGCACAAATCCTCCTTTTAATAAAACACGTTAGCCACTCAAATTCAAGATGGCCGCCATTTCTGACAAGAAAATGTTATTATTTTGCAATAAGTTCATCCACTGTTTTCTCATATGAATCATCTGTAGGTGAGAAGTCAAACATTTTAATAATGTAGACGGTGAAATTTAGTACACTGCAAAAAAATGAAATGAAAGCAGAAATATTACTCACCAAAAAGCTCGCTAACTAGCCTAGCCGAGTTAGCCTCACGAGCTAATGTTAACACAAGTAAAGAAGTCGACTCTTCATCAGAAATGCTTTCTAAATACTCTGTGTTTTATGCAGAATTTTTCACATGACATATTAGAAACTGCACAAATGAAGCTGTGAGGAAATGTAAGATTGTGACTTTGACGTCTTCAGAGTCTAAAACAGAATTACACATCAGAATCACTGAAATCTGTCCTGTGCTTACTGCAGCTACAGACACCAGCATGTGTCATCAGACGTTTACATGGGCTCTTACCATCCTTATTGGCCTAATTACAGTATAATCACATTATTAATGAGCCTGTAGCTGCAGCCTGTAGTTGTGTCGGGCAGTTTGCAGGTGAGCGTGTGCAGAGGTGTGTGTTGAGATCCAGTGCACACACACACACACACACTCTCCTCCTCCTTCTTCTTCTGTCCTGAATATACGCAGCGTTTGTGTGTGTGAGTGTAAACGAGGACGGAGGATGTGTGTTAGTTTTGTCAGCACTACTCGTGGCACCGTGGCGCTATTCAAATGCTAATGCAGAATTCCCATTCCTCACAGGATTAGCCTGCACTCCTGTTTACCTAGCACGACTACTTCCTGTACAAAGGAGTGGTACTCCTGTTTGCACACATACACACACACACACTCACTCGAACACTCATGCAGGATCACACCCTCATCTGCATGTGCACACAAGAAAAGTGGTATTTCTCGCACAGAAGCGGGAACACACACACACACACACACACACACACACACACACACACACTCAGCCTCTGGAGCGCCTTTGAAGCAGTGTGGTTGGAGTGTGCCTGTGTCCTCAGGCAGGTTGGCAGGGGGTCTTTATGGAGTTTCTGCCTTCAGAAGTCCGAACATGAGAGAGGAAATGATATGTTGGTTGGTTGAATACTGAAGGACACTGTCTCTCTCTCTCTCTCTCTCTCTCTCTCTCTGTAGTGGATGAATCTGTCCCAGGGCAGGTGTGTGGTCAGATTTCAAAGACGTTGTGCTGCAGACAGACACGATCAGACGTCATGTGTTCAGGAATTATGGTGGCTTTACTCCTTTAAATGATAAGAACATGTAGCATGTCATTAGCTGCTGCTGCTTCATGAGACACTTGTGTTCTGTTGTTTGTTTTGCTGGTGTGTCATCTGTCATGTTGCTGATCAGCTCAACATGGTCTTCAGGTTCTTAGAGCTCCATGTTTCTTCTTCTGTGTTTTATTTGAAGTGTTGATCCATCAGAAGATATAAAAACCATCTCAGTGTAGTTTTACATCTCCTCTCTCAGGCTTCTCTCTGCAGCTCTAGTAACAACAGGTCTGTGAGCCAATCAGAAGAGAGGAGGCTCTGAGTCTCTCTGCTCATAAATATAATAAAATATTATAATATTATATTGTTGTATTTTATATTTCAGCTGTAAAATGCTGCCACTAAACAGCAGTTCTAGTTTTATTTGTCAGTTATATCAGATGTTGTGATATTTGATATTATTGATTATATTAGGATATATTGGCCCAAGAATAAAACAGACAACATTTTGTGAGTTCAAACTATTCTGAGTGATTGATCTCAAATTTCAAAGTGATCGATTGATGAGACTGAAACGATGGTTTGAGTCTGTAGCTGCTTCTTCTTCTCTGATGTTCCACCTCATGATGAGATCTGTAACGAGCTGCGTCATCACCCTGCAGGTCACTGTAAATATTAAAGTTATTAATAATACGATATAAAAGATACACCGGCTGTAATACATACAGAGTTACAACAGCCTGAGTATGGATAATAAAGCATTTCCTTAATTTCATATTTTAAAAATAGGAATTGTAAAAAGAATTTATAGAGAAACGATTGATCCATCAATAAGTGCTTCAGATTCAAAAATGGATTTTCAAAAACTAATTAATTACTGGATTCCCTCTTTAATTTCCAATTCATCATAAGGAACGTATGTATTCCCATTTTTAGAATGTCTTTTCATATTGTTTTCAATTATCAATTATTTATTCATGAATGAATAAATGTATTTATAAGCATTTATTTAATGCTGTTTTTGTAAATGTGAAGTATTTATCGATGCATTAATAAAGTAGTGCAGTAGTGTGAGCATGAACAGCTTCAGCTCTGTGTTGGGTCCATAGTGTGAACTTGCCTGTTCTTACATCGGTTAATGAAGGTGTCGATCCTTCGGTTCAGGGAGAAGCTTCTTATGTTAAAATAAAGTCATTTAGTGTGAAGCTGGTAAAATGGAAAATCTCTGTCTGTATCCAGGCTTTCACTTCCTGTGTGAATGTGCCGGTATTCTATTCTATTCTGTTCTGTTCTGTTCTGTTCTGTTCTGTTCTGTTCTGTTCTGTTCTGTTCTGTTCTGTTCATTGTCTCATTTTTAAAACAGTGACTTGTGTATTTTCATTTTCTCTCCGTCTCAGTTTCTCTGTTTGGTTCCTGGAGGAAAGAGATCGATGCTCCAGTCGCCCTGCTCGCCTCGTGTATCACAACGCCCAATCGCTGCACAATGGCACACGGCAAATACACCCACAATACCCTGCGCTGCACACGTCAACACACACACACACACACACACACACACACACACACACTGTGTGCGCACACGCAGTTGAAATTATTCATTTTCCCGTCATATGAGATGCAGTTATTGTTCCTTTCTCCCTCCCTCCCTCTCCCTATCAGGAGGTATTCACATGGACAAGAGGAGAGGGAAATGACTTTTCAGAGCGGCTATAACCAGCTCCCAGGGAGGGAATAATAATAATAATGTTTTATATGAGGCTCTGTGTGCAGCGGGGGCCACAGGTTGGCTAACTAGACTGGCCTCTGGCAGCGGGGACCTCATTTGTGAGACACTCTTAACACAGGAGGAACGAGCCTGACGGAGCTTCAACAGCTGATAAATCACAAAGCCTCCCGCCACTTTGAACTCTCAGCAGCCGCAGCACAGCGCCGTGGAGACAGCCGCCATGTTCATATTTAACAGCTGGATTTACTGTCAGTGGTTCATTCATGTATTTACTTATTATTTGTTTTTGGGCACCACTTCACAATAAGACCACCCCTATAAAGGATTTATAATGGTTTATAACTATTTTGTTAATGAGCTTGTTAACACTTTATAAACTATTTATAAGCTGTTATAACACATTAGATAACAAGGCAACAGTTGCCATATAGTGAGCCCACATGTATCTGTACTGTGCTTCATCACGTTTGTTCAGTTACTAACAATGAACCAGCGTCAGCATCTTAATGGTGAGGACGTTTCATCTGGCAGATCACATGATCACATCACATGATCACATCACGTGACCAGGTTCATCCTCCGAGGCCTGGGCAGTGTTGTTTACCTTGACCTGCTCTCACAGCCGTCCTCTGTATAATCTCAGCTGCTGATCAGACGTATTGATGAGTTAATACCATTTATAACTGGGAAGTCATTAATAAATGACGATGTGTTTCACACTTTACTAAAAGTCAGGTTAATGAGCAGTAAGCATTGACTTGATCTTGCCAAATAGTGAGCTGCATCAGTGTAAGAAAACTGTGTTATAACTTGTTAATTTATGATTTATAAAGTGTTAATGACCAAATTAATAACCTCATTATAAACCATTTATGAATCCTTCCTGAGGAACTCTTATTGTGAAGATTGGTGTTGATGGAGCTGAGACAACACCAGTCCTGTTTTGTGACTCTCTTTGAGGTTGTTGTTTTGTGTCTCTTTGAGGTTGTTTTGTGAGTCTTTGAGGTTGTTTTGCGTCTCTTTGAGGTTGTTTTGCGTCTCTTTAAGGTTGTTTTGCGTCTCTTTGAGGTTGTTTTGTGACTCTCTTTGAGGTTGTTGTTTTGCGTCTCTTTGAGGTTGTTGTTTTGCGTCTCTTTGAGGTTGTTGTTTTGCGTCTCTTTGAGGTTGTTTTGTGTCTCTTTGAGGTTGTTTTGTGTCTCTTTGAGGTTGTTTTGTGAGTCTTTGAGGTTGTTGTTTTGCGTCTCTTTGAGGTTGTTTTGTCTCTTTGAGGTTTTTTGTGTCTCTTTGAGGTTGTTTTGTCTCTTTGAGGTGGTTTTTAAAAACAAAACAGGGATGATACACAGAGGAACATTGTTATTGATGAAACAAAAAGCAGCAGCTGTTGTGTTCAGAGTAAAAGGATCGAGCTGGAGTTCATTTGCAGCACCTGTCCCTCTGAAGGGACCTGGTAATCTGAAGGCCCAGGTCAAAGGTCAGCACAGTAGGAGGTGCTCACTGAGGAAGCGACAGATAAGGAAGCGAGGAGTTTCAGTGACTTCTGGTTTCACTCCTCTGTGGCTTTCAGCTACATGAACAGTTGCTCTGATATTATACGCAGACAGGCAATTTGCAATCACTGTGGCGCTGCTGCGTTCAGAAGCACGTTCCTCACAAAAGCACCAGAAAGTGTGTTTTGCATTTTTTCCCCTCCTCATCCCTTCCTCCTTTATAAATGATTCAGACGATTCAGAAAAAAAAGAAAAACAGCCAGAATCAGCATAAATGGGATTTTTTAAACTTGGGGATGCGGCATAATCAAGCATCTTTGACTGTGAAATTATCCAAGTATACTGTGTGTGTGTGTGTGTGTGTGTGTGTGTGTGTGTGTGTGTGTGTGTGTGTGTGTGTGTGTCATGCACAGACACACACAGATAAACACAGGCGTGGAAAGGCTGAGAGCAGCTGATAATTCAGGCTTTAAGGACGCCGTCATCCAGGCTCCAAACACTGTCAATACATCACACTGAAATTACATTCATATAGATTTAATTCAGGATATATTGATACAAGTGTCATGTATGACACACACACACACGCACGCACGCACACACACACACGCACACACATTGTGTTTGTATGTAAATGACAAGCATTCAGTGGAAATTAACTGTCAGTGACGAGGCGTGCAGCGCTCTGTCACGCTACACAACACATGTCTTTACACTGTGGTGTGTGTGTGTGTGTGTGTGTGTGTGTGTGTGTGTGTGTGTGTGTGTGTGTGTGTGTGTGTGTGTGTGTGTGTGATACAAAGAGAGAGAGACTACACTCCAGTAGATTTAAAGAACCAGTTTCCTGAATCAGGATTGAGGTTTTTCAGAGAGAGCTGATCTCAGGCTGATGAAGATGTGTGGAGAGGTGTGACATGATGAAGACTTCAGATAGAGAGAGGATCATGGTGACAGCAGGGTCAGACCGAAACACAAAGTGAAACTAAAATGAATAAATGGACATAAATAAAGAGCTCGTGGCCTGAGAAGATTTTAACGTCTTGCCTTTGATTTCCTGCTGTGGACAGTGACAGTGTCAGGAAGCTCATCGACAGTGGAAGAGTTGATTTAAGCAAAAGCTTCAATTAGCGCCTTGATTATTTTTTAACGACGTTCGTTTTGAGTCCTCTGACTGAGCTGAGAGACTTACAGTCAGTTCTGTGTCTGTTGGTGTAACAGCCACTTCATACAGAAGCTCTGGCCCCTGGGCCTGTGCTCAGTCTGTCTAATTGATCAATTACATTGATACATTGATTGCCGTAATAAATAATTGTTTGGCCTTCTTGTTTGTTTTCCTGTGTGAGCATGAGAGGGCCGTTTTTCTTTTCTGTTAGTGAATACAAGGCCATTGACTCATAATAAGGTCTGCTTCTTACCACACAAATCCACAGGAATCCATAAAGAATCGGATCGGAGCAGAATCGATACCGGCATTGGTATCAATACCCATCCATACACATGATACAGATATAGTATAATATATATAAGCAGTTATTATTCATTATGTGAGCCCTGCAGTGTCACATATTTAAAGGAGGGAGTTTCTGTTTCTCCACAATCTGATGCCACATTACTACAGATCATTTTTCTTAATTCAGTTTGACTCAGTGAGACGAAGCTCAATCCATTATGTCATTATATACATCAATGACGTGTGATAATCAGACTCTTTTACTCTGAAAATCTTTGTGGATAAAACAGCACATAGTTTCAGTAACCAGGAAGTGTTGGGGCCTGTTGGAAGTAGCGTTAGCTTCAATGCTAGTGTTACTTGCTGTGTGTTGACAGCTCCTCTGAACCGTCAGTGTTATCTTCTCTAACGAGTGGTGAGCTCTGAGCTCACCTGTCCAACCCTTCACCTGAGGATCTGACTCACACCTGTGACACGGCAGAAACAGCTGTTCTTACTTTAATGTCTAAACAACATTATTACATTTATAAGACGTTCTTTTTGGTTTTAAACTGTAATTAGTTTGAAGGTTCCATCGAAACATCGTCTGTGAGAGAGAGAGAGGGAGAGAGGGAGAGAGAGAGGGAGGGAGAGAGAGAGGGAGAGAGAGACAGAGGGAGGGAGAGACAGAGGGAGAGGGAGAGAGGGTGAGAGAGGGAGAGGGAGAGAGGGNGTTGGAAGTAGCGTTAGCTTCAATGCTAGTGTTACTTGCTGTGTGTTGACAGCTCCTCTGAACCGTCAGTGTTATCTTCTCTAACGAGTGGTGAGCTCTGAGCTCACCTGTCCAACCCTTCACCTGAGGATCTGACTCACACCTGTGACACGGCAGAAACAGCTGTTCTTACTTTAATGTCTAAACAACATTATTACATTTATAAGACGTTCTTTTTGGTTTTAAACTGTAATTAGTTTGAAGGTTCCATCGAAACATCGTCTGTGAGAGAGAGAGAGGGAGAGAGGGAGAGAGAGAGGGAGGGAGAGAGAGAGAGGGAGGGAGAGAGAGAGAGGGAGGGAGAGAGAGGAAAGTGAGGGAGAGTGGGTGAGAATAGGGTTGTCATTGTCTGCCGCCATTTGTGTGTGTGTGTGACTGTGTGTGTGTGTGTGACTGTGTGTGACTGTGTGTGTGTGACTGTGTGTGTGTGTGTGTGTGTGACTGTGTGTGACTGTGTGTGTGTGACTGTGTGTGACTGTGTGTGTGTGTGTGTGTGTGCTGGTGCGAAAATTGTAATTCTCACCTTGATGCATGTAGGATTGAGCCATCAATCTAGTTTATAGAGAGCGGAGGGTAAAATGAGGATAAAGAGAGTGGGGGAGAAAGATAACAGGGGGGGAGGGGGGAGGCCAAGGAGGAAAGTCAAAAACTAAGAGAGGAGTGAGAACGAACACAAAGGAAAGAGAAGAGCAGCGACAGACTCAGAGATGGAGAGAGGAGAGCGTGATGCAAGATGAGGACGAAAGTGAGAAAGACACAAATGGATAAAAGACAAGGAAAAGGGACAACTACAGCAGCCTGGGGGGGGCAGTGAGACGACAGGGAGCAAATGAAGTGGTTGAAGGCAGATAGCGCACAGATAGAGAACAAGCTGTTTTCATTTGTGCTCAATGTGTCATTTCTGTCTCCTGCCACCGCCTCTGTTAGCACAGGCTAGTTAGCACAGTTCAGGTAGCACAGGCTAGTTAGCACAGTTCAGGTAGCACAGGCTAGTTAGCACAGTTCAGGTAGCACAGGCTAGTTAGCACAGTTCAGGTAGCCCAGGCTAGTTAGCACAGTTCAGGTAGCACAGGCTAGCTCCAGCACTGCTACAAGTCATCCAACTTCACCCTGCTGTCACTGATCACTGCCACCACTTTTTGGTAGATTTTTTGGCCACTGGGGGGCGGCAGACGTAAACTGACGTATCGTCACGTTTTGAGTTGATTTGAAGCGACGTTAGTTTTCATTAAGAGTCAGTTGATGTTTCTTATGACGGAGTATCAGGGCAAAACAAGAGGGATGAAAAGAAATCTGAAATTACAAGAATAAAGTCGTAATATTACGAGAATAAAATCATAATATTTCATGGAGAAAGTCGTAATATTGTGAGAATTAAAAATGTAAAATCTGGAGAGAAAAAAAACATTTTTATGAATATTTCATCAACCAATCAAACAGGTGAAAGGACAGTCAGTGGCAGCTGCTGTTTGTCTAACTATAGAACAGACTCAATCCTTTCAATGTCCTGATGATGATGATGATGATGATGATGATGATGATGAGTCAAAAGCTGAAGGTTCTCCTTATTAGTGAAACCTAAAGTAGAAGTTCACAGGATGTTCCACGTTCCTCATTTTAAAGCTTCTGATGTTTCCCTCTAAAACAACATGGAAACTAGAGTTACGACTTTATTCTCATAATATTACGACTTGATTCTTGTAATATTATGATTTTATTCTCAAACTTACGACTTTATTCTCATAATTTTACGATTTTCTTGTAATATTACGATTTTCTTTCTTGTAATATTACGACTTTATTCTCGTAATATTACGATTTTCTTTCTCGTAATATTACGACTTAATTCTTGAACTTATCACTAGCGCTGGGTCGCAGCTTCCTCGTGTCTCGGTGCTCCCTCTCTTGGAGCTCAGGGTTTGGTCTCCTCAGGCTCCTGGAGGAGAGATGTGGCTCCTCAGCTGCTCCGCTGTGTTCAGATTTGTAGATGTGCAGGTTCATCACCGTGTTCATCACGTTCTTCTTCCAGCTTCAGTCTGCAGGTGTGTGTGAGGTGGGCGGGGCCTGTAGTATCAGTATGGAGCCGCTGTCCGTCAGCGTGGTCGTGTCTCTTGTTGTTGGGCTGACAGCAGATGTATCCTCTCCATTAGCAGTTAATCTCCCTGCAGAGACACTGAGGAGAGCAGGAGGATCCATCCATCATCCATCTTCCTCCTCCTCCTCCTCCTCCTCCTCTATCTTCCTCCTCCTCCTCTATCTTCCTCCTCCTCCTCCTCCTCCTCCTCCTCTATCTTCCTCCTCCTCTATCTTCCTCCTCCTCTATCTTCCTCCTCCTCCTCCTCCTCCTCCATCTTCCTCCTCCTCCTCCTCCTCCTCCTCCTCCTCTATCTTCCTCCTCCTCTATCTTCCTCCTCCTCTATCTTCCTCCTCCTCCTCCTCCTCCTCTATCTTCCTCCTCCTCCTCTTCCTCTTCCTCCTCCTCCTCCTCTATCTTCCTCCTCCTCTATCTTCCTCCTCCTCCTCTTCCTCCTCCATCTTCCTCCTCTTCCTCCTCTTCCTCCTGCTGCTGCTGCTCAACTCCACTCTGAAAAGTCAAATCTTTCATTCTCCTTTTGCAACACACACACACACACACACACACACACACACACACTCCCATGCGTTATTGAGTATTCCCTGACTGGCCCTGCTGCTGGGGGCCAATAAAGGAGGGGATTAGATTGAAAGCTCTAAACTCTGCACACACCTCTAACACACACACACACACACACGTATTTAATAAAGACTGTGTGTGTGTGTGTGTTGCTGTGATTATGTCCTTTAGTGTTTTCACAGAGTTCTCTGTCATTATTGGTTTTTATTACTTCTCCTGTTTGTTTGATAACCGTTAATTGTGTGTGTGTGTGTGTGTGTGTGTGTGTCTGTGTGTGTGTGTGTGTGTGTGTGTGTGTGAGTGTGTGTGTGTGTGTGTGTGTGTGTGTGTGTGTGTTTATTTCACTTCAGTTAGTTACCTGCAATGAAATACCAAAAATATATTCTTTTTGAAGAGGCGCAACATTAAGCAACGGTGAAAATGTGTGTGTGTGTGTGTGAGTGTGTGTGTGTGTGTGTGAGTGTGTGTGTGTGTGTGTGTGAGTGTGTGTGTGTGTGTGTGTGTGTGTGTGTGTGTGTGTGTGAGAGAGAGAGAGGAGGAGAACGAGCACATTTTGTATTTTGTCGCTTCTCTTAAGTTTGTTTTTATTCATGGCTTTTGCAGAGGGTGAATTATTACTTTGCTTCCAGACTGCTTCGTCTGCAGTGTTTGCTAAGCATCCCCCACCACACACACACACACACACACACACACACACACACACACAGTCCTGGGCATTTATATTCACCAGTGACGGCAGGTTTTGTGGGAGAAGGTGAGGAATTCTGAACAGTGGTGATTGGATAAACAGTTGCCCAGTCTGTTCTCCACTGGGATATATGTATGGATTATAGAGAGAGGGGGAGGGAGGGAGGAAGAGAGAGGGAGGGAGGGAGGAGGAGGAAAACAATATATGATCGGTTCACACAAAAGATCACCTCACTAAAAAAATAACAGCATCACCGGTTTGTTCAAACGATGAAAATTACCCAGAGTGTGAAGTAGTAAGTTTTCCTGAGAAGCAACTTCTCATTTTGATGATTGTTTTTTTTTTTTTT
>NW_019174567.1:726199-728160 GCF_002260705.1 Seriola dumerili | reverse complement strand
CTCACACTCATCACACACACACAACATCACACACACAACACTCACACGAGCAGCCTTGGTTTGTTGTGAGCACAGAGAGCTGTGAAGAAAAAGTACTTTAAATTCAAACACCTAACCAACACTGATGTGATCCTGTCTCCACCACCTGTCACCTCAGGCAGGTCAGAGTCAGAGGTCAGGATGGAGCTGGTACAGTCACTGCCTGCTTAATGGGACTCCAAGCCGTGTTGTGTGTGTGGTGTGTGGTGTTGTGGTGGGTGTGTGTGGAGGTAGCGGCCTGAAACTCGCCGCCAGCGTTGGGCGGTGGGTGGATGATCAGCTGTTCGCTGGAGCAGGCACAGGATGAATCAGTGCGGCAAAATGCACAATGACCGATGATTGGGACGGTGCGGCTCCTGGGGCGGCGAAGCTTGTTAGAGATCAAGCTCAGACCAAACAGAACCCGCTGTGGTGCACAGTGCACTGACCCCGCCCTACACAGATGCCAGGGTTTAACTGGGGCAGAGTCCACCACAGAGCGGAGCAGAGCCCGACCAACAGAACCAGGACCCAGACAGAAACCCAGGAACCAGACAGAACCGGGAACGATCTATCTTTTTATTGTGTTGTGTTATGAGTGTTGAGTGGTTGTGGTTGATGGTGGTGTGGTTGTGTTGGGGTTGTTTGTTTGTGAGTGTTTCCGCACGACTAAAATGCCTTCATCTGGTTCAAATATAGAGACTGAAAACCACCAGTGGAAAAAGTGTATTGTGTCTTAAACTAAAAATCAATGTTGAGTTCTGTCAGACAAACACATGACACATGATCATAGAATATGATTCCACTGACATCGACCAATGAACGGTTACCATATTAAAATCACAGGATTCCTCTCGTTGAGAATTGATGTAAGATCATTTTGTTGAGGTATGATTGTTGAAGAACACAAGGCCTCAAAACATATAGTAACACGTGTGATTATATCCAGTTTTACACACACACACACACACACGAGCAGCCTTGGTTGTTGTGAGCACAGAGAGCTGTGAAGAAAAAGTACTTTAAATTCAAACACCTACAACACTGATGTGATCCTGTCTCCATCCACCTGTCACCTCAGGCAGGTCAGAGGTCAGAGGTCAGGATGGAGCTGGTACAGTCACTGCCTTGCTTAATGGGACTCCAGCTGTGTGTGTGTGTGTGTGTGTGTGTGTGTGTGTGTGTGTGTGTGTGTGTGTGGGGTCTTAAACTCCTCCAGCGTTTCTGTGTTTGATGGATCAGCTGTTCTCTGAGAGTCAGTCACATGATGAATCAGTCGTCAAAATCACAATGACGATGATTGGACGTGCTGCGCTCTGTGGGGGCGGAGCTTTTAGAGCAGTTATCTCAGACCAATAACAGACTCCTGCTGTTTGGTCATCAGTCACAGACCCCGCCCTCACAGATCCAGGGTTACTGGTCAGTCTCACCACAGGGAGCAGGAGCCCAGAGACCAGTACCAGACCAGAACCAGGACCAGAACCAGAACCTGGACCAGAACCTGGACCAGAACCAGAACCTGGACCTGGTCACTGTGGTTTCTAAAAAAGGGCTCAGAGAAAACGTCTTGTTTTCAAAAAGGGCCAATCATGAAGGAGTAAGCAAGTCTGTGTGTGTGTGAGTGTGTGTGAGTGTGTGTGTGTGTGTGTGTGTGTGTGTGTGTGTTAGGGTCAGACAGAGATGTATGAGCTGGAACAGAAAACAATGTAGAAACCAAACAAGCAGCGCTGCTGCAGGGAGAGATCTATACACAGGCTTAATTGATGACTGAGCAGTGTGTGTGTGTGTGTGTGTGAGTGTGTGTGTGTGTGTGTGAGTGTGTGTGTGTGAGTGTGTGTGTGTGTGTGTGTGAGTGTGTGTGTGTGTGTAGTATTGACGTAGCTGTGCCTCTCCAGACCAGAGCTCAATAAGTCCTGACTTCAAACAAACAGCAACCACTTCAC
>NW_019174567.1:716247-721112 GCF_002260705.1 Seriola dumerili | reverse complement strand
TGTGTGTGTGTGTGTGTGTGTGTGTGTGAAACTCAGACAAGCTTAATCGCAGCCTGTCCTTGTCTTGTTTCTTCTCTCTTTTTGTCTCCTCTCCTTGTTTCCTCTCCTCGTTTCCTCTCCTCTACGTCTTTCTCTCCCACTTATTCTTCTTCATCATTTTATCACGTCTTCTTCTCCTCTGTAAAAGTCTTACATCCTCTCCTCTTTCCTCCCTCCTTTTTCCTTCCTCCTCCTCAAGTCTCTCCTCTCTCCTCCGTTCTTCTTTCTCTTTTCTCATCTCTTCCTCTTCACTTTAATTCTTTCTTTCCCTCCGTTAGTCTTCTGAAGTTTATATCTCCTCACTTTCTCCTTCACCTCTCCTCCCTTCTTCTCTCCTTCCCGCCCTTCATCTTCCTCCTCCTCTTCCTCCTTCTCTACCTGTAACCCGAGAGAGAGAGAGAGAGAGAGAGAGAGAGAGAGAGAGCTCCTCTCAGTCTCCTCTCCCTCTCTCTTGTTTATCCCTCCTTTTCTTCTCCCATTATTCTCCTGTTGTTCTCTCTCTGTCTTTATTTCCTCCTCTCTTACCCTCTCACTTCATTTTCCCTCCATCCCTCCTTTCCTCCCTCTCTCTCTCCACTTTACCCCTCCAGCTCCTTTTCTCTCCTCCCCATCTCTTTTCTTGTCTTCCTCCCTCTTTTCTCCCTCTTTTTTCCCTTTTCTTCACGACTCTCTTCCTCTTTCTTTCTCCCTCCTCTCTTGTCTCTTTTTATCCCTCCATTCCTCTATCTTCTCTCATCCCTCCTCTCTCTCCCTTTTCTTTCTTTTTCCTCTCGTCCTCACACCCATCCCTCCTTCACTTCCCTCCCCTTTTCATCCCTTCCTTTCCTTCTCCCTCACTCCTCTTTCCTTTGTCATCTTTCCCTCCATTTCTCCCTCCTTCTTGTTCTTCATGCTTTGCTGTCACAGACACCAGCAGAACCAGCAACACACACACACACACACACACACACACACACACACACACACACACACACACTCACACACTCACTCACACACTCACACACACACACACACACACACTCACTCACACACACACAGAGTCGGACTCTAATGGCCCCATTTAGACAATGTGTCGCATCAGCAAGTCGTACGGCTGAATAATGAGGAGAAGAAGAAGAAAGAGGAGGAGTGTCACTCGTTCTTTTCTTCATCCCTCCATCCAGACTGCTGCTCCACCGTAAATGTTGTTCTGTTAGACACACCATCAGCGCCCTGACCCTGTGTGTGTGTGTGTGTGTGTGTGTGTGTGTGTGTGTGTGTGTGTGTGTGTGTGTGTGTGTGTGTGCGTGCGTGCGTGCGTGCGTGTGTGTGTGTGTGTGGTCGTTCGGGAGAAATATGGCCTCCGGGGTTTTTGCTGAAGTTATGTTTATGATGGGGCAAAAGAGAGAGAGAGAGAGTGATAATGTATATTCTTTATGTCTTTCGCCCACAATGAAACATCCGCTCTCTCTTATGCAACTCACACACACACACACACACACACACACACACACACACACTGTCTCTATCAACTGAAACACACACTCTCACACAGCCTGTCGAATGATACCTACACACACTCATAAATGATACAGACACAAACACATTCACTCCCTCCATCATTCACACACACACACACACACACACACACACACACAGCTCCTTCCTGCTAACAGGCGTCTGTACTGTCTCATAAATGATAAACTCTCTGTTTAAACTCTCAGAGACAGAAACTGCAGCTGTAGCTGTTTTTTCTTTGTTGAATTCACCTTGTGTTTTTCTGCAGCAGCTCAACACGATTTATGAGCCACATTAACATTTTACACCTGACTTTATTTCCTTTGTATTTTCCCAGAGACGTCGCTTGTTCCTGCAGAATAACATGCAGGAGGACGTTCTCTGATCGGCACACCGATGCCTCTCTGCACCTGAAGGCTGTTAACTACAAACTGCCTGTTTTACATTATCGCTGCCTTTTTTACCATAAGTTGTGAGGTTGATTTTCCACCTCCCAGGGAACTCATATTGATTTCCATTTCCTGTCTGTGCCGACACAGTCACCCAGCAACGACCTGAGACTGGACCGACTCAGAACTTCATCACAGTCATCGTTTACTTTCCTTTATTTCACCATCACAGTGAAGTTTCTATTGAACTCTATTGAAATCCTATCCTGTTGATGTGTTCAAGGACACTCTGACATCTGAGAGTGAAGAGAGAAACCTTTACAATACAAGAAAGAGCTGTATTATTAAAGATACGATCTGTGATCCAGATAAGAACAAAAGTATTAAATGTATACGTTCAAAACACAGGATTCAACTAATTTAATTTATAATCAATCACTCAATCAAACTTTATTTGGATATCGTGTTTCATACAAGTCAGTGCAGCTCAAAGACTGATGAGCTCAAAAGAAAAGAACAAATCAAGAGAGAAAGCCAAAGATGACACACAGTCAAAAAGCCATAATAACGAAAACAGGAAAATTAATAATTAAATAGAATAAAATATAATAGAACAGACAGCAGATGTTACAATAGTCAAGTCTGCCGGATGGAAAAGCCTGCATCAGTTTCTCTGTCGCTCTTTTAATTTTCAGATGGTAAAAATCAGATTCTGAGACGAGATTTAAAATTCAGCTCTGAATCAAAGATCACCTGAAGGTTTCTTCCTCTCTGCTGGGGTGAGTCCAGTTTCTCTCTCTGAGCTCCAGAGGATTAAAACTTCAGGTTTTCAGATGAAAGAACGTTGATGGTTTGTAGCTTCTGTCGTTTCAATCACTGATCAACTCTTCTTCTCTTGTGTTTGTGTGTTTTCATGTCATGGGAAAACAAAGCAGAGATCAGCAGAAGAGAGAGAGAGAAAACGCAGCGTTTAGTCACAAAACAGAAGAAGAAGAACCGAGTCCAACATTCGTCTCTTTAAACACCAGAGAACAGGAAGTTAGAAAGCGCTCTAAATCATCTTTAAGTAAAATGACCTTTAAAAGCTCTCAGCATGCTTTTATAAAAGCCCCTCACACACACACACACACACGCACACACACACACACACACACACACACACACACACACACACACACACAAGATAAGATGAACCTTTATTGATCCCCCACAGAGAGGAAATTCAAATTTGACACAGCAGCACAAAAGAACGATGTAATTAAGAAATGAAATAAGAATAAAAACAGAATCTAAAATAAACAAGATAAATTAGAGATACTTTATACAATAAGAATATATAATGCAGGCTGTTCTGTACATGAGCAAAATACAGCAGATTTCAGGTAAAAACATTCAGAGAAACCAAATCCTGCAAGGTTTGGATGGTGGGTCCAGGTGGGCGGGGCTTGGTGACTGCTTTGTTGTGACATCACAAAGTTCCAGAAGTCCTGACGGCTGGTTTTAAGGCTCAGTTTCTGAATACAGGCTGTGTGCATTTCTCTGTGGACTGAGGCTTTGATACTTTAAATATCTGTTTTTTATTAGTATAAACTGAATATCTTTGCATGTGAAGTAAAGTATCAGGACATGAATCAATGATGATTGATTGATTGATTGATTGATTGATTGACAGATCTCAGATGCAGAGTGGGAGGACATGTTGGAGGGTTTTGATGAGCGGGGTTACCTGACGGCGCGGCGGTGGAAACCCGGTGACGACCCGTACACGCTGTACGCCTTCAACCAGAGGGAGAGCGAGCGTATCCCCAGCAACCGAGCCCTGAGAGACACCAGGCACTACAGGTACACACACACACACACACACACACACACACACACACACACACACACACACACACACACACACACACTTTGTGTTTGTTTCTTTGGCTGTGCGCTGCAGCTGGTTTAAAACCTGTGAGATGAAGTTTATCTGTTCGGCCTGAGACAGCTGTCAACCTCTGGAGGGATCTGTTTATTACACACACACACAAACCCACACACACACACACACACACACACACACACACACACACACACACTCGACACTGTGATGTTTGCATCTGTCCACACAAAACTTATCAGCACACACACACGTGACACTACAGTTTAGCTCTCAGTGTTACAGGTATGTACACACACACACACACACACAGACACACACACGCACACACACACACACACACACACAGAGTCAAACAGTAACTCAGCAGCAGCCCTCGTGGCTCCTGATTAATCCCCTAATTTAGATTATGGAACCAAACACGTTTTCATAGTGAAACCACCAAATTACAATCCGTCTGTCTGCGAAGAAATTAAATTAAACACCAAAATAGAAATCCTCTTAGAGCGGCGCCGCGCTCGTCTGTCGGAGAGACGCTCCGCGGGCAGATAAGGGCTCCACCGCTCCAACACCCGCCGCTCTTCTTAACACATTCCACTAGATAAAAAACTTCCAGGCACTTGTGGAAAGTGTGCAGAGGTCCAGTGTAGATCACACACACACACACACACACACACACACTAAGAGACACACAGACACACACACTAAGAGACACACACAGACACACACACACACTAAGAGACACACACACACACACACACACACACACACTAAGAGACACACAGACACACACACTAAAAGACACACACAGACACACACACACACTAAGAGACACACAGACACACACACTAAGAGACACACACAGACACACACACACACTAAGAGACACACACACACACACACACACACACACACTAAGAGACACACAGACACACACACTAAAAGACACACACAGACACACACACACACTAAGAGACACACAGACACACACACTAAGAGACACACACAGACACACACACACACTAAGAGACACACACACACACACACACACACACACA
>NW_019174567.1:687063-715830 GCF_002260705.1 Seriola dumerili | reverse complement strand
ACACACACACACACACACACACAGAGACACACACACACACAGACACACACACACACACACACACAGACACACACACACACAGAGACACACACACAGACACACACACTCTTTCACATTGTGGCATGTGTTTGTGTTGTTGTTGTCAGGGTGACATCAGAGCACTTCCTGTTTACGTGTCACTGAGTCTATTTTCTGTTCAAGTGATAAAACTGATGAGAAACTGGAAACTTGTTTTTTTTACACTGAATGAGAATATTTTCTGAGGCCGGTTGCTGAACCTTCAGGCGTCTTGTTTCTGTGTCAGATGCAGATGTTGCCGACGTGATTTAAACACAGATTCGAGCGGACGTGTTCGGTGTGGAGAAAGTTTGAGCAGAACTGAACTTTTAAGTCTGTGAAGTTGAGCAAAGTTTGTCCAGCTAACTTAGTCTGTAATTAAAGGAGGATTTGTAAGTTTTGCTATCGCTACATAGCTAACGTTAGCATTAGCAGTTGTAGAACAAACTTTGTGCGTTCAGCATCAAACTCCTTTACTCACCAACATCTGTCTGCAGAGGTGGAAAACAACCCTCGTGTTTAGCTTCTATTTCTATCACTTCTTTTCTTCTGCTGATGTTAACATGCTAACTAGCTAGCTCCGGCCGTCTCCTCACTTTCCGATACCGAGTCACTGTAGCCTGCAGTCTGTCTTGAAGACGTAGCTGCTCAGAGGACGTGTTATAACCTCCTGTATTATAAAGACAAAGATGGCCGAAGCTCTCGTCACAACAGAGACGGCGTAGTCACTCACAATCACTTCCTGTATCTGCGTCACGTGGTTTCTCCTCCTCCCCGCCCCCTTTAGGAGACAGGCAGCAGGTCTGAGTCTGTTCACTCCAACAGGAGACGTGGACCTGATCACATGATGATTCTTTCTCCTCACAGACACTCTGACCTGTCTCTGTCTCAGACACAGACCTCTTCCCTGCGTTGGTTCTGGTCTCACTGCAGTAGAGCTTAATAATTCTATTATTGTTCTTATTGTTGAACTGTTTTGGAGGGAAAACAGAGACTGATAAGACAATTACAACAGGAAGTGAGGAAACACTGGAAAGTAAAGACGATAAAAGAAAGATAAAATAATAAAATGCTAAAACAGAGGAGATGAATCAAAGTGAGTAAAACCAGAGATAAAAGTAGAAATAAGATAAAAGAATAATCATAGAATGGAATGACATACCAGTAAAACAGCTTGAATTATAGAAATAAATAGATAAAAATAAATAGAATTCAACCAAAGACTAAAAAGGTGTTTTGAGTTTGTAAAGGTTTTGATCTTCATCAGGTTTCAGTCTGAGAGACAGTCAGGGAGCATTACACAGACGAGCTCAGTGGTGTGTGTGTGTGTGTGTGTGTGTGTGTGTGTGTGTGTGTGTGTGTGTGTGTGTGTGTGTGTGTGTGTGAACCAGCTCCTTCACTTCTGCTGTTGATGTTTGATGTCTGTGTTTTATGGCGCTACAGATGAAACGTTGATGATTATAAGACAAACATTTTCCCGTCATGCCGCCGCTCGCTGATTAAAGGTCAGCAGGTGGTTCGTGCTGGTGTGACCCGGCTCTCTGATGAGAAGCTGAGTGTGGGCGTAAATGGGGCGGCTGTTCATGAACATGACTAAGTCCTGGACAGTGGTGGAGTGAGCACAGCGGGTTCAGCTAACCTCTGTTAGCTTAACCGGTCACGTCCGCCGCTCTGCGCCACATTCAGAGGTAGAATCCTGCAGATGATGGGACGTTTGATGTCTGACTCAGTCAAAGCTGCTGCTTCTAACACTGTGTGTGTGTGTGTGTGTGTGTGTGTGTGTATGTGTATGTGTTTCCACATGTCCATATGTGAACGCTAATGTGCGTAAATGCTCGTGGTGTCGATCGCCTGCATCATCTGCTGTGTTTCCGGAGGAGGGAAATTGACTGTCGAGCTGACATAAGGCAGCTGAGAGGTGTGTGTGTGTGTGTGTGTGTGTGTGTGTCTTTGACAGAGAAAGTGAGAAGTGTGTGTAGGAGGGGGGAAACCAGGGATACGCTTACACATTAATCTGTTAGCACGGAGGTAGGGGGCTGATAGCACTCATTTATCTTGCATAGGGTGTGTGTGTGTGTGTGTGTGTGTGTGTGTGTGTGTGTTATGTGATTATCAGTTAACTCAGTTCCCATGTAGCTGTAGATCTCAGCAGCTCTTGGCAGGGAGAGTGATAGCAGCCCTCCCTGTGTCGGGGTGGAGAGAAAAGAAGAAGTGAGGCTCAGTATTCTTAGAAACACCTTCTCCTCCTCTGCTGACTCACTGAGGTGCTTCCTACTCTCTGGCTCTGATCCCGGGGAGCGTTCGCTGGAAACTCAAGGTGCTGTGACAGGAATTAGTAGAAGGAGCCCAAGAAGTGAGAGAGCGGAGAAGTGATAAGACTCTGTAGAGAACATGACGGTGCGGTGGTCGAAAAACTCCTCCGACTGATAGTTGATGTGGATAAATACAGCTGTGATGTGATGTAATGTTTTCAGTACAGATGCCAAAACAATGCTGTTTTTTGAGTATAAACACGTGTTTGTGTGAAAACCACAGACTGTAAATAAAGATGGCCGTCACCCACAGCTGCTCCACTGTCAACATCTTGGCAGTGTCTGACTCCGCCCCTAACTCCCAGCCAATCCAAATATGGTCAAAGAGGAGGGGCGTATGTGGAGCTGAGACTTAGTTTGGTTCATACGCTCACCCGCCTGTCACAGTTTTTTTACGTCTTCCCATCTGCTTATGCATTAATCTACAACAGCATATGAACGTATCACGTCACAATTGACCACATTTCCTTGACAAACCCCTGAAATAACAAGGTAATGCAAAATATCATTATTATGATTATTACCATGAGTGCAGCAGATAACTGCAATAATCTTTCAAATGTGGATACAAGCACCAGAATTGATGTGTTTTTCCCTCTGGGGCCATTAATTTGAAAAATCCTGTTAGCCGCTTGAAATTTCAAGATGGCCGCCATTTCTGGTACAGGAAACACATATTTCACAAATTCATGTCAAATTCACTTTCTCTTACATTCAGTAAGAGTCGACAGTCGACTTGCTTACTTGTCTTAACATTAGCTCTCCAGGCTAACTTGCTAGTGCTAGGCTAGTTAGGGAGCTTTTTTGTGAGTAATATGCGCTGAAATATACTTTCATTTCTCTTTTTACAGTGTACTAAATTTCATGATTTAACACCTGGATTATTCATATGAGAAAATAGTGGATGAACTTATTGCAAAAAATAACATTTCCTTGCCAGAAATGGCGGCCATCTTGAATTGTAGCATCTGTATCCACATGATTTCCCTGAAACATGCAGCTACCTGCTGAACGATTAGTCCTGAAGTCTGAAATCAGGTCTGTGTTTGACACAAGCTCAAAACATTGTCACGTTTTATTCTACAACATAAAACTCATCAGTAAATACTCCAGTCGTGACTTCTTGAAGCTTTTATGTCTCGGTTGCTAACGAGTGTCTAATTGAGATACAGAGGTTGTCGGGGAAGCAAACAGTCACTTCAGCTGCTGTTACTCTATCTGACCTTTCTATTGAAACACTTCCACACAGATTGTTGTTGCTCACAGTGTTGTGTATTCATGAATGTACTTTTGCATTCTTTTGATGAATTATGTTCTTTTTATGTAATTTGTGTAATTATAAAGGGCTTATCTCCCCCACACACCCCCGAGATAATTGCTTAATTATCAGCGTGTGGTTACTGGATGAGAATAGGCTGCTGTGGTGTCATGACGGCTCGTTTCACACGCGTGCTGCAGCGTGTTCGAACACGCTCTGCTGCACCGCTGCTCCTCTTCATACACTGCACTGACTCCGGGGAGGAGCGCCTGTCTGTATCCGCTCGAACCACTGGAGTGTCTCCGTCGTCATGGTTTTGTTTTGAGGACACAAACAACACGAGGAATGAAGTCTGAACACCAAACACAAACTGAGAGCAGCAAGAAAAATGTTTAATCACATGATGTGGAATGAGAGTGGAACACTTTGATCACACAGACGGGCTGAGAGGAGAATCTGACGTAACTTTAAGACGTTGAAGTCGTCCACAAAGAACCTCTGCTGTAATCTGCGACAACTGTCCACAGCCTACAGTCGGACCATCAACCGCCATCTTTTTTTTTGGGGGGGGCTTTTTGTGGCTTTAATGGACAGGACAGCAGAGAGACAGGAGATGGGGAGGCAGAGAGGGGGAATGACACGCAGGAAAGGGCCGTCTGAAGCGGGAGTCGAGCCGGGGGCCAGCAGCAGCGAGGACTGTAGCCGCTATATATGGGAGCGCCTGCGCAACCCACTGCGCTACGCAACGCCCCATCTTTTAAGGTGGAATGACGGATGATGATTGAATCTTCAAGCTTTTAAAATGTAGATAAATTTCCACCGGATCATGTGACTGAATATTTTATTCCATCACTTGGAGGAAGAAGAAGCGGCGCGTGGTTTCTGACGGCTCTACACCTGTGATGCACCTTCACTAAAGTTTTGTTGTCTTTTACATCATTTATCTCCTGTACACATTTCCTCTGTTTCCCTTTGTCTCTCCTTTACAATAATTTTTCATACACTGTCCTCGTCGCCGTATCAACGATGTGTGTGTGTGTGTGTGTGTGTGTGCGTGTTGTCCTGCGGGGACACGTCTCCTCTGTCCTGTCTCGGCCCATTGTCTCCAAGCTTGGATCTAATCCCTGTTGGGTTTATAGACTGTCTGTCTGTCGGAGAGCAGACGGAGGGAGGGTCCATTGTTCACCGAGATAATAGCAGAGCACTGGAGTGGAGTGGTTTATACACACACACACACACACACACACACACACACACACACACACACAAACACACACACAAACACACACACACACACACACACACACACACACACACACACACACACACACAAACACACACACAAACACAGCCTCTCAAGCTCTGCATGTGGCAATTATCTTTCCTCTCAGCAGCTTGTGGCATCTCCCCCATCTCCTGCTCCTCTTCCTCCTCTTCCCACCACCTCCTCTCTCCTATCTCCCCACCTCTCCCTGAGCCTTCCCCTCCCCCCTCTCTGCCCCCCGCCCCCCCATACACTGCAACAACCTGGACAGCCTGCCTCCCACTTCCTGCCTCCCACCTCCCAACCAAACACCACGACATACATACAGACACAGAAGCGCCTGGGTAACCAGTGATGTCAGCTTCAGACAAGCAGAAAGGTGAGACTGTAGAAACACGTCAACCACGGGGACACGTTCAGGCTTTACCACCTTCCTCTGAGACGAAGGGTCGAGTCTTTGATTTCTGTTTCATGAAGCAGCAACAACTGATGTGTGAACGTAGCTCAGGAGAAAATATTTGTATTCTGATAGAAGAGTCAGACACGAACCTGCAGCAGGATCTACATGATAAAGGTTCATATTTGGTGCAACGAGACAGAAACTCTCTCATTGAGATGTTTGAATTCAAAACTGGTGGGAACGTGGGAAACAGGTGTGATACCAGTCTCTCTCTTTATTTCTATTTATTCTTTTTCTATGTAAGTAACCACAATAACAATTAACACACGGGTAATTATCACTCTAAATTATTCATACTTGAAACCAGAACTGGAACTAGTTTCCTGTGAGTTCTTAAAACTGTTCAGATTTAAATCTGGAGAAGAAGACACAACGATTCAGCACCACTTAAAAAGTTAAATCTCCTTTTAAGATCTTTACAGCTCCTCCAGTGTAAAGGTCTGTGTCCATGTGTAGTGTGATTATAGATCAGCTCTAGCTTCTATATTAATACTGTGAAAGTATCAAAGCCTCAGTCCACAGAGAAATGCACACAGCCTGTATTCAGAAACTGAGCCTTAAAACCAGCCGTCAGGACTTCTGGAACTTTGTGATGTCACAACAAAGCAGTCACCAAGCCCCGCCCACCTGGACCCACCATCCAAACCTTGCAGGATTTGGTTTCTCTGAGTGTTTTTACCTGAAATCTGCTCCATTTTTATTGGATCACTCAGAAAACAGTCAGCCAATCAGAAGAGAGGCTCAGAGCCTCCTCTCTTCTGATTGGCTCACAGACCTGTTGTTACTAGAGCTGCAGAGAGAAGCCTGAGAGAGGAGATGTAAAACTACACTGAGATGGTTTTTATATCTTCTGATGGATCAACACTTCAAATAAAACACAGAAGAAGAAGAAGAAAAGATGGAGCTTTAACTTGGAAATTGTGTCCACGACCTCAGAGACAGGAGGAGTGACACCTGTAGAAGCTGTGGACATAGATTTCCTCCAGGCTGCAGGTCAGAGCTGTGTTGTCTAATCTTTATGTGATCGTCATCCCACTGGGAAAATAACAGACCTTCATCCTCTCCTCTGAAGCTGCTGCGCTCTCTCTACTGGAGTTTCTCTTCAGAGCGGTAATCTGCCAGCTCCTCCTGCTTCTCTCTCTTTACATTCACTTCTTAAGCCTCATTGCTGAGCTGCTTGTGCACTACATTACCCAGAGATCACCTGGTGATCACACACTGGCAGAGTTTGAGTGTCTCTGGATGTTGGTGTTGTTTTCTAAGCTCTACAGACACTGTCAGAGCGAAGCCAAACTGAGCTGTTAATAAGTCGTTTCCTTCTAAACGACCCAGAAATGTGTTTGGTTTGATTCACAAACAGATTCAAACCGAACTGAAGAATCATGACGTGAGAAAACATGTTAATGTCCCGATTAAGATACAGAGAAAATCCTTGAATATCTCAGTAACGATGGAGTTTTACTTTCATAAAAGGAGAATAACGTGGAAAATAAGGAAGAAGATCTGGAAGAAAGATCTGAAGGTCTTTACCTTTGGTTCACACCATGTAGCAGGTCACTTCATTTTACAGGGAAATCTTTCACATGTGGATGCAAATGCTAAACAGCTTTAGATTACACTACAATTGGATAATTTGAAAAACCCCTTTAGCCACTTGAAATTTCAAGATGGCCGCCATTTCTGGCAAGGAAATGTTATTTTTTGCAATAAGTTCATCCACTATTTTCTCACATTAATAAACCAGGTGTCAAATCATGAAATGCAGTACACTGTAAAAACTGAAATGAAAAGTGTATTTCAGCAAAAATATTACTCACAAGCTTGCTAACTAGCCTAGTGCTAGCAAGTTAGCCTAGAGAGCTAATGCTAGTCAGTCAACAAATAGACTGTTGACTCTTACAGAACCTTCATCATTCATAATACATTGTGTTTTATGCAGAATTTTTCACACGACATCAGAAACTGTACAAATGACGCTCAGAGGAAATGTAAGACTGTGACTTTAATGTCCTCATAGACTAAAAGAAATGGCGGCCATCTTGAAATTTCAAGTGGCTAACGGGTTCTTTCAAATGATCAGTTATGTTGTTTCCACATTTGAAAGATTACTGCAGTTATCTGCTGCACTACAGATATCAGTGGAAGTTAGTGTTGTTTGGACAGAAGCCAGCAGAGCAGGTATAAAGTTATAAAACCCACTGATATAAAGCTGCTTCAGTTTTCTCCCTGTGACTCTTCTTCTTCTGCTGATGAGAGAAATGTCAGCCGTCTGAGGCGGGAACATTAACAGAGTGTAAAATCGTCCTCCTGCCTGCCCGACGACACAGCAGCACACCGTGCACTCATTTGTCATCTCCTTTGTTTTGCCGTGCTGAGAGATGTGATAACGCTCCAGTGTTTTGTTGTCACTGCTCCAAAATGGAGGCATCCTCCTCGTAACTATCGGCAACCGGAGATACGGCTGCTCCACTGAGGTGGTTGGTAATTATTTCATCGCTTTGTGACCCAGTGAACCTTGATCACGTATCACTAACTAGATCATGTAGTCATCACTGACCCCGTCTGTGTGTGTGTGTGTGTGTGTGTGTGTGTGTGTGTGTGTGTGTGTGTGTGTGTGTGTGTGTGTGTGTGTGTTGCTCACGCTGGCGTCAGCATCCTTTCACACTCAGTCAGCCGCTCAGTCATGTTTCAATGAATCACAACATGCAGCTGAACATGAATCAGTGTATAACATCACCACTTCCTGAAAAACCCACAAAGAAGAAACTCTGACGTTTCCCCTCGTCAGCCTCGTTCAGTTGATCACCTGCATCACACCGTCTGGAATCAACAACATGAAACATCCCTCTCTGGACTGATGCTTCAAGCCTCCATCACTGTGGCTCCTCCTCCAGGAAACTGATCCGAGCCGGTCGACACGCAGCGAGACGTTCAGGTGAAACAGGGATGAATCTGGTTGGAAAGTGAAAGTGTTTGAGACGTCTGGGTTACACTTCTGTTCTCAACTGTCTCTCCATGTGGACAAACATCTGAGACAATCAGAGCTTCGTCGTCTTCCTGTACAGTGACAGAAAGTGGAGGGAAAAACGGCGGCAAACGTGGAAGTGATCAACACGGCCGCACAGGGTCGAAGGCAGAAACAGCAGCTGTAAGACGATCGACACTTTTCTTCAAACCAACAGCCGTCGCCACAGAGACTCGATTTAGACCTGGTCTGGGTTCCTGCTTTTTAAAGCAGTTTGTTTTAATCTGTGAAGCTGCTGAATGAATAAACGGGTTTATATGAAGCTGATGGGGAGAGTAGAAACGTTCTCTGTCACTGACGCTGCAGCCAAACACACTGGACTAAATCCAGCTGTGACGTTTTCTCTTGGATCTGAACCTGAGAAAACTTCAGGACTCTGATGTCCTCGGTCCTGGTCCTGGATCAGGATCAGGATCAGCACTAGGATCAGCGGTCTGAGATGACTGCTGACTCGCTCACCTGTGTTTACACTGAAGCGAAGACGCAGCACTCGCCCTGGCAGGAAGCTTCTCTGCGAGGCGAAGAAATCCCCTCGGTGTATTGTGGGTAATCTGCTGATGTGGAACCTGAGCTCTGAAGCACCCCGGTGCTCTACAACAGCACGGAGTGACAGTGACGCTAAGCGGCTTTACCGTAGCTAGCGCCTCAGCTAACCGCGGCGCCGTGTCTGAGAGACGCCTGCGTGTCGAAACGATCTGCGAGCAGACGGCGTTACAACTGTATCAGCTCTGATCCCTGATCAGATTTGTCTCCCTCTCATTCAGCCTGTCTTCATCTCTGCTGCAGAGTGTGTGTGTGTGTGTGTGTGTGTGTGTGTGTGTGTGTGTGTGTGTGTGTGTGTGTGTGTGTGTTGTTTTGTTAATGACTGAAGTGTGTTTCAGAGAATCACAGTGTGAGAAAACACAGTGTGTTTGAGACAGAGGATCCGAGTGGAGCTCTGATGTCTCATTGATTTCACCTCTTAAATCCACTTCAGATGAAGAGGAGGAGGAGGAGGGGGAGGGGGAGAGGGGGAGGAGAGGGGGAGGAGGAAGAGGAGGAGGGGGATGAGGAGGAGGGGAGGAGGAGGAGGAGGGGGAGGAGGGGGGGGGGAAGAAGAGAGAGGAAGCAGTGAGAGGGAGTGAGAGAGGAGGAGGAGAGAGGGAGGAGGAGCGAGGAGGGAGGAGGAGGAAGAGGAGGAAGAGGAGGAAGAAGAGGAGGAGGAAGAGGAGGAGGAGGAGGAGGAGGAGGAAGAGGAGGAAGAGGAGGGGGAGGAGAGGAGGAGGAAGAGGAGGAGGAGAGGGGGAGGAGGGGGGGAGGCAGATTAAAGACAGTTTTAAATCATGGTGTTTCTCAGGCGTGGAGAGAGACAGTTAGAGACTGAGGGTGTGACCTGCTCAGCTGGAGAAACAAAAGAAAAACAAACATAAATCAGAAGTAAGGTGCATGAAAATATAAATCGTCAGTATCATGGGAAATAAAACAACATGTCACAGATTCAGCAAAGTTTCCTGATGAGAGAGTGTCAGAGACATGAGACATGAACTGATGACGTATGTTTCATATATGAATCATATACATATACATTATGTTTCTACACGGCCCATTATTGCTGAGTAAAAAAAAGATTGTTACATTGTAAATATTAAATAAAAAGCTGAACCTCAGTAAGAAGCAGTGACAGACATCACACACTCAGTCAGGCAACATGGCCGCCGCCTCGCCGCCTTCACACCGCTCTCACGTCAGTATTATAACCACACGAGCTGTGACGTGTAGTAACTGTCATCACATCACACTTTACATGTCGGGGTGGGGGGGGCGTGTCGTGGCAGCCATCGATCGGTCCGGTCACTTATTGATCAGTCTTCACTGATTGGCTGGTGTAAATGCCCGTCAACCATCCTGTCACCTCCAGAGAGCTCGCTGTTACACCCACTTCTTCTGTCTTCTGTGTGTGTGTGTGTGTGTGTGTGTGTGTGTGTGTGTGTGTGTGAGTCAACATGATGAATCCGGTCTTCATCGTGTGTGTGAGGTGACCTCTGACCTCAGGTGAAGCTCAGGTGTGAACATGTGACAGGTAAATGAGTTCATGTTTTAACAGTGGAGCATCGGCAGGTTTTATTGATGACATCATCGTTATTGAAGTGATGTCACCTGACGTCACTGTGGACGTTCACCTGAGAACTGAGACCAAGTGAAAGTTTGAATTCCTCAGAGCGGCGGCTGAAGAGTCGTTCACTTTAACTTCCTGTTTTCTCCTGAATGTAGTTTATTGATGCTGGACTCATTTCATATGTAAAAATAGGACCACCTCCTCCTGCTCGTATCCCTCCGCCGCACGACTAGTTCCAGGTCACTTCCTGTTTATCCGGAGTCAGAGAAAATAAGAACCATGTGTGTGAAGTCGTGAGTAATGGCTAAAAAGTTTTTTCTGAGGTCACACTGACCTTTGACCTTTGACTGACAGGTGGCGGATCGTTGATGCTCTGTCTCTGTTCATTAGTTTAAACTCTGTGTTTTGTTTTTGTCTGTGGAGAATAAAGAGTTTACAGTTGAGTGTGGAATCGTTATCGTTGTTGTTATTAGTGTAATTATCACGTCTGTTCTCAGTTTGTCAATAAAGTTTCTTCAGTTGAAACAGACACTTTGTGCTGCTGTGGACTGGAGCTGTGCAGAGTTACTGCTGATGATGCTGCAAACAGCTGGATAACGTCACGCTCCAACATCACACACACACACACACGCACACGCACACACACGCACACGCACACACACACGCACACACACGCACACACACACGCACACGCACACACACACACATACACACACACACACACAAAGGCCCCATCAGTCTCCCCTGCTGAGCTGTGGAGAATGAGAATTACAAGTAAAACACTGCAGTAAACATCCACCTACACACACACACACACACACACAGTGAACGTTATTGTACTTCTGTTGTGAAGCAGAGTTCACTAATAACTTCCAGCTGAAGAAGCACAAGAGAAAAAAAGAGAAGAAGAAACAGACGCATTAACCAGGAAGTTAAAAAACACGTGAACTAATGAACGAGTTAAAGATCGAATCAGTAAATAATGAAATGAACTGATTAACGTGATCGGATGAATAATTAATGAACAAACGAGCGAGGGAGTAAACAGAGGAGAAAATGAAGACAGGTGACAAACATCAGGCGGATCAGATTCTCATCAAGTCGACTTCTGCTCTGAAACAAAGACAATCAACAGCACACCTGCGTGAACAGGTGAGACCATAGGAGACACTTCCTGTGGTCTCACCTCCGTGAACAGGTGAGACCACAGGAGACGCCTCCTGATCATTTACATGACGACCTGTTTCATCTTCAGAGTAACACAGACTCAATCATTCCAGCTGTGTTCATGACTAACAATGTCCTGTCCACTAAACACTACATTACCCATGAGCCTTTGCCCTCATTGCTACAGAGGTGAATTAGAGTTGTGACAAACTCAAAAAGCTCTCGTTGTCACAGTTGTCAATGAAACAAGCGGAATTCGGTCTTCTTCATCTTCAGCTCCTCCTCCTCGTCTGTCAGCTGCACGCCACAGAATTTCCAGCTCCATGATTGGACCATTCACGACCATGAGGAGGTGGTTCTAGTTTGTCTCTGAAGTCTGCTGTCTGTTGTTTGACACTGGCCTCAGTGGACGAGTGTTCCTCTAGTTTGTTGTTTTGTGCAGTTAATGATAAATTTGACCTCAGTGACCTTTGGATCACAGCCCGGTCTCTAAACGAGTATCACACGTCATGTGACCTGAGCCGAGCTAATGATTGAAACCAAGAACGCTGAAACAAGCGACTCTCTCAGCCGGTTTCCTCCTGTTGCTGTTCGACGTGCACACACACACACACACACACACACACACACACACACAGGCCTTTCTGGTGCCCTAAGCAGGATTACCATTAAATAAGTAAACCATAAAATTTCCAACTTTTGTGCCGCGCTCCAGAATGTATTTGTCATACTTTCTAATTTAACTCTCGTTAAACCCTTGATTAGTTCCAGCTCTCCTCGAGTTTGTTGGTGTAATCCCATTTAGTAAATCTGATACACAACACTGGTGTAGCTGTAACACAATCTGAAAATGTTTGTATCCATCAAAGTATCTGTTCTAAGCATCAACATGAAGAACCAGAAGCTGCAGTTCCTCTAACGACCACTAGAGTCTGGCTCCAACAGTGAGTCAGTCCCCATAGACTCCCATGTTAAAATGTCCAACTTTACAGCAGAAATAAACATGTTTACAGCCTGGTACAAAAACTGTTTTGGTCTCTAGAGCTAATTTCCTCCTTCATGACACCTGGGTATATAACTCACCTGTTTACATTTTATTAAGGACTAAAGTTATGGAGGATTGAGGGCGTGGCCTCTTTGATTGACAGGTGGGTGAGTGTATGTCTTAGCTCCTCACACGCCCCTCCTCTTTGACCATAATTGGATTATCTGAGAGTTAGGGGCGGGATCAGGCACTGCCAAGATGGCAACGGTGGAGCAGCTCACTCTGAGCTTCAGAAAAAAATGACATTTTTATTCATTTCACGGGACTTTTATTTTACAATTCCACATTTATTTCCCAGCTCTTTTTATTTCCATGTGTTCAATTCAAATGAGGGGGCGTGGTTATCTCACAGATTCAGACCAAAGCTCCATAAATAGTAAAATATCATTTTAGAATTAAAAAAGCAATTTATTTTTTTTAATTTTTTAATTCATTTATAAAGCTATTTGTGTATTTATTATTTTTTATTAAGATTTATTAAGCCACTTATATATTTATATTTACATTTATTTATATATTTCTACATTTATTACCTAATGCGTTTATTTCAGGATTTATTTCTAAGCTTTATTTATTTATTTAATATTGACTTAGATGGCATTCCATATAAAACCAGCTCTATCTGAACACATATACATATATACAGTATATATATATACATATCTATATGTATATGTGTCTATGTCTGTTCATGTCGGTACAGACACACCCACACATAAAGTACGATGCATATGTGTAAACAAACACTGACACATAAATAAAGGCACAAACAGATGCACACGTGTAAGTGCTTGTATAAACACACACACACACAGAGTGGAGAGGGACCCGGAGTGTTGTCCTTGTTTGAAGTGATCAATAATGACAGCTGAGAAATACCCAGAATGCAGATGGATGACGGCGGCAGCTAACGGCGGAGGTCGAGCGTTCATCAGCTCAAATGGAGCGTGGTGAAATATATAGATGTTCCTGCCGAGTGAAACATCGCCTCACATTACTTTACATTTAGCTGACTGGCTTTTAAGTGGCTCGCTCGGGCATGAAGACTTTGTCAAACACGAGTTAACGCCCACGCTCGGATGTCGAAACAAGCGCACCCAGACTCCCGCTTGTTTTCGTTGCAGTTTTAACTTTAAGTGTTTAGACAGCACTTTTTTCTTTTTCTTGTGTCAGCAGAAAAAGTTCTCTGCTCAGCCTGCCTGAGAGAAAGGTCAGAGGTCACGGGACCCTGAGAGCTCATGTGATGTATATTATATTATTTATGTTATTCTGTAAAATGTAATCATAGATTATGAAGTGGTTCTGCAGTTTCTGCCTTTTCTATTGTAATATACAAAGTAGTGAATGATCCAGATCTGCGTCAGGATGTGATGGGTTCACCTCCGGTCAACAAACAAACAAACAAACAAACAAACAAACAAACACCCGCTGTGATGGAGGTGATGAATAGGAGGAGAGTCATGTGACGGAGCTGTGACTGTAACAGGAGCCTGTAGCAGCAGGTGACTGATGCGCTACCTGCACAGTTACTTTATAGTGTTTTCATGAAACACTAATCCCATCCACACACACACTGCAGCAACACTTAATCCCATTCTGTTCGACATGGTGATTAACACAATTACTGCAGTCCGTCTGGTTTACACGAGCCGCAGAAGCGGCGGCGTGATGGAGCGGCGTCAGAGCCGAGATCAGATGGAGTCGGAGCAGATTAGTGCTGATGGGAGTGAAGTTATTGGGTCTATGTGGGAAAATCAGGTTGTTGCAGCTACAAGAATAATTCTGTCCAACTGTGCAAACACTCAATTAAAGACAAACAGTAAGAAAAATGTTTATTCCTCTGTTTATTCGACAGTCAGAACGGCGGCCATCTTGTTTTCAGATCGTCCGTCTCGTTCTCGTGGACACGATATCTCAGTAACACCTTGACGGAGCTTCTTCAAATTTGGCAAAAACATTCACCGGGACTCACGGATGATCTGATTCGATTTTGGTGGTCATAGGTCAAAGGTCAAGGTCAGTGTGACCTCACAAAACACAAATTTCCCACAAATGTTTCATATTTTATCCGACTCTGGATAAACAGAGATGTGACCTGGAAGTAGTCTGAGTGGACGAGGCTGGAACTCTGATAGCAACCTGACCTTTGACCTCAGGCTGACTCATGTCCTGACCACATGGTTATCAGTGATCAGCTGACAGTTGAGTTGAGTTTCTGAGGACGTGGAGGGTTGACGCTCATCGCTCCGACGGGGGATTAGAAGAAGAAAAAAAATAAAAGCAAATGAGGCGGAGTCACAGACGGGAGGTGATGATACCGTTCCCTCCACATTACATTATTCTATAAATTCATGGATTGTAATTTTCTGAATTAGACTGGCTGGGAGAGACGGAGTAATACAAGTTTAATGGAGGGAGGAGACGAAAAGAAAGGAAGAGGGAGAGATGGATCAGCCGATCTCCCAACATGACAGCCTCATCAGACAGCCATGTGTGAGAGGGAGAGAGAGGGAGAGAGAGAGAGAGAGAGGGAGAGAGAAGATGAGAGAGAGGGGACGAGATGAGGGAAGAGGGGAGTGTTGGAGAGAGATGAGAGAGAGAGAGGGAGAGAGAGGAAGGGAGAGAGGGAGAGAGAGGGGAGAGAGAGAGAGAGGGAGAGAGGGAGGAGAAGAGGAGAGGAGGGAGAAGAGAAAGGGAGAGGAGAGAGAGGGAGGGGAAGAGGGAGAAGAGAAAGGAGAGAGGGGAGAGAGAGAGAGAGAGAGGAGAGAGAGGGAGGGGAGAAGAGGGAAGAGAGGGAGAGGAGAGAGAGAGAGAGAGAGAGAGAGAGGGGAGAGAGAGAGGAGAGAGAGAGAAGAGAGAGAGAGAGAGAGAGAGGAGAGAGAGAGAGGGAGAGGGAGGAGAGAGAGGAGAGAGAGGAGGAGAGGGAGAGAGAGGGAGAGCAGACGCACAGCAGGCGAGAGAGAGGGAGGGAGGGAGGGAGAGAGAGAGACAAAGACGGAGAGGAAATTGTTCTGTCAGGATCTCCGAGTGTTGTATCATTATCCTGTGAGGCTCTGAGTCGTCATCTCTCTCTCTCTCCCTCTCTCTCTCTACCTCCCTCTCTCTCTCTCCGTCTCTCCCTCTCTCTCTCTCCCTCCCTCTCTCTCTCTACCTCCCTCTCTCCATCTCTCCCCCTCCCTCTCTCCCTCTCTCTCCCTCTGCTGTCCAGCCGTCTAATGGAACAGTCCATGCAAATAGCTCGGGTTAATAGAGCGTGGGGGGGGAGGGGGGGGGGACGTGTCGCTGCTGCTGCTGCTTTCATGTCAGCTGGGATATTTTCTAAATATAAGCTTGTTCCTCGCAGCGGTCAGAACAAGTGTTGCTGTCATTTGTCACGTTTCAGAGTCAACAATGGGCAATAAAAGGAACTACAATCACTTCTTCGTGGTCATATCCCTCCGCCGCTCAGACTAGTTCCATGTGTGTGTTTGTGTGAAGTCTTGAGTAGTGGCTATAAAGTGTTTTGTGAGGTCACACTGACCTTTTAGCGACTAAAATCTAATCAGTTCGTCCGTGAGTCCAGGTGAACGTTTGTGCCAAACCTGAAGAAGTTCTGACAAGACGCTGAGGAGAAACCGTGTCGTACGGACGGAACACCTGAAAAACAAAATGTCCGACTGTTGCCGTTATGGAGGAATAAATAAAAATCCATGAAGCTAATTTTTCTCTTACTTATATTTTCTGTGACTCTGATGAGCAGGAAGTGACCTGGAACTACTTCCACACACAGTTATCTGTCACATAGATAACAGACACACACAGGCAACGTACACATGACATAGATCCACGTGTTGACAGGAAGGTTAACCTCCACCTCAAATATCACTTCAGGTTCATTTAGCTCAGTCGCCCTTTAAAGCTCCAGCTACAGAGCTGCTTTACTTCATTCTCTCTTCACCTGCTGCAGCTGATTTCAGAAATCAAACTCTCATGGCTCGTCCTCCATATATTGCCTCAGTTGTTGGTTTCAGGTGATTAACATTGATTCCCTATAAAAGCATCACCCAGATGGAATCAGATTGGAGGAGACTCTTAGTGAAGCAGAGTGAGACCTCGAGATTTTAGCTTCGAAAACGAGCTCGTGCCAAAAAGCAGCCTGTAAAGACGTGAATGACACAGAGGAAGAGACAGACTGGGTCACGTTCTGCTGGCAGAGAAAACAGCTTCTCGTCTTACCACGAGACATGTTGTCACACCCCCAATATAGACACACACACACACACACACACACACACTCACACAGAAAGCTTGATGCATGTTAAAATTAGCCGTCAGCCCGGTGCGTCCAGGCAGAGCGACTGACAGCTGCAGGTTCAGCAGGTGCCTGTTGCAGCGTTTCCAGCATGAATTCGTCTCCGTCACATTATTCATGTTGTGCTGTTGTGTGAACCAGAACATTGTGAAGCATTAGCAGTATTGATGTGCGTGTTCCCTCAGATACATTTCCCATTAATGCTTTGTGGCCGCGCTGCGCTTCTGTAAACGCCGGAGCCAGGGATCTTGGCCCGAGCTCATTCAGAGCTGATTAAAAGTGAAATAAGTCCTGTGAGCTTCCAGGACCTGGCAGCCGCGTCGCCTCATCCTTCAGTAGCTGTTTATGAACGCCGTTTGTCCAGATATGAAACAAACATCAATACAGAAAACGCCGCTCATCAGATCGTTAACGTGTTTATCTCCCTCCCAGCAGCTCATCAGTCATCAGCAGCTGAGGATGTATTCTCTCTCAATGTGACGTGCACTTTAATCCCCGGTTGCGACATTTGACCTTCGTACGACACCACAGTGTGCGTCGGCTTGGCGGAGCGGAGGCTGCGCTGACAGCCGCTAACTGAGCATCGATCCGCCCTGCGGTGACACGGCTGCAGCCTCCGTGAGCCGAGGCCAGAGGGTCGCTAATTCCCTCTAATCAAGTCCACTCCTGTAATGAAGGGGAGGAGACCGAGGAGGACGGCGAGGAAGAGGAGGACAGGAAACTGCAGCATGTACATGTTACTGGAGTTGGATCAAGTCTTCAGCCTTTTAGGAAACTGTGGAAGATTCTTGTTTTCAGCCTGAACACGATGAATATTTCAATATGTGATGATGAAAAGGTTGTAACAGCCACAGAGGAGCGTGTGATGTTGATGAAATGTAAATATTTATCATCATCATCATCATCATCATCATCATCACTGCGTCGGCAGCGTTTTCATTCTGCTCTCACTGCTCTCAACTCTGAGATGAGAAACAAACGTGAAAAAACGAGTCCACGCGTCGTCTGAGCAGCAGGTGGTTGTGACATCATAGTTAGGTTTTGTTGCTAGGCGACATCTAGTGGTCGTAGTGATGATGAAAAGTGTCGGTGACGTAGTATAAAGAGAGACGGAGTCCAAGTCAGGAGGAGGTGGTGGACGGATGAATGTGACACAGGAGAGCGGTGTGTTCGATTCCCGTGTTGTTTCTATTACCCGTGTCTGTTTGTTGTTGTTATGGAGGAGTTGATGTGTCCTCACTGCTTCTTCTGCAGCATTGGATCCCTGAGTCAGTGTCACTTCCTCTCCGACACTGATGGTTTTTACTTCCTGTCACACCTTTACTACCAAGGCTGCGTCCACACGACTTGGTTTTCATTTTAAAACACGCCTCTTTTCCTACGTTTCTTCCTCCGTCCAAAAGACTCCACAGTTTTCGAGTTTTGGAAACGGTGCTGGAGCTGTTTTATTTTGAAAACTGTGTGGTTGGGTTTTATTTTGAAAACTCTGTGGTTGTGTTTCATTTTGAAAACTGGAGTTGTGTTTTATTTTGAAAACTGGGGTTGTGTTTTATTCTGAAAACTCTGGGGTTTTGTTGTAGTCTGGACAGAAAGTGAGACCTCTGTAAACGCTGAGGTCACAGCCACGGTCTCTCCTGATTGGCTGTCATCAGCCTGGACTACCAGTGGTGAATACAACATGATGATGAATGACAGTGTTACTGACCTTGTTGTCTTTGCAGCTGTTGTTCACTTACATTCTCTGTTTTAATGCTACAACTGCAGAGGAGACAATCTACTTCCTGTTTACAGCGGCTCGCACATGCTCAGTGTGGGTGACTGGTCATGTGTGTGTGTTTTCAGGTGTGTCAGTGTGGACAGAGATGGTTTTTAAAATGAAAACCTGGTCGTGTGGACGCGGCTCAAGTGCCTCGATGACAGGTGTCTTGCTGGTCGGTGTGTTCAGGCGTTTTCTACAAACTGTAGCTGATATGAGGCGCGTGGCGGCGAGGCGGACTGCTGATGCTGTCAGGACGCTCCCTGTTAATGATGCTCTCCTCCTCTCTCTGGCTCTGCCCTCTAAAGCTGCTACAGGAAATGAGGAGCCGGCCTCTGATTGTTCGCTTTGATTTCCAGCGACACTTGCTTTTCATCCTCGCTGCTCTCCCATTCTCTTTATTGTTTTCCTCCTCGTCCACCTCTTTACTCCTCATCCTGTATTCTGTGTGTGACAGCAGATAAAGGGATGTGAGAGCAGAGAGCTGCTGGCCGATGGCCTGACAGACAGAGTGAGAGCTGAAGCTTCGATAAGACACAAACTGAGCGCTCTGTTTTTATCTAAAACTCTCGCTGCCGCCCTCCCTCCTCGTGATGTAAAACACCACGTGTGTTTAAGGTCATGTGCCGCAAAACTTTCAAACTCATCTGTACCTGCAGATACTCTAAATGTAAATGATGCTCTGCTCGTCCTGTACGCTGTGAATAAATAACCTTCCTGTGCGAGCGGCTCGGACCAGCCCTGCTGTAATGTATGCACACGGCTTTAAAGAAAAGGCTTCAGTCAGCACACATGCTTCGGTGACTGCTGAATAAAAAACCTTAATGCTCTCAGGATGTCCTTTCCTGTGATTATGAACACGGTGCTGCGGACCAGCCGCATCGCTGGACCTCTAATCCCAGAGAGGGGCGTCCTCAGCGGGTCAGGACAGCACCACGGCCTTATCTCCTCAGGTGGTAGCATCCTCTCAGGCTGCTTCTGCTGCAGGAGTCTATTATCATCCAGCAGCTGCTGTTTATTATTATCTTGATTATTACCAGACGCTTCTGACATTATAACTAGTTGCTCCACACAAACTAGTTCTCAGGTAGAAATGAGTCGAATATTGAAATCAATGACTTCCCACTTAAAGTCGTGTCACGTCATGTGAGATCCTCGATGATCTTACACCCGACACAACGTATGTGACGTAAACTAGGAAGTAAACTCAAAACAGTATATCTCTAGTTACAGTGTTTTATCCTAATAACACGAGACTATCGTTAGTTAGCTTCATTTTAAACTGTATGTGTATGAAAGACTTGATAACTCTGTAGCTGTGTGTTTATTAATAACATCAGGTGAGGTTAGTGTGTGTGTGTGTGCGTGTGCGTGTGCGTGTGCGTGTGCGTGTGTGTGTGCGTGTGTGTGTGCGTGCTTCTACAAGCAAGTCACTGGTTTATTATCACTCTGTTCTAAGTGCTAACATGATGCTAATGTGATGTTAATGTGACGCTAACATGATGCTAAAACAGCTGATTCCAATTGAACAAAAAAATATTGATAAAAATAGAAAATAGAAAAAGGGAGAAAGAAAAATAGACAAATGTTAAAGTAGGTGAACCAATAAAAAGGGCTCTGATCTGTGATTGGCTGATCCCTGCCACCAGCTGAGTGCCTTCATCACAGTATGAAAACAACAAACTAACAAACATTTTCCTCCGTATGTGAGTTTGCATGAAGAACCAGTTCAGTGTTTGCAGCGGTTGCCTCCATGTTGGATTTTAAACCAGGTCCAGAGGAGAAGGAGTTAGCTTCAAAGCTAACGGGTGATGGACGCAGAGGGAACGGTCAGGGAGTTTGTGAGGGATCAAACACTGAAGAGAAACTAAAGGTGACAAAGTCGGAGCTCTGAGTCGAATGAGAACAGACTGAAAAACAAAGGTGAGATATCTTCAGAGTATCTGAGCGTCTTTGTGTTGTCTTCAAAAGACGGCGGCAGCAGCGGTGACCCAGCGGCACAGCGAGGGCTGCCGGATCTATTGTAATGTGGCAGCAGAGTTCGTTTAATCCCCGTCCCAGTGCAGCCTAATCCAAATGGAGCGCTGAATAGTCCTGAAGCTAATAGCCTCCCAGGAGCTTCTCCATTGGCTCTGCCTGCAGATTAATACACGCTCTGCTCCGAGCCGTTTCCACTCCGTGAGTCTGAGCCAGTGTGAGGGAAATTTCCTCCTGGTCTGCTCGGCTGTATCTGCCTCCGTCTTTGTTCCACCTCTCACCCCGACTTCACCTGAAACCAGAGCCCTGCTGCCGAGCACGCCGCCAGCATCACAAAGCAAAGGCCCTTATTGTTACTACAGACACTGACGGTAGCTGAACAATATAATATACACCCCGGGTATCAGTGCAGCGTTCTCACCTGCAGAGACTCACTCACCTGATCCACGGATTTACATACAGCTCATCTCCTGCAGCAGAAAAGTTTCCAGAGAATCAGTGACTTTCTGTTAACGTAATGAGGAACAGTTACTGAACACGTCAGGTTTATTAAAGTGGTTTATGGTTCTGTTCCGACTGAAAGATCCTGATCTGGTTTAAAACACAACAAGCAAAGTGTGTTTCTATAGCGCTGTTCACAGACTCGTCTCAAAGAGCTTCTCAGATGAGATGATTAGAAACACCTCTCAGTGTGATGCACTGCAACTGAATCAATACCGCTCTGAATCAGTTCCATCAAGAATAATATTAATCATTAATATCTCAATATTATCAGCTTTTACTAAAGGAGCTATTTGTAAGTGTTGCTATTGCTACATAGCTAACGTTAGCATTAACAGCTGTTTACTTCATAGTCCTGCCTAGAGCTTCAGCCACTGTTTACAAGACAACAGGTCATCACACGTCCTCTGAACAGCTGCTTCTTCAGGGCAGACTGGACGTTACAGTGACTCGGTATCGGAAAGTGACGATATAATCCAGCCGTCTCGTCTAGCTAGCTGGTTAGCGTGCTAACATCAGTAGAAGAAAAGTAGTGAAAGAAATTGAAGCAAAACAGCAGGGTTGCTCTGCTCCTCTGGAGTCAGCTCTGAGTAAAGGAAAGAAGTCTGATGCTGAACTCGCTCGGTTCTCGTCGACTGCGTACCTGTAGATCTCACCTGCGCCTGTTCACCAGGCTGCACAACATCCATCAAACGAGCATCAGACTCTAAGCTGCACATCCTCCCACGTGGAATTAACTGACGGATTTTCAGTCGGCGGCGCCTCCATGAATTAAACACTGTGTTGATGAAGCCGCCTCCCACCTCGACATCCACCTGAGCAGCTGGAGCTGACGACGGTCCAACTCAGACTGTTGTTCCCTCATCAAGGTGTGAGTCAGTGTGATGAGTCTGTTCAGGTGAGGGAGGGAGAAGAGTGAAGGTAGCTTCATGTTTATGTTGGATCTCTCCTTTCCTTCCTTTCCTTTCCTTTCCTTTCCTTTCCTTTCCTTTCCTTTCCTTTCCTTTCCTGTCTTTCCTTTCCCTTCCTTTCCTCTCCTTTCCTTCCCTCTTTCCTTTCCTGTGTTTCCTTTCCTTTCATCCCTCTTTAACAACAGTCCTTCCTCCTTCCTTTCTTCCTTCTTTCCTTCTTCTTCCACACAGACTACCCCCCCCCCCCCCACACACACACACACACACACACACACACACACACTCACTCACTCTTCTTCTTCTCTGCTTTGGTATGAAATTGGTTTCTAAGTGATTTATGAACGATGAGAGGCTTATAAAGAGTTTATGTCGTAACTCTTCATTACTTCACTATTAACTGCCGTCTTCTGTTCTGTGTGTGTGTGTGTGTGTGTGTGTGTGTGGGTGTGTGTTAAAACCATTTAAAAAGCATCTTATAATGAATTTGGGTTTGATGGATGTCATTAAGACAATCGTCCTGAGAATTCATGACTTCACTCTCGGTTGCTCGGCTCTCTGTGATTCTCTTTAATAAGACACAACACAGCAAAGTATGACGGTGAATAAAAAAACAACATCTCGGCAGCTCCCACACACACTCACCTGCAACGACTGCACAGCAGAGAGCAGGAAAAACAAACAGCCCACACAAGCACAAATGACCCTGTTCTCCCAGCAGCAGCCTGCAAACAGCCGTGACTGGATCCCGCTCTCAACAACGCTGCTCGCTCATGTAAACACGTTTTAATTGAATAAACCTGCATTGGAGCAAACAAACAAACAAACACATCCTTCCCTCCTTGTTATCCATCCCTCCCCTCTCCTCTTTATATTTCCTGTTGAGCCACTTATGCTGTAAGTTATGAGCGTTTAGCAGCTAACGACGTCCAAGCGTTCGACACGGCTGCTGTCAGACCCTGAATGTGTAAATTGAAACTCAGCGCCACGATCGATATCTCGTCCTCAGGACAGGAAGATATTATTTCTTGGCTGAGTGTGTATGTAAATGTGTGTGTGTGTGTGTGTGTGTGTGTGTGTGTGTGTGTGTGTGTGTGTGTGTGTGTGAGATCACATTATGCTACATGCCTGGGGGGCACGTTGACTGCTGCAGGGATGAATACAGTGCAGATGTGAAAAGGAAAATCACTGTCATTTATTCCGGCGTGGGATCGATTGCAGAGATCACCGTCGGCCACAGTTTTGTTTCAGCTGCAGCAGGTGAACACACAGAGACATGGACATGTTGGTCTGTCACATGTTGTCAGGGATGGAGTTCATATTGGTTAGAATATGTTTGTTGTGTCTATACAGCTTCATATTGTGTTAAAGGAGCTATGCGATTGCTGTAGCTAACGTTAGCATTAACAGCTGTTTATTTAACAGTCTTGTCAAGAGCGTCAGCCATCGTTATGTTTGCAAGACAAGATCTTAAAATACGTCCTCTGAGCAGCTACGCCTTCACGACACAGTGGACGCTACAGTGACTTGGAATTGGAAAGTGACAAGATGGGCCAAGCGGGCCAGAGCTAGCTGGTTAGCATGCTAACTACAATAGAAGAAAAGAAATGTTAGAAATAGCTAACTTTGGTGTTTGTCTCCAGCTCTGGAGACAGCTGTTGGTGAGTAAAGGAATGAAGTTGGATAATGAGCTCATGACGTTTCTTCTAGACTGGTAGGTAAACAGCTGTTAATGCTAACGTTAGCTATGTAGCAATAGCTACACTTAAAAATAGCACCTTTCAGCTCTGGCAAGTTTCCCATTACTAAGGTAATGTAAGACACACAACTGAACATTATATAATTATGACATAACATGACAGCGAAGCAGACCAAAACTAAAGGAAAAACCTTTAATCTGAATCTCGACTTCACATTCATAACTACGTTGTGTATTGATTGTGTATTTTTATGAGTGTGTAGCAGCTTTGTGACTGGGGTTGACACTAATGAAGGACTGACGTAAAGACTGTAAATAAAGATGCCCGTCGCCTCTGTGACATCACCCACAGGTTTGTGAGAGTGAGCTGCTCCACCATCACCATCTTGGCAGTGTCTGACTCCGCCCCCTAACTACCAGCTAATCAAAATATGGACAAGGAATAGGGGCGTGTGTGGAGCTGGGACTTCAGTGCATGTCGGTTTAATATCTGCGGCAAGCATACGCTCCCGTTAGCATTGTTAGCACATCTGGCCATCTTGCTCAAAGGCTAACCCAAGGCTAATTCATTTGCTGGCTAATTAGCTAGTTATTGAGCTATGTTAACAGGTCAGGTATAGTGAGCGCAGACACCTGAAGATGCTGCTTTCACATCACAGGCAGACAATGTGTTAGCATGTCAGACCTGAACACAACAGTGGCCTGATCCTCACAGACGGTAGCTTTGTGTACAGTTAGCTGTTAGCCTGTAGCTTTGTGTACAGTTAGCTGTTAGCTTTGTGTACAGTTAGCTGTTAGCCTGTAGCTTTGTGTACAGTTAGCTGTTAGCTGGTAGCTTTGTGTACAGTTAGCTGTTAGCTTTGTGTACAGTTAGCTGTTAGCCGGTAGCTTTGTGTACAGTTAGCTGTTAGCCTGTAGCTTTGTGTACAGTTAGCTGTTAGCTTTGCGTACAGTTTGCTGTTAGCCGGTAGCTTTGTGTACAGTTAGCTGTTAGCCTGTAGTTTTGTGTACAGTTAGCTGTTAGCCTGTAGCTTTGTGTACAGTTAGCTGTTAGCTGGTAGTTGTGTCGTGTTATCTGTGATGTGGACGCTCCTTCACAGCAGTGGCGATGCAGCACAATGTGAAACACAAATATGTTGAAACATGTTGGACTAAATCTATCTGCTGTATCTGAAAATCAATTCAGCTCACACACACACACTCACACACTCTCACACACACACACGCACACACACTCACACACGCACACACTCACACACACACACTCACACTCACACACACGCATACACACACACACACACACAGGAACACACACACACACACACACAGTCACACACACACACACACACACTCTCCCACACACACACACACTCTCTCACACACACACACAGTAACACACACACACACACAGTCACACACACACACACACACACTCTCCCACACACACACACACTCTCTCACACACACACACAGTAACACACACACACACACAGTCACACACACACACACACACACTCACACACACACACACTCTCACACTCACACACACGCACACACACTCACACAAGCACACACTCACACACACACACACACTCTCACACTCACACACACACACTCACACTCACACACACGCATACACACACACACACACACAGTAACACACACACACACACACACAGTCACACAGGATGGAGCTGTCTCTCCATTTCCCGCTTCTCCTCGTCAACAGTCACCACAGACATGATTTCCCAGTGAAGGAGGGAAACTGAACGTGTGGAGAGGAAACAGGTTGAGACGTTGTGGCGTCGAGAGGCGGGACTTCTCTCCAGTCTTGGAGGCGGGACTTCTCTCCAGTCTTGGAGGCCTGATGTTGTCTGTCAGAGATGTTGTTTTGGTGTCGAGGATTACGTCGTTCGGACTGCAGCCGAATGTTGAACTGTTTTCTACGTGAGGCTGCAAACGTCTCCCAAATAAAAACCCTGTTGACAGGCGATCAGTGATTCCTGGAGTCCTTCAGTCATTTCTCAGAGCTGCTGTGGTTGTTTGTGTTTTTGATCTCACACACATCTGCCATGATCTTCCTTAATCTGGAAATTAAAAATTCCTCCACAAATTAGCGAGCGTGTTTCCCTGAACAGCGTCTGACGGAGTGAATCAGCGTCTCGGCATCTGTTTGGTTTCCCTCTCCTCCTCCTCTGGGTCAAGGATTGTGGAGGCTGCGGTGTAAATTATTAACGAGCGTGATAGTGCTGCGGATGCCAGCTCTGACTCTGACGGCTCGTCAGCTTCGCAGCCTGGTGACTCATTACGTTTCGCTTGTATCTGCAGATAAGTGTTGGAGAAATTGGACAGTGAATCTGGCTGTGTGTTTTCTGTGAGCGCTCCACATGAATCATGAGCTGCAGCCCTTCATCACACGAGGTCCCCCGAGTTATTGTGCTCTTATTGTGGAGGGGAGTCCACTAAATTACACTCTGTGCTTTTTGACACGAGGGAATAGAAGCTGAAAGTCTGTTCTCTCTCCAGAGGACAGTTCCAGTCAAATCTTAATCCTCCAATCACAACAGACGACTGGGATAGACGCTGTCGCTGCAGACGCAGCGGCCTCCGCGAACGGGTCAGATTTATTATAGCTCACATCCACCACAGTATGTGCTCCGCCCACAGACAGCCAGGCCACATGTCCATACATTATCTCTACATTCAGTGTGACCACAGAGCTGCAGCAGCTCCACCCAAGCAGAGAGCAGCTCTCACTCACGTCTCCTCCGTCACCCGGCTTCAGCCTGTGTTTCATCCAGCGTTATTCACTCCTCTGTGTTGGCCACTCTCCTTCTCCTGGACACGACGTCTCGGTCACGCCTTGACGGATGTTCTTCAAATCTGGCACAAACGTTCTCCAGGTCACCGTGACTTCACAAAACATTTTTTTGCCATATCAAAGACTCGCAAAATTCCTTCCTTTAAATTGCTTTAAAAACACGTTTCTGTCACAAATCTTGTTTTTTTCTGAATTGCTGGCATGTGTTTGTTGTTTGTTATTTTATCCTCGTGAAGCGCTCCGTAATAAACTTTATCATTATTATAACTCAAGACTTCACACAGGGATTATGTGAAAATGTCACACAGGTGTTTTATGATATTATATATATTATAGATATATTATATTTTATGACTCTGGACGAACAGGGATGTGACCTGCTCTGACTCGTCACTCGCTCCGGTGGCTGAATGCTCGGAGGGAAGCAGGAGACCTGTGTCTGTTAGAATCAGCAGCAGTGACACAAACACCCTGTGAAAGTGACTTTAATGTGCTTCTTAAAGTCCTGAACAGAAGGCAGTGTGTCTTGTTTAATTAGGGCTCGTCGTCGCTGTCTTCCATCGCCCAGGGTCCATTATGAGAAGAGCCGGTTTTACTTACATGTGGGGAGAGCCTGGGAATAAGAAGCAGCGAGCGAGCAGAGCGAGTGTGATGTAAGTGTGATGTGTGTGGCGCTCACTTCCTGTTAACCTGCAGGGCGACTCAGGTGTAGCTACATATAATAATGATCTGTGATCAGATCAACAGTTCTTTATATAAAACGAGTGAAATACAGAATAAAAGCAGCTTCACTCAGACTTTGTGAAATCAGAGTTTGACGGAACGATCCCAACTCAAGTTGCACTTACTGCCTGCTTCTGGGGCTTTCAGCTTCACCGCACTATCTTCCTCGGCAGCTGGAGTTACCATGGTGACACATGAGCTCAGGAGCTGCTACAGCACCTTTAAAGTTCCTCTGCTATGATTCATATCCAGCTCAACATGTTTACATCTACTGCGACTTCCTGTTTGAGAGATCTGGATCAGGCCTTATGCCCCGCCCACCACCTGCTCACTCCAGTATCGATGAAATATTATATCTACACACTTATATATTATATATTATAATTATATAAAAGTTATTACATTTACTGTGGCCTTTGAATATTATTGCTTTACATGTGATCACATTATTAGCTGGAGTATGTAAATGGGAAGTTATGACGTTAACGAGCTGGTGCATGACAGTGTAATTGTGCGAGCGTATCATGTTATTACAGCTCTTCATGTAAAGTTCTCAGCAGTAAGAATGAACACGTTCAGGCTCACACACAGGTGAGAACAGGCACATTGTACAGAGAAGTCGTTAGCGACGCTAATTAGCTGAATGAGAGGGAAATGACGGCGGCGGCTGCTGTGAAGATGAATCTGTGATCTTCAGACCACAGTGAGCCGAGGAGATAGGACATCATTTAAATGTTCAGAGCCCGAGGCGGCGCAGGCTGGTTTCATGTTACAGAGGAGGAAGTGTGTGTGTGTGTGTGTGTGTGTGTGTGTGTGTGTGTGTGTGTGTGTGTGTGTGTGTGTGCAGAGGGATACTGTACTCACCCTCTCTGAGTCACAGACAGCCAATTATAAAAACCCAGCGGCCACCTCTCCCTCTCTCTCCATCTGCCTCACTCGTTTCCTACCTCTCTCGCCCGCCCTGTCTCATTCTCCATCTCTCTCTTATCTTTCTCACTCGCTCTGTTTTTATCTATCTCACTGCCTCTCTCTCTCTCTTTCTCTCTCTCACTCTATATATAAATCTCTACTTCATTAATAAACCCCTGTTGAGGTAAAACTGGGAGAGGAAATAATGGGAGGAAAGGAAAGGGAATACAGGAAAGGAAAGGAAGGAAGGAAGGAAGAAAGGAAGGGAAGGAAAGAAGGAAATACAGGAAAGGAAGGAAGGAAAGGGAAGAATGGAGGGAGATGAAAGCAGAGGAGGGGAGGTGAGAGGAGAGGGCAGATTCAATTAGATTAGTTTTGACTCTGTTCATGTCTAAATGGAAATTAAATCCTGAGGACGGGAGGAGCATCAGGACGATATTTCAGCATCACTTCCTGTTCGCTGCTCCATGAGACACAAGGAGGAGGAGGAAGAGGAGGA
>NW_019174567.1:668814-687038 GCF_002260705.1 Seriola dumerili | reverse complement strand
GAGGAGGAGGAAAAGGAGGAGGAGGAGGAGGAGGAGGAAGAGGAAAAGGAGGAGGAAGAGGAGGAGGAGGAGGAGGAGGAAGAAGAGGAGGAAGAGGAAGAGGAGGAAGAGGAGGAGGAAGAGGAAGAGGAAGAGGAAAAGGAGGAGGAAGAGGAAGAGGAGGAGGAGAAAGAGGAGGAAGAGGGGGGGGGGGGGAGGAAAAGGAGGAGGAGGAGGAGGAAGAGGAAGAGGAAAAGGAGGAGAAAGAGGAGGAAGAGGGGGGGGGGGGAAGAGGAAAAGGAGGAGGAGGAGGCCTGGACGTTGCTCCGCCCTCCTCCGTCACCTCTGCTGTAGTGTCGCTCCATCAGTGTGACGTCCTCGTTTACGTGAATATCTCAAAGGTCAAAGGTCAGGGTCACTATGAGCTCTCGATACACAGTTTTGGAATAATGTTTTTATTCCTCCCCGCCAGCGACAGTCAGAGCGGCCATCTTGTCTTCAGGTTGTCTGAGTGGCACAGGGATACGATACGCCCCCCTGACAACAGACCTTTTATCACTAGAGATGTGTCTGTGTCTGGATCAGAGGTTGTCATGACACCCAGCTGTGTGATGTCAGACGGAGGAGGCGGAGTCTTCTCGAAGGATGTGACATGATGAAACAATTTCTCTCTCTTCTTCTTATTAAAGTTAGCTGTCGTCCAAAACACTGATTATTGTGATCAAGTGTGTGTGTGTGTGTGTGTGTGTGTGTGTGTGTGTGTGTGTGTGTGTGTGTGTGTGTGTGTGTGTGTGTGTAGCCGTTATTTAACTTGATGAAGAGGTGTGTGTCCAGACTGTATTGCCTGGGACAGCTGTGCTGCTCGGAGCAATACAGTCGTCACGCACCATCTGCCACACACACACACACACACACACACACACCCACACACACACACACACACACACACACACCCACACACACACACACACACACACACACACATACACATACACACACACACGTCAACATGTTGTGATTTAAGCAAACAGGCAGATCTACCACCTGGCTTGGCCCTCAGCTACCTACTGCTGCCACACACACACTAAAACAATCAGAAGGTGTCTGTGAAAGAGAGCGATACTACTTGTATACTGCTGTGTGTGTGTGTGTGTGTGTGTGTGTGGGTGTGTGTGTGTGTGTGTGTGTGTGTGTGTGTGGGTGTGTGTGTGTGTGTGTGTGTGTGTGTGTGTGGGTGTGTGTGTGTGTGTGTGTGTGTGTGTGTGTGTTTGTGCAGCAGGAAGCAGTGTGTTTTAATTAGCCTGTATGCCTCTGTAACGGCTGCTCCTAAACACCAGTATAGCTCCCTGGAGACCCTAACAGGTGCTGCAGTGTGTGTGTGTGTGTGTGTGTGTGTGTGTGTGTGTGTGTGTGTGTGTGTGTGTGTTGAGGGGGCGGTTGCATAGCTGTATCTCAGCATCTGTAAGTGTGTGTGTCTAGAACAGTCGAGGACGGATAGATGACATGGGGATGCACTAATAAGTCCACAGAGGCTGTGTGTGTGTGTGTGTGTGTGTGTGTGTGTGTGTGTGTGTGTGTGTGTGTGTGTGTGTGTGTGCGTGTTACTAACGAGCATGCTCCCTAACAACAGAAACCCGCTCTTTCCTGACCAGGCCGTGTGTGACAGACTGACTGGTGGCTCATATTTTTAATTAGTGAGAGAACGACGTCTTTGATGCTGAGCTGTTCAGTTTGATGGTGTTCGGATTAAAGTGTGAACATGTTCAGGAAGTGGCTCATGGCTGCTGACTCTCCTGATCCCAGATCTGTCTCTGCCTCCTTTATCCCAATAAACCAGGCAGAGTTTTGATCGGCAGCCTGACACGTCTCATGGCTGATTCATGAGAAAGATAGTGATCTGCTAAATTAGCATAGCAACCATCTTTGAACTCTTTTCAAACAACCAGTTACATGTTTAAATACAGCAGCATCACTGAACCACTTCCTGTTTGAGTCTATAAACATTCCTGATATTGTTCTAATGCTGGAAAAATAATAAGTTAAAGCTCCTCCAGTGTAAAGGTCTGTGTCCATGTGTAGTGTGATTATAGATCAGCTCTAGCTTCTATATTAATACTGTGAAAGTATCAAAGCCTCAGTCCACAGAGAAATGCACACAGCCTGTATTCAGAAACTGAGCCTTAAAACCAGCCGTCAGGACTTCTGGAACTTTGTGATGTCACAACAAAGCAGTCACCAAGCCCCGCCCACCTGGACCCACCATCCAAACCTTGCAGGATTTGGTTTCTCTGAGTGTTTTTACCTGAAATCTGCTTTATTTTTATTGGATCACTCAGAAGACAGTCTGAATATTTCTTCTCATGGATCAACACGTCAAATAAAACAGAAGAAGAAGAAAACATGGAGCTTTAAATGATTTAATTTAAATTTAAATGAGTGTTGAGGCTCATCAGTTAAAGGTCGTTTAAAATAATGAGCTGTATCATATCATCAGCTTTACACCACATCATATGAGCCTGTTGATGTAAGGTGGACTGAATTTAAGGCGGACTGACTTTAAGTGAGTGTCTTCATGTAACACTGAGCTGAAACCAAACACTTCTTCTTCCTTCTTTTTTTATCCAAATAATAAAAGCAGGAAGCCCAGAGGCTGCGAGCATTTATTATTTCACAGGAACGGGACATTTATCACCAAGATTAACAACATGCAGAGACATTTGCATATTAGAAATGTATGTTCTTTACTTCAATAAATCATCTGCAGCCTCAGGTCTGAAACGACTGGTCTGATTTTAAAGTTCCAACACTCTGCTCATACAATGACTCAGCAGCATAATACAATACTGTACATATACATACACAGTGTGTGTGTGTGTGTGTGTGTGTGTGTGTGTGTGTGTGTGTGTGTGTGTGTGTGTGTGTGTGTGAGGCCGTTAACACAGTGTTTGTTGTCTTGTATGACAGTTATTATAAAGCTCAGTGAAAGCCTTCATGGATAAATATTGTTTCTGGGAACATGACAGTCTTTTGTAATGGAAGAGTGTGTGTGTGTGTGTGTGTGTGTGTGTGTGTGTGTGTGTGTGTGTGTGTGTGTGTGTGTGTGTGTGTGTGTTTGTCCTTGTTTATTCATGTGCTTCTGCTGAAGTGTGTGTCAACAGTGCAGTGTGTGATTTAGTGAGTCTGTGTCTGAGTGTAAGTGTTTAGGGAAGTGATGAGGCATGTAGGATATTAGAGCGAGGATGTTTTTTTCTTCTCCCACTGTCACTCTCTCAGTGTGTGTGTGTGTGTGTGTGTGTGTGTGTGTGCATGTGAGATCNGTTTGTGTGTGTGTGTTAATGAATGTGTGTGTGTGTGAGAAAGAGAGAGTGAATGAGTGTCTGGGAAGCTCTCCAAAATAGGATGTACCCCCTCCAATCACCAGCTGTTTACCTCAGATAGCTGCCACTAAATTTGGAGGACCACACACACACACACACACACACACACACACACACACACACACACACACACACACACACACACATTTATTAACACACACACACAAACACACACACACTCTGTCACTCACTTTCTCTCCCCATCAGATTTGATTAGACGATCTTTGGGTGACTCTAAAGTGGACTCATGTGAGCCTGAGATTGACGTCTGTGTGTGTGTGTGTGTGTGTGTGTGTGTGTGTGTGTGTGTGTGTGTGTGTGTGTGCGTGCATGTGCGCGTTTGTGCGTGTGTGTGTGCGCGTGTGTGCGTGTGTGTGTGTGTGCGTGTGTGTGTGCGTGTGCAGCCAGATGGTGTCCAGTCTGGTCCTGAAGGTGACAGGTTCACGCTGCTGAAGTGCCTGTGAGCAGGAGCCCCGCCCCCTCTGATGACAGTACATTTGTTTATGTAACACACACCTGCACAGGTGTTACAGGGTGTTACCTGTAAGACCTGTGCAGGTGTGTGTTACAGGTAACGACAGAAAGACAAACTGACTCTGACTCTGACTGGCTCTGACTCTGGCTCTGACTGACTCTGACTCTGACTCTGACTGACTCTGACTGACTCTGACTGAGACTGACTCTGACTGACTCTGACTCTGACTGACTCTGACTGACTCTGACTGACTCTGACTCTGACTGACTCTGACTCTGACTGACTCTGACTCTGACTGACTCTGACTGACTCTGACTGGCTCTGACTCTGACTGTGACTGACTCTGACTCTGACTCTGACTGACTCTGACTGACTCTGACTGAGACTGACTCTGACTGACTCTGACTGACTCTGACTCTGACTCTGACTCTGACTGATTCTGACTCTGACTGGCTCTGGCTCTGACTCTGACTCTGACTCTGACTGACTCTGACTGGCTCTGACTCTGACTGACTCTGACTCTGACTCACTCTGACTCTGACTCTGACTCTGACTGGCTCTGACTCTGACTGACTCTGACTCTGACTCTGACTCTGACTGGCTCTGACTCTGACTGACTCTGACTCTGACTCTGACTGACTCTGACTGGCTCTGACTCTGACTGGCTCTGACTCTGACTGTCTCTGACTCTGACTCTGACTCTGACTGGCTCTGACTCTGACTGACTCTGACTCTGACTCTGACTGACTCTGACTCTGACTCTGACTGACTCTGACTGGCTCTGACTCTGACTGACTCTGACTCTGACTCTGACTCTGACTGGCTCTGACTCTGACTGACTCTGACTGGCTCTGACTCTGACTGACTCTGACTGGCTCTGACTCTGACTGACTCTGACTGTCTCTGACTCTGACTGGCTCTGACTCTGACTCTGACTCTGACTCTGACTGACTCTGACTCTGACTGACTCTGACTGTCTCTGACTCTGACTGACTCTGACTCTGACTGATTCTGACTCTGACTGGCTCTGACTGGCTCTGACTCTGACTGACTCTGACTGGCTCTGACTCTGACTGACTCTGACTCTGACTGATTCTGACTCTGACTGGCTCTGACTGGCTCTGACTCTGACTGACTCTGACTGGCTCTGACTCTGACTGACTCTGACTCTGACTGACTCTGACTGACTCTGACTGACTCTGACTCTGACTGATTCTGACTCTGACTGACTCTGACTCTGACTCTGACTCTGACTGATTCTGACTCTGACTGACTCTGACTCTGACTCTGACTCTGACTCTTACTGACTCTGACTCTGACTCTCCTGACAGTGGAACTGATTAATACACTATTTCACTTTATTGTCACATATGTGTTTTCATAGTTTACTGTTGCTTTGGTCTTGACGTTGCGTTTTGTCATTACGATCTTTAGTTGTTAGTCAGACTGTTCTCATGATGATGAAGAAGCTTCATGTTGACGCTTCCGGTTTCTCTGGGATATTTAACACAGTGTATAAGAGTTTACTGTGGCCTGTTGTTCAGCTGCTGCTGCTGCTGCCTGATGTTAGCAAGGCTCAGCAGGTTTCTGACCCGAGGAAAAGAGGCAGCAGATTGCTGGCGGCCTGACGGCAGACGACCATGATGAGCTCAAAGTGAAGTCGTGGGTCTGATCTGGTTCTGTAATAAACCTGAGACCTTCCAGCGTCCTAACATCTGACTGAGCCTGCGAGAGGCTCTCCGTCACTGCTGAGCCGCCAACACACGGTGAATCCACGGCAGTAAGCGTCAGTCTGCTCGCCCCCTCCTCACGTCGTAAATGTTCAGCGACTTTGACAAAACTTGAAGGGCCCTTTACATCCTGGTGCCAGCTGAGCCTGAACGATGAGCCGCCTGCTGAGTTCTGGAACAGACTCTTTCTGCTCTGATGAAGTTTCCTCTGTGAATCCGGGTCACCTCGTCCTCCGCAGCCTGAGAGGACCGACCATGTTAATTCTGTCCGACCCGAGAGGCGGAGTCAGGACTGATGGAGCAGGCCTGGAGAGGAACTGAGTATCTGGCTTTCCAGATGTAAGAACAGCTGTCCGGTGTGAGTTGTCTTTTTATTCCTCCGCCCCGGCGACAGTAAGAGCAGCCACCATTTTGTTTTCAGGTTGTGCGTTCGTCCTGTTGTCATGGACACGATTTCTCAGTAACACCTTGACATACATTCACCTGGACTCGAGGATGAACTGATGAGATTTTGGGGGTCAAAGGTGAATAATGCCTCACACAATGGTTCATATTTCTGATGACCTGAAGCTGGTGTGAGAGCAGGAGGCTGTAACTCCATGTCTCCTGTTCTGTTTGTGTCTCGTTTGCTTTACTGAGTCTGGACATTGACTTTTTCATTTTTATTTCTGCTTTGCAAAAATCATTTCAATAAAAATGTGTCGGGAAAAAAAAACTGCAAATGTAAAAACCGACAACCACCAGCTAAATTTAAATAACAAGCCTCTGCATATGCTCTGCAAGATTTCCTGTTTATTTCACAACACACCATTATTTTAGTGGAGCCTCAGAGAGGGGACGAGAGCGGCGACTGTTCCCCGACAGATTTCCATTTGTCTCATAGCAACAGCAGCAGCGGCGGCGGCGGCGGCTCTGCAGAGCTCTGACGGCTCAGAGCTGAGGGGTTTGGAGGAAACTGGACATCAGCACTTTGAAGAGAAGGTCATCTGCCTGCTGGCTGCAAGAGAACTGTGTGTGTGTGTGTGTGTGTGTGTGTGTGTGTGTGTGTGTGAAGAATTACCATGACAAAAATAGTATTAGACTTGAATACCAGCAAAACACTACAAAATACAAAGGATGTGCAGATACACAAAGGCACTGCACATCTAACACACGCACATTTTTAAAAGACACAAACACACACACATGTACTAACCAGTGCACGCACACTGACACACAAACTGCAGCTGCAGGTTAAAACTGATTGTGTCAAGGGTTTGGAAAAAGCTGCAGCTCAGTGGTCAGGAGTGATGGATCACAGACTGAGCACAGCTGTCATCTATTTATCGTTACAGTTACCCCCTCCTCGTGGTCATATCCCGCCGCCACTCGGACCAGGTCACATCCTGTTTATACAGAGTCATATTCACCGTGTGTGTGACCTTTTGTCATAATTACTCTGTGAAGTCTTGAGTAATGGATAAAAAGTGTTTTCTGAGGTCACCATGACCTTGACCTTTGACCTTTATCCACAAAAATTTAATAATTTTTTCCTTGAGTCCAGGTGAATGTTTGAGCCAAATCTGAAGAAGTTCCTTCAAGAATTTACTGAGATATCGTGTCCACGAGAACCTGAAAACAAGATGGCTGCCGGCTCTGACTGCCGGGGCGGAGGAATAAAAACAAAGCTACATTTACATGAACTGCATTAAATCTTATATTTGACTGATTCTTTGCATGAAAAGGAGATGAGTTTTCTCAGCTGTGAGCTCAGCTGTGCTTCACGTCCAACACAGCATGTAAACATGCTTACAGCTTGCATGCTAACATGCTGCGTTAGCATCGAGCTCAAAGTGCAGCTGAGCCGCGCTCACCATGACTGTGAGCCACGTGATGAGTGTTGATGGGCAGAGATCACAGCAGCTGCACGAGTGATCACTGACTTATTCATAATGATGAACAACAGTCAACCACCACACGTACTTTATATAAGATGCTTATAATTATTAATTGTTATTGATTTTTATGTAGCTTTTTATTATTTTCAAAGGTTTGCTGGTGGTTCAATCATCAGCTCGTTATTTAAAGCTCCATATTTTACAAGATACGTAAAGGAAGTGAAAGAAAACCTTGCTCTTATTTTGTAGTTGCTGATATCTGGAAACAAAAGGCTTCGTGTTTTCTTTTCTGTGTTTTGTTTGAAGTGTTGATCCATAAGAAGATATATTTGTGGTTTTAAGAACCAAAAACCAAATCCTGCAAGGTTTGGATGGTGGGTCCAGGTGGGCGGGGCTTGGTGACTGCTTTGTTGTGACATCACAAAGTTCCAGAAGTCCTGACGGCTGGTTTTAAGGCTCAGTTTCTGAATACAGGCTGTGTGCATTTCTCTGTGGACTGAGGCTTTGATACTTTCACAGTATTAATATAGAAGCTAGACCTGATCTATAATCACACTACACATGGACACAGACCTTTACACTGGAGGAGCTTTAAGAACAAAAGCATCTGCCAAACCAACCTAACGAGATGACATCATCCTCACTCATTAAGAAGTGACGAGACAGAAACAGTAGAGATGGTATTAAACTGAGACACACGTGTAAAAGTATCAGTGAGTGTGAAGAAGACACCGGCTTTAAATCAGTTTCACTTCCAGCAGGTCACACAGTTAGTCATAGATCAGTGTCAGCCATGTTCCACTTTTAGCTCCGTGGCCTGGTCAGACCAACACCCTCATCAACACACACACCCCAGCTCTCAGCCTGCAGCTCAGTGTGTCTGTGTGTGTGTGTGTCCTTACACTTGCAATGTTGATAATGTGGAATTATTCATCCTTATGGAAATTCTAATTGAATTTCATGGACTTAAATTAAGTGTATGTCCTTGTGTGTGTGTGTGTGTGTGTGTGTGTGTGTGTGTGTGTGTTTAATGTTGTGTCTGTTGTGTGTGTGTGTGTGTGTGTGTTGTGTGCTATATATAAAAATGTGAGGACTCAGACACCACCTGCAAAAATGTGGTTGCAGTCAGTACACTGTCCTCACAAGTGTAGCAGTTTGTGTGTGTGTGTGTGTGTGTGTGTGTGTGTGTGTGTGTGTGTGTGTGTGTGTGTGTGTGTGTGTGTGAGAAACAGATGAGGGGAGGAGAATGCCAGAGGGAGAAACACAACTCTTTTTCAGCATCACTTCCTGCAACATTCAGCCTGAAGGCATCACTAGACGAGACCTGAATCACAGATTGGACGATCCAATAAATATTAGAAAGAGCTGTTTGACACTGTGTGTGTGTGTGTGTGTGTGTGTGTGAAATAGTGATAAATCAGGGTGATGCTCACTTGTCAGTGTCGTCAACATTGGTTTTTCAAAATAAAAGGCCACAGCATGTCTCAGACCCCGTCACTTCACTGTGTTGTAGGTTTGATTGCGAATGGATAATTGTCTCAGTCTAAACTAAATAATCCATAATCACAAAATAAAAACAAACTGCTGTGTGTTCAGGTAACATCAAACCGTCACACCTGACTCTTAAATCCAACAGGAAGTCTTTCTGTGGAGAAAGAGAAAGTGAAACAGACGTTTGACAAAGAAAAAAAAAGTCTCTCATTTACTGTTTTTTTCTGGTGCCTCTAAAAGCCTCAGAAAACAACGGTTGAAAGCTCCGGTTGTTTTCTGCAGCAGTGCCGTTGAGCAAAGCACTGCAGAGGTATTAAGGAGAAGCTGCGCTCGGGGGTGAATGTGTGGATGAGGTGACGGCTCAGTGGATGTTCCCTGGACAAATGAAAGCTAAATATGATTTTATTATCGTGACGACGTCTGAAATGAAATTGGGTTTTTATTCCATGTTTTTTAATTGGTATCTTCTCTCTCTGTTTCCACCAAACTGGGTCAGACTCGCTCGTGTGTCCTGGGAGATGAAATTAGTCTGACTTCAAACACAAACTTGTGGAAGTGTTTTTCTAAAGGGCCACTCAGGTAGCTCAGAGGCCCCCGAGAGCCCCTCCCCCTGCTCGCCAGCCTCATTGTTTTATTTTGCTGAAATGATATTTAAAGGTGTCTCCCGGTTTATTGGATGTGACACGCCGGGAAGGAGAAGCGAGCGGCGGCCGCGGAGACTCTCCTGCAGTGACCTTGAGCAAGGCACTCAACCAGCATCGCTAATGGGCCTGATGTACTCCCCAGGTTCACTGTGCACAACTGTGTGAATGTCAAGCTCACTGAGGCCGAGAGCAGCGTCAGCCACTAAACCAAGGCCACAAAAAGTTAATTATTAAATGTGACACTTGAAAGGAAAAGTATTTATTTATTTAGAGGCCGTTAGAGGAGGGAGACATGAGGCCTTGACTCCTTCTGGTCTGAAGAAGAGGAGGAAGAGATTTGGTCGATGTGTTTCACAACTTCACGGCTAAATGATTTTAAAGCTCCATGTTTCTTCTTCTGTGTTTTATTTGAAGTGTTGATCCATCAGAAGATATAAAAACCATCTCAGTGTAGTTTTACATCTCCTCTCTCAGGCTTCTCTCTGGAGCTCTAGTAACAACAGGTCAGTGAGCCAATCAGAAGAGAGGAGGCTCTGAGCCTCTCTTCTGATTGGCTGACTGTTTTCTGAGTGATCCAATAAAAATAAAGCAGATTTCAGGTAAAAACACTCAGAGAAACCAAATCCTGCAAGGTTTGGATGGTGGGTCCAGGTGGGCGGGGCTTGGTGACTGCTTTGTTGTGACATCACAAAGTTCCAGAAGTCCTGACGGCTGGTTTTAAGGCTCAGTTTCTGAATACAGGCTGTGTGCATTTCTCTGTGGACTGAGGCTTTGATACTTTCACAGTATTAATATAGAAGCTAGAGCTGATCTATAATCACACTACACATGGACACAGACCTTTACACTGGAGGAGCTTTAAACATCTGAACCCAGAGGTCACGAGCTCCTGTCAGTTGTGACTTATGATTTTCCTCCCTGAACTCACCTGTCAATTTTAGCTGAATTTTCAAAATAAAATAGCTAGAAATTGAAAAGTAATATGTGAGGGAGGGGAGTTTCTTGGCACTCGACACTCAGCAGCTGCAGCGGCGTGGACACTGTGATGTGCCGGGAAGAAAAGAGTAGAAACGATAGACTTTATTCAAACTACTCACACTGTCATCAGCAGATGGAGGCTGAAGTATCAGGAGAAGCTTTTGTGCAGAAAACTTCATCTTCCACTGGCTGTTGAATCTTAAACTCTGCAGAAACTTGGTGGAGAACAAACTCCAGAGCTCATTTCCTTCCTCAAATTGTTCCTCTGTGTGCTCAGCCTCCTTTGCTTTGACGTGTTTTTCCACCAGTCACATTAATAGTTTCTGAATCCCATTTAAAGTCTCAGACAAAAACCTGAATCAGACAGAGAACAGGCTGCCTGGTTACCTGCCAGAGCCGTTGGACCAAATACATTTAGACGGTTGGTGTTGATTTTTCCACCTCGCCTGTCTCACTACAGACACAGGAATGAAAGCACACACCATCTCCTGGACTAGTTTTCATACCAGTCTGTGAAACAGGTTTGTAACGTGCGTCTCTGCAGGAGAGGAGACAGATGAAAGGGTGTCACGTCGAAACGACACAGATGAGACAAAAAGCCTCCCCCGGGGTTTCTCCCTGTGAGAAATCAAAAAGAAAAACAGACCTAAATGACATAAAAGCTCATTGAAGAGGGAAACAGTACAACAAGAAAGACATGAACAAGGCTGGGAAATATGTGGAGGAAGTGAAAGGCTCTTATTTTGTAGTTGCTGAGTCTGCTCGCTGTGTCTTATGTTCAGTTATTCCTCCGCCTCCTTTAGTAATAATGATACATGTGATGAAAGTACTTTATTTGCTGTATTGGAGGCGAGGCTCAGGCTTTACACATATCACATGACCATTCACCCACACTGAGCATGTGTGAGCCGGTGTAAACAGGAAGTAGATTGTCTCCTCTGCAGCTGTAGCATTAAAACAGAGAATGTAAGTGAACAACAGCTGCAAAGACAACAAGGTCAGTAACTCTGTCATTCATCATCATGTTGTATTCACCACTGGTAGTCCAGGCTGATGACAGCCAATCAGGAGAGACCGTGCGTGTGACCTCATCGTTTACAAAGGTCTCAGTTTCTGTCCAGACTACAACACAACCCCAGAGTTTTCAAAATAAAACACAACCCCAGCGTTTTTAGAATAAAACACAACCCCAGAGTTTTCAGAATAAAACACAACCCCAGCGTTTTCAGAATAAAACACAACCCCAGCGTTTTCAGAATAAAACACAACCCCAGAGTTTTTCAAAATAAAACACAACCCCAGCGTTTTCAGAATAAAACACAACCCCAGAGTTTTTCAGAATAAAACACAACCCCAGAGTTTTCCAAAAAAAATGTGTCCAGCAGTCTTTCTCTGTTTTTGTGTCTTGAAATCTCAGGAGTCATGTGGACGGAGGAGGAAATGTAGGAAAAGAGACGAGTTTTAAAATGACAATGTCGTAATGTGGACGTAGCCTCAGTGTATTGGAAGTGCTCTTCCTCTTCCTTGCAGTTCCAGAGGCGCTGGGAAACAGGAGCAGCTTGGTAGACAAGAGGTGTGGCCCTAAGCCCCCGGTCTGCATCCATACATGTCCAGACCTGAACCAGGTTTGAACCCAGTCTGTTTCAGGCTGTAAACGCCTCCCTGATAGAACCTGTTTGAGCCAGAAACTCCAACTCCGTGACGAGGCATTCTGCTGACCGGTGGTGGAAATATGATCACTCAGTCAGTCAGGGCAGTCCAGATTATAGGGCATTATGGGATACTTCTGCAGTAATAACATTGAACTTGGCGCTCTCTGTCTGTGCTTCATCTCTCCTCATCAGTGTCTCAACAACAGTTCACTGGACTGATTTAGAAACATATAAACCTGCAGTACAACAGAGACCGGATCTGATCCTGTTTATTCTCCTGACGTGGACAGTTTGTAATAATCTTAATGTTCATCTGTGTTTTCTCTTCTGAACCTCTGACCTTCCTCTCAGTGATGTCGCCTCGTTCCCACTAATTAACTTGTCGACGACAATGTTATCAACAAGACTCACGGTGTAATTAACCTGCCTCATCCTTTAGATATGACACTTAATGAACGTGTCCCGCTCAGTCACCTCCATCGTGACATCATGACTTCACAGGGGGTCAGAGGTCAGAGGTCAGAGTTCAGGTTCAGGAGTCGGGGGGGGGGGGGCGGGGGGGGGGATCGGGAATGAGGATCATTGCTCTGAGATTTATGTACAGAAATACGTGAGGGAACATCCTTGTTTAAAATAGCTGTGTGTGTGTGTGTGTGTGTGTGTGTGTGTGTGTGTGTGTGTGTGTGTGTGTGTGTGTGTGTGTGTGTGTGTGTGAGAGAGAGGTTTGGATAGAAAACAACTAGGACAGCGGAGGCCCTTGCTACCAGACCTGCAGGCAACCTGGCATCACAAACTGCTAAGCTGGACAGTGCTGTGTGTGTGTGTGTGTGTGTGTGTGTGTGTGTGTGTGTGTGTGTGTGTGTGTGTGTGTGTGTGTGTGTGTGTGAATGTGTAGTTGTCGGTGTTTGTTAATGTCTCCATACACGTTTGCGTGTGTGTGTAAATGTAAGGGTGTGTATCTGATCCTGTTTGTGTGTTTTGGCTTATATGCCAGTGTGTGTGTGTGTGTGTGTGTGTGTGTGTGTGTGTGTGTGTGTGTGTGTGTGTGTGTGTGTGAGGTGCTAATGCTTGCCTGGCACTGAGATTTGTACCCTGCAGGGTTTCACCTAACACAATGAAACGACACAACACTCTGCAGAGTTTAATGAGTGTGTGTGTCTGTCTGTGTGTGTGTGTGTGTGTGTGTGTGTGTGTGTGTGTGTGTTTGCATATAGATGTGCATTAAAGCGTCTTTGCATATACGCATGTGTGTGTGTCGGTGTAATGAGACAGGTGATTCTTCTGTGCTGCAGACCCTGTCGCACTCTGACAGATGGGGTTTTCACAGCACAGTGTGTGTGTGTGTGTGTGTGTGTGTGTGTGTGTGTAATGTATAAGCATTTCTCTATACCACCATCTGTGGTTGGATGCTAGTTTAGACTGAAATATTGCTTCATTCATCACCCAGCAGAACCCACACGCTATTTTTTGCATCGATATACTTGGTGTGTGTCTCCTCATGCATTTACGTGTGTGTGTGTGTGTGTGTGTGTGTGTGTGTGTGTGTGTGTGTGTGTGTGTGTGTGTGTGTGTGTGTGTGTGTGTGATGTAGAGTGACCACAGATCCATTGTACAGAATCCTCCATGTGGAAAACCTCTCCCTCTGCCTGCCTCCGAACATTCATCTACTGTGTGTGTGTGTGTGTGTGTGTGTGTGTGTGTGTGTGTGTGCGTGTGTGTGTGCGTGTGCATGTCTGACCCGAGGCTACAGAATGAGTGATGGTTTCCTGCCTGTGTGAAGCAGACTTGGGAGTTGCAGCTATGTCAGGACTAACACAAACACACAAACACACACAGTAATAGAATATATGGATGCTAACTGAGTCTCAGCCACTGACTGTAATGTGAGCAGCAGTGTGGAGTGACAGGCTGCTGTTCTGGGAAACATCGTGTGTAAACACACCAGGTGAAAAACTATGAAGTTTTATTTTGTATATCATAAAAACAACACACTGACGTCTTTGACTCTCTGGTGTAGAACCTGCTGATGCTCTGATGAAATCCTGTGTTTTTATATAACACAGACACATGATGATGAAATAATCATCATCACCATGACTGAGTGTTTCCACCTTGAACTGCAGTGAACCAATCACAGTCTCATAAACACAGATTCAGGGTTTCATACGTCACAGACCTAAGGAGCCAATCCTGTTAGCTGGTGGGGACGGGGGGCGGGGCTAAATACACCTGAAACCTTGTCAGTGCAGAGAGAGAGAGAGTTAGCATCAGCACAACCGCTAACACTGTGTGAGACCCTGCCAGTTACAAGCAACACCATAGACAAATAAAAGATGCTAACTATGCTAACGGTTCTGATCCGTCTGCTAGTCTCTGGTTCTGGTCTCAGACTCCTCCTCTGAGTCTGGGTCTGACTGAGGCTCAAACATGTGGCTGAGTCTCTCTGATGTTTCCTCCTCTCACCATCTGGATAAAGCTGTGAAGATTTTCAAAATAAAGCGTACACTTCTAGAACATGTTTTTGCAGATGTCCCCGTCCACAGCAGCTCATCACTGAGCTGCTGAATCTACTGCAGGTAACACACTGACTGTAGAGACACACAACCCCACGTCACATAATCTGAGCTGTCATTTTAAAGCAGCATTACACTGTATATACATGTGGTAGGGTATCCATATGTTAGACGGAAGCTCAGTAGGTCCAAATCTAAAAAGTAATCCCAGTCACATACATTAAATCCATGTGGAGTTCTGAACGCTCAGTTGTCTTCGAGAGGAAGGTGAAGTCAAGTGAGTCATCCTGTCAGACTGAACCTGAAGCTCCTGTTGACTCAGCAGCAGACAGACAGACAGACAGACAGACAGACAGACAGACAGACAGACAGACAGACAGACAGACAGCTGTCAGAGACAAGAGACAGTCACGTTCCTCTCTACATGTAACTCAGTGCTCCAACTGTTCCTGCGTTTTCCTGCAGAATAGAAACGGCTTTGTTTCATCACAGGCTGTAAATATGGAGGAGGACTTCTGCTCCTTGTGTCTCAGTCTGAATCCTGATGCTCAGCTCCAGCTGCTGCAGCTGCACGGCCGCTTGGTGACTGCTGTCATACGTAGAGTCTTAGTGCTTATGGTCATGTGTACGGAAGCTGAGAAAGGTTATATTCGCAAATATTTTTTATTCCGTTATCTCAAGATAACAATTTCTCGTTATCTTGAGATAACGAGAAATTATCAAGAGAAGATTGTTTTTGTTATTTCTAAATAATGAGATATTATCAAGAGAAGACCTTTTTTCTTATCTGGAGATAACGAGATATTATCAGGAGAATTTTTTTTTTGTTACCTTTAAATAACTAGATATTATCAAGGGAAAACTTTTTTTGGTTTTTGTTTTGTTATCCTGAGATAACTAGATATTAAGAGAAAACTTTTTTGAGGTAGCGGGATGAATAAATATCAGTGTGTTTGGCCTCTCTCAGCTCGTGTGCAGCACCATGTGCAGCGTCAACAATAAACCTTCACAGCTTCCTGCTCTAACAGGCGGAGCTTCAAAGGTTTCTTCACAACCTTTAATATCAGAGTCTCACAGCTCGCTGCTCCACGTCCAGCTCCACCTGGAAATCACCTGAGAAACCGTCACCTGTCGCACGTGTGTTTGCCTCATGTCCTGTCTGAACTCAGCGTTTATTAGCGTGAAGCTAAAGCATGATGGATCCCAGAGCGCAGAGATCATGTTTTGCAGTGAAACGACCAGACGTCCAGAGTTCACCTCTGTCCTGTGGAGCTATTTAAAAACTGCTCCATCACTTCTTCTTCTTCTCCTCTTTCATTTTCTCATCACCCCCTCTTGCTGTCATCCTCACTCTTCCTCTGCCTCCACCCACTCTCTGTCCAGCTCCCGAAATCTCTCTCTGAAGTCTCAGCTGATAGAGAGACAGAAATAGAGACGAGGGTGTGAAACAGAGAACAGACTCCTCTCTCTCTCTCTCTGTCTCTCTCTCCCTCTCTCTGTCTCTCTCTCTCTCTCTGTCTCCCTCTCTCTCTCTCTCTCTCTCCATCAGTCTCAGTTACAGATCCTTCATCTGCTTCTCCTTCGTCTGAGTTTAGATCCTGTTTTCTCTCTGCTCTGACATGACAGGATGAAAGGAGGGAGACGGACAGAGAGAGAGAGAGAGAGAGAGAGAGAGATGGAGGAGTGTGTGTGAATGAGGACATTATTGCATTAGTATTGATTTTCAGTCACATCCTCTCCCTCCCTCTCTCTCTCTCTCTCTCTCTCTCTCTCTCTCTCTCTCTCTCTCTCCTTCTGTTCACACAAAGCAAATAATCAATCATCAATCAAGTCCGATCATGTGCTGTGTGAACCTCCTGTTCCATTTCTTCTCCTCTATAATCATCAATCACTCCCTCAGCAGGAGATCTGTGAGTAGTATCACACGTGTGAGTAGCAGTAGAAGTACTCAGTAGTATTGATAGTAGTGGCAATATGTTACTTTAAGTCCTTTATTCAGCATCATGTGGCTGTGAGCAGGTATGAGGTCATTCTGTTTGTCTTTATAAATCCATGTGTCAACAATTAAAACTTCAGTAGTAGCAGTACTAGTACTAGTAACAGTAGTATCAGTAGTATCAGAGGTTTAGGAGGTTGTAGTAGTTGTACCATTGTGGTCATAGTGAGATAAACTCTGTTCACACACAGAGAAACTGAAGCTTCACAGCAGCAGAAGGTTCATAATGTAGTTTATAGTAAAAAAACGACACACTACACACCTATACACGGACATAAACACATACGCAGACGATGCTGTGTTATTCTATACACTAAACAAAGCATTAAAAAAATGAATGTACTAAATACAACAGAAACCAAACATGGTGGCAGTATTTGAAGAATGTTAGTGTAATACTACTTCTGTTCCTAGTGTAGTAGTATTATTAGTAATGGTATCATTGCTAGTAGCAGAAGTGATAATAGAAATAGTACTAGTGGTAATAGAAGTAGCAGTAGCTCAGGAAGTGTGTTGTCAGCGGTAAGGACTGGTAGATCTAGTTGTTTTAACACTAGTACTGGTCAGTAGTAGAAGACACTAGTAGAAGACACTAGTAGAAGACACTAGTACTGGTCAGTAGTAGAAGACACTAGTACTGGTCAGTAGTAGAAGACTTGTGGTGATGGAGATTTGAGCTGTGGAGCGCTCAACCTGCAGATTGTGTGAAGTCACTAACGATGCGTTTAAAGACTGTGGTGTGTTTGTGTGTAGTTCTCTGGACTGGTTCTGATGGTTCATGGCTCAGTGAAGTGTGTTTTCAGTGTGTTTGCTCTGGTGTTGATTGTTGTGTGTTGGTGACGTTGGTCTGAGGTAGAGATAAAACATTTGACTTGACGTGGCAGAGGGAGTCACTGTGGGTGAGTATCAGCACATTCACATGTTTCTGTGCAAGTGAGTGACTCTGATGCAGCAGCTCTGCTCTGGACCGGTTCCATCTCTGTTCCCACGTCGCAGAACCTTCTCCTGCGTGTTCCGACTCCCATGACACGGTCACCTGCTCAGGTGTGGTCTGCAGCACAGTCTTCACAGAGCTGTAGGGAGAGAGACGGAGAACCCAGTTTAACGTCTTTAGTATCTCCAACCCATGAAACAGCTGCTGCAGCGTGTTATATACAACACGCTGCAGCAGGTGAAGTGGCGTGTTATATACAACACGCCACTTCACCTGCTGCATGTTTGGAGTCTCAGCTCTGTGGTTCCCGAAATAATTACATCAGTTCATTTCATTCACACACACACACACACACACACACACACACACACACACACACACACACACACTCTGCAAGCATTAAAACACTTGCAAACACACACAGCACATGTTTATATACATGAGGATACACAGCAACTAAAATTCATGAAAAATGTTTTCAAGTACCTATGCGCACGCACACACACACACACGCGCGCGCACGCACGCACACACACACAAACACACGCGCGCACGCACACACACACACACACACACAC
>NW_019174567.1:647394-668789 GCF_002260705.1 Seriola dumerili | reverse complement strand
AAATGTTTTCAAGTACCTATGCGCACGCACACACACACACACACACGCACACACACACACGCACACACACACACGCACACACGCACACACACACACACACACACACTGGAGGCAGTCAGAGATGTGGAACTGTAAAGCATGCATATATAAGCAGCACGGGGGAGCAGCGTCTCTCCCAGCAGTTCCAGCCTCATGTTTTTCAAACAGTCAGAAAAGTCTGAAAAACACGAGTCTCTGCTCCGCTGGGGGACGGAGGCAGCGGCGGCGGCGGCGGCAGCAGCTAACAAGGAACCTCTTTAAAAAATAAAAAAAAAGCATCCTCTTCTTCTGTGGTGTCTGAGCATATCTGCCTTTGTTCATCCTGACATCCTCTCCCCCTTCACCCGGCTCCACCACTCTCAGCCCGTCTCTCAGCCCGTCACTCAGCCCGTCACGTGGCGCCTCTCCAGTCTGGTTTCTCAGGTTAGAGTCCAGATCCAGATCCAGCTCTCTGGGGCGGCGGGCTCCTCCTCAGCGTCTGCTGGTGGGTGTTTGGAAGATGCTCTGCTCTGCCAGGATCTGCAGGAAGTGTGACAGCGTCGCCCCCTCCTCCCCTAAATTTAGTTGTTCGATGGGCGTTCTTTCAAAACAAAAGAGTCTAACTTTGAAAAGCTAATTCTGAATATAGACATAAAGAGAAATGATAAATAAATGAACATTTATAATATTCCACAATGTTACAGCACGTTCTCTGGAATCTGGAGTAACATGTATATTTTTCCTTTCTGCTCATTTTCCATACATCTCATTTGTTATTTATGCTCAACACATCCTGAGTCTTACTTCACACTGTATATAATTACATATGTACAGAATATTTCCTCCCTGAGGAGCTTCTAGTTCCAGCGCTGCTCGTTCACTAGCAGAATATTTTAAGAGCCTGTTAAACAGCAACTGGTTTTGGGTTGTAACTGTGGGTTGGTAGTTTCCTGTTCAGGGAGAAGTGATGGTGGTTGATCATCAGTCATGTTTAGGAACATGCTGCATGTTTTTGTTGGTGAGACACGACGACAGGAGTCAGCTGTTGATTTGAAGTGTTGTGCTGAGAATCGTATCTGTGTAATATTCAGATATTAATAATATTCCAGTTTAATCAGCCAGTTACACGGGAATATCTGAGGCCGCATCCACTCTAATACATGTTAGTTATCGAATGCATCTCTTTGGTTGTGTTCACTCCTGGTGTCCACACTCTTTTTATCATTTTCATCACATTTTTCACATTTTTATTGTAAATATTTTATTGTAAAATGTTTTATTTGTATTTGATCTATCTGACCTGCAGGACGTGCGTTTGCTTCATCTTTCTCTTTATTGTTTCTTCTTACTCTGTTTATTGATCTGCACCAAAACACCAAAGCAAAATCTGATTCTGATTCTGGTCCTCGAGACTTCAGGAAACGCTGCTGGACCCGTTGTATTTTATTTTGAAAACTCCAGGGTTGTGTTTTATTTTGAAAACTCCAGGGTTGTGTTTTAATCAGGAGACTTTTGGAAACGACGACACCCCCCTTCACCTCCTTCATCAGTCCTGATGGATCCTTCCCTGATGGTCTTGCTCCTATCACATGACGAGTCTTTGTGCTAAGCTAGGCTAACATGTCCTGGTCATATTTCATAAAATGTCTGTGTTCCTTTGTCCTCATGTGAAGCAGTGGTGAGACAGTCCTGGTGAAACATGGTGAAATCTACCTGATGTTTTCAGGGTCGTCATAGTCGGAGGTTTTCAGCGTCCCAGTCTGTGTTTCCCGTCACCATGACAACCTGTTACTCTCAGTACCAGCTCCACCTCATCGTCAGCCCAGAAAAAAACATCTCTGGTCTCAGTTTTCACCTTTGCTTTTCCTTGTTTGGAGCATTTTCTGTAACTAGAATCATCCAGCTGCTGAGGAGACAATCTACTTCCTGTTTACACCGGATAGCACATGCTCAGTGAACATGAGTGGTCATGTGATGTGTGTTTTCAGGTGTGCTGCGATGGACGGAGATCGTTTTTATGTAGTGTAGATGTAGCTAGTGATATCTGACGTCGGATAACACTAGCTAAATGTAGCTAACATAAGCTAATGGTCAGTTAAAAGTAACAGTGTAGTAGTAGAACCTCTGAGGGGACGGATTTAAACGTTACACAGTGTAGTTTAATCCAGTTTACTGTGTGAATCAAAGACTGATGGACTTAAATGTTTCTCCTTGGACCTGCTGTAGCTCCACGCTGCTCTGTGACAGACTCTATTGTTGCTTTTATAGAAGCATAAATTAAATAAAGTCGAATCTTTAGCAGCAGAAATGAGTGAATATCAGGCCTCGACCTGGTCAGTGTCTCCGCTGAAGACACGTCCACGCCTCCAGTCCTGCTGGGGATTAAACCTGCTCCAATTAAAACACTGGAATCTACTCAAACTATTCATTTGAACCTTTCATTCATCGGAGTCATTGACTCGGAAATTTTCCTAATGGAATTTTCCAGTAACAGAAGAAATGAGGTATTATCAACTGTCCCCGGCCGCTTCCTCTTCTCTTTGCTTTTCTCTCTGTTCACCATCAGGAGAGAAATCCCTCGCTCCCTGTGTGTGTGTGTGTGTGTGTGTGTGTGTGTGTGTGTGTGTGTGTGTGTGTGTGTGTGTGTGTAAATATGTAAATGTGTGTTGCCCAACCAGCCAAAACTAGGCCATCTTCTCTGTGAACACCTGAATAGCAGCGAGACAGAGATAGTGGGACGAGACGGAGAGCGAGGCCGGAGGTGAGGAGCTTACAGAAATATCTCAGGCTGAGCTGCTGCTTCACGTCCAACTCACACTGATTCACATCCAGAGCAACAACAACATGATCTTCTACTTCACATGTTACATGTATGTTCTGAACAACATCACATATGTTTCTCCATCGTCTTTTGATAAAGAGCTAAGAACATATTTAAAGCACCGTTCCTCTGCACATGTGGAGTTTGTATTAATGTGTCAAACTGAAGTTAAAGCTCCTCCAGTGTAAAGGTCTGTGTCCATGTGTAGTGTGATTATAGATCAGCTCTAGCTTCTATATTAATACTGTGAAAGTATCAAAGCCTCAGTCCACAGAGAAATGCACACAGCCTGTATTCAGAAACTGAGCCTTAAAACCAGCCGTCAGGACTTCTGGAACTTTGTGATGTCACAACAAAGCAGTCACCAAGCCCCGCCCACCTGGACCCACCATCCAAACCTTGCAGGATTTGGTTTCTCTGAGAGTTTTTACCTGAAATCTGCTTTATTTTTATTGGATCACTCAGAAAACATTCAGCCAATCAGAAGAGAGGCTCAGAGCTTCCTCTCTTCTGATTGGCTCAGAGCCATAGGTGAAGGGAAAGAATAGAACAAGTAAAGAACAGAGAGAGAGAGAGGTGTTAAAGGCTGGAGGTAGGTATTATGTGTGTGTGTGTGTGTGTGTGTGTGTGTGTGTGTGTGTGTGTGTGTGTGTGTGTGCGTGCATGTGAGAACAGGCCTGACAGTATCTCAGGGCTACATCAGTGGCCATTAGTATTTTGCAGCACGAACACACACTTTGACAGGTCGGCTGCAACCGCCTGCAGAGAAGGACTGTGCGTGTGTGTGTGTGTGTGTGTGTGTGCGTGTGTGCGTGTGTGCATGTGTGTGTTTGTGTGTGTGTGTGTGTGTGTGTGTGTGTGTGTGTGGGTGGGCTCTGCTGGTTTTGACCTCTCCTTTCATGTGTTTATCTCACCTCCAGATGAACCTTGATGAGCCAAGACACACACACAGACACACACACACACACACACACACACACACACACACACACACACACACACACACACACACACACACACACACACACACAAACAACATCCCTCCTCAAATCCTCTGCTCATCAAATATAAATGATCTTCTCACCATCTGGAAAGGAATCTGCAGCAGCTCTTCATCCTCTCTTCACCTCTCCTCTCTCCTCGTCTCCTCTCCTCGATTCCTCTCCTCAACTTGTTTACTCTCCTTGTTTCCTCTCCTCTTCTCTCCTCCTCTCCTCTCCTCTCGTCCTTGTTTCCTCCTCTCTTCTTCTCTCCTCTCCTCATGAGCTGATTAGATTTTGGGGGTCAGAGGTCAAAGGTCAGGGTCAGTGTGACCTCACTAAACACCTTCTTGACCGTAACTCATGAACTCATCCTCTAATTATCAAACAGTTTAACTCTGATGTCAATGTGATAACATTCTCTCTTTTCCTTTATTGTCTCCTTCACCTCCTTTCTCCTACGTGTCATCCTCCTTCCTGTCTTTTATTCTGCCTCTCCTCCTCTCCTCTATCACCGTATCCTCTCATCTGTCTTTTCCTTGTCTTCATATCTCCTTTCCTAACCTCTCATCTCCTTCTCTTCTTTCTCAAACCTTGCTGCTTTTCATTAAACCTCCTCCTCTCTCCTGTCACTTCCTGTTTTTTTTCTATATCCTTATTTGTCTCCTCCTCTTCCTTCCTTCCTTCCTTCCTTCCTTCCTCATCGTTTGTCTCTCCTCTTCCTCTCTTCCTCTTCTCCATCTGCTTTTCTCTCCTCTTCTGTGTTTCCTCCTCTTTCCTTCACTGTGTTTGTTTCCTCTTGAGCTTTGATGCATCGGCAAGTTAGTGCAGACACACACACACACACACACACACACACACACTCTCTCGGGGAGTATGGAACCTTGTTCGTATCAGCTTCAACATCAGTCATCTGTCAGCACAACTTTTATCTGTACATCTCTGCCTGTCTCTCTCTCTGCCTGTCTGTCACTGTGTCTCTCGGCCTCGTTCATCCTTCTCTCTCTCTTTCTGACACACACACACTCACACTCACACTCACACTCACACTCACACACACACACACTCATACTCACACACACACACACTCATACTCACACACACACACACTCATACTCACACACACACACACACACACACACACACACACACACACACACACACACACACACACTCACACACACACACACACTCACAGTAGCGGCTCATCTTTATCTTCTCATCGTTCCTCTCTGGTAGAGCCGCTGAATAAATCAACTGCAGGAAAAGCAGAGATGGAGACAGGGAGATAGAGGGATGGAGGAGGTGGAGAGGGGCATGATGGGAAATGATATGACAAATATATACAGTACATGTTCCTATTCTCACCGGGAGAGAGAGGGAGAGACAATGGAAGAGGAGGAGGGAGGAAGAAAAGAGAGAGAGAGACTGAATCTGTGTGTGTTTAAAAATCACAAATTACACCTGTATCAATTTCTCCCTTCATTTATTTCATATCATGTTTTCATTCTTCACACTGTTTAATTTATTATCCATTTATTAATGATAGAAANCACACACACACACACACACACACTCACAGTAGCGGCTCATCTTTATCTTCTCATCGTTCCTCTCTGGTAGAGCCGCTGAATAAATCAACTGCAGGAAAAGCAGAGATGGAGACAGGGAGATAGAGGGATGGAGGAGGTGGAGAGGGGCATGATGGGAAATGATATGACAAATATATACAGTACATGTTCCTATTCTCACCGGGAGAGAGAGGGAGAGACAATGGAAGAGGAGGAGGGAGGAAGAAAAGAGAGAGAGAGACTGAATCTGTGTGTGTTTAAAAATCACAAATTACACCTGTATCAATTTCTCCCTTCATTTATTTCATATCATGTTTTCATTCTTCACACTGTTTAATTTATTATCCATTTATTAATGATAGAAAAACAAAAGATAGATAGACAGACAGATAGATAGATAGATAGATAGATAGATAGATAGATGATAGATAGATAGATAGATAGATCGATAGATGATAGATAGATAGATAGATAGATCGATAGATGATAGATAGATAGATAGATAGATAGATAGATAGATAGATAGATAGATAGATAGATAGATAGATAGATCGATAGATAGATAGATAGATCGATAGATAGATAGATGATAGATAGATAGATAGATAGATAGATAGATATAGAAAAGATAGATAGACAGACAGATAGATAGATAGATCTGGAAAAGACAGATGGGCCTCTTGTGTCTACATGGTGTAATCTGCTCTGCTCACATTGTTTCCTCTCTTTAATCACGGCGCCTCGAAACTAAAAAAAAAGAAAAAAGAATCAGATAGCGAGTTAATGATCTGCTGATCAGATTGTTTCACAGCCGGCTGCTCGTGTGCTCTGACTGCTGCTGCGTGCCGACCCCTTAATACAACAAATTAGGAGGCGAGCGCGTGTTCTAACCCTGTGGCGAGTAACGGGAGGAAGTTCAGCGTTTGGCTCAAGGGCACTTTGACAGAAATGTGGAATATAGATAATATGAGACCGTGGTGTTTGTTGGGAACATGAGGCCAAATTAAAGCTCCATGTTTCTTCTTCTGTGTTTTATTTGAAGTGTTGATCCATCAGAAGATATAAAAACCATCTCAGTGTAGTTTTACATCTCCTCTCTCAGGCTTCTCTCTGCAGCTCTAGTAACAACAGGTCGGTGAGCCAATCAGAAGAGAGGAGGCTCTGAGCCTCTCTTCTGATTGGCTGACTGTTTTCTGAGTGATCCAATAAAAATATAGCAGATTTCAGGTAAAAACACTCAGAGAAACCAAATCCTGCAAGGTTTGGATGGTGGGTCCGGGGGGGCGGGGCTTGGTGAATGCTTGGTTGTGACATCACAAAGTTCCAGAAGTCCTGACGGCTGGTTTTAAGGCTCAGTTTCTGAATACAGGCTGTGTGCATTTCTCTGTGGACTGAGGCTTTGATACTTTCACAGTATTAATATAGAAGCTAGAGCTGATCTATAATCACACTACACATGGACACAGACCTTTACACTGGAGGAGCTTTAACTGATGAGAGGACACGTGAGCAGGTGAAGTCCGACTTCAGAGACTCTGATGTGCGGTTCCCTCCACGTGTTTGTGGCGTCGTCTCTTTTCTGATTCTTGAAAATCAGATAAGTTTTCTTCCCTCCGACCGACACAAGCACAGTCTTTTTCTGAACTACAAAGTGGGACAGCATCAGAGACGAGCCCCCCCCCCCCCCCCCCCAGCTGACAAACGTGCCGGGGTCAGTGCAGAGACGGTGCGTGCAGAGTCAGACTGATGTCGTCCCGAACATCTGTGCTGTTACAGCTGAGACAGAACATCTGTAAACGAGTCGACGTACAGATGTAATTCAACATGTCGAGCTCAATCACACGTCTGTATTAAATTATTAATGTACTAGATAATCAGAGTTTCTGCAGGTCAGGGAGACTTTGTGTCACACACAGTAAATCACCATCAGATTTTAAGTTTTAACATTTCATGTCTTTCATTCAGGTGGGAACGACTCCAACCAGTTATAATTAGTTGTATTAATTAGTCATTAATGTTTGATCGCTCGTCTGATAAACGATGCCTCATATCTCAGTCTTATGTGTCGTAGATAAACAGAACCATGTCTTCACACACACACACACACACACACACACACACACACACACACACACACACACACACAGAGACACACACACACACACACACACACACATCACACGACAACACACAGAGACACACACACACACACACACACACACACACACACACACACACACACACACACACAGAGACACACACAAACACACACACACACACACACACACACAGACATTTGAGGAAGGTGAAGTTTTTAAAACTGAAGGCCAGAACAGAGCGAGCGACTGTTTCTGCTTGAAAATGTCACCAATCCATCAATCTGATAGGTAAAGGCCAGTCCACTCATTATACTGTGTGTGTGTTTGTGTGTGTGTGTGCGTGTGTGTGTTTCTGATGCTGCTCTTTTAGAAGGAAAGGCTGCTGACCCAGCGGAGGCAGCACACACACACACACACACAGACTTATGTGGTGTTTTTTAATGAGCCTCTGACTGGTCATCTATAATTCATCTTCAATAGGTCCGGTCTGATCACTTGGTCACTGTGTGTGTGTGTGTGTGTGTGTGTGTGTGTGTGTGTGTGTGTGTGTGTGTGTGTGTGTGTGTGTGTGTGTGTGTCAGACATGATATTATATAGAAACAGTGAAAAGGTCTTTAAACTCATTTACCATGAACAGTGTTATGTAAATATAGTGTTGATTTCATCGGTGTGTCACACCTAAAGACTGTAAACAAAGATGGCCGTTGCCTCTGTGACATCACCCAAAGGTTTCTGAAGCTCAGAGTGAGCTGCTCCACCATCACCATCTTGGCAGTGTCTGACTCCGCCTCTCCCTCCCAGCTAATCCAGTTATAGTCAAAGAGGAGGGGCGTGTGTGGAGCTGAGACTCTGTTTGTGTCAAACACACACTCACCCATCTGTCACTCAAAGAGGCCACGCCCTCAATCCTCCATAACTGTAGTCCTTAAATGAGCACGGTTCTTTGTCTTTTTGATGTATTGATGATGATGATGATGATGATGATGATGAAATGTATCTGTGTCTCTCCAGGTGCACCACTCTTCACTACGACTCTGATCTTCCTCCAACCTCCATCATCATCACCTTCCACAACGAGGCCAGGTCCACCCTGCTGCGCACCATCAGGAGGTAACACACACACACACACACACACACACGTCCGTTTTGTTTTCAGGGTGTCGGTTCATCTCGTTCTCATGGACACGATATCTCAGAAACACGAGGACGTTCTAGTGTGATTGGGTTTTTTATCTGATCTCTTCAGACTGAATTTTCAGAACTGGGTTTGAGTTTTCATCATTTCATAACACCTGCAGGAGAGATTCTGATGTCACAGTCCAGTCTGAGTGTGGACCTGCTCAGACCTGGTCCTGCTCAGACCTGGACTTGTTCAGACCTGGACTTGTTCAGACCTCAGTGTAGATGTCGGCTGCTGAGCAAAGAAACTTTCAGCTGCCAGATTGTGCAGCAGAACAAAACCTCCACACACATTTAAACTCTCCTGACCCTCAATCTCTGAACCATCGCTCTGCCGTACAGTTTGATGATATCAGCAGGTCGCCACACACACACAATAAACACACACACACACACACACACACACACACACACACACACACCTCCAGGTTTTGGCCCGAGTTCAGCTCATTATACCAGTCAGTCAGCAGGGACCGCCGCGTCTCCTGACTATCACAGAGGACATTGTGTGTCTGTGTGTGTGTGTGTGTGTCTGTGTGTGTGTGTGTCTGTCTGTGTGTGTGTAAGTGCGTGAATGTGTGTGTGTGTGTGTGTGTGTGCTGCCCTTCTCAAAGCTCTGCAGTTTTCAACCAATTAAAAGACAATCTGTCTCCCTGGGCCCCTCTGCTCCCTTTGGCTCTGGCTCTCTCTGTATATCTGTGTGTGTGTGTGTGTGTGTGTGTGTGTGTGTGTGTGTGCTGACTTGGAGCTGGAAGTAGTTTAGCTGCCTTTTATTTTTAGTTTGTGAATGTGGAGCAGTGGTCGTCTCCAGGAAGCTGCAGATATTCAGATTCAGATTTGAGATGAAAACATTTCAAAGACGTTCACGGCAGCGACGATCCAAACACACACGAGTGTGTTGGAGCGTCTGTCTGTCTGACTGTTAAAGATCTCTTACACGTGTCATTATACTGTTCTTCTGTTTACAATGTGTTGGGAACAAACAGCACAGGGCGGTTAGCCTGTGCAGTGACGGCCATCTTGGCTGATGATCAGAGGAAGACAGGATTTGCCGCCAACGATGTGCTGAACGAAAAATCCAAAATGGATCCTCATTGTTTCAGATGGTTGAACCACAGGAGGAAGAGAAAACAATACGCGTCTTTAATGTTACCTGCCTCCCAATAGTGATCGCAGGTATCACAAGATAATGCTAGCTAACAAACTGTCACCATGGAGACAGAGACTCTGCGTAACACCCTCTGATTAGGAGAAATGAAACCTTAAGTAGAAAACTGAAGGTGTGTTGTGGACCGGCCCCTGATGGTCTGGACCACAGACTCTACAGACACACAGGTTCCCTGATGGAGTCGGACAAATATGGATTAAAGATCAATAACACAAAGATCAATAATGGATCTGAGCTGACCTTTCAGCAGTTTAACAGACATGTAGCTCATCATAAAGATCCATGAGGGAGGATGATGCTGAGCAGAGCTGAGTCACTGCTCTGGGATCTACAGCTGCTGTCTGGAACCAAGAGAAGCACCAATAAAGAAGAAGAGTGGAACAGGTCACTTCCTGTTTCATGTCTTCACCGTGGAGTGAAAGGGTTAACAACAGACCAGCTGATGCTCCCCTGGTGTGTGTTCGTCCTGAGGGGGAGACGGGGACACGTGAGTCATGAGACCGAAACGGCAACTTCTTTTCTTTTATGTTCAGAAGCTGCACACGCCACGTTTTTTTGGAGAGTGGTGGGCGGTTGCCTTGGAAACAAAGTTTTCAAACAAAGTTGTTTCACACAATGTCTCCTCCCTCTGTGTGTGTTTGTGTGTGTGTGTGTGAAGCAGCGAGCCCACTGGTTATCAGATGGGTCCACAGAGAGGTCAGAGGTCAGAGGTCATTAGTTCATGGACCATCCAGTGATTTTTAGCCCATTAGCTACAGATTGTACCAGATGTATAAAACAGCTGACCCACACAAACCTGTCATGGAGGGACACAACTGGTTTAAGTTTGGGGCTATTTGCACGTTTTGCTATTGCTACATAGCTAACGTTAGCATCAACAGCTGTTTACTGACCAGTCTCTGCGGGAGCTTCAGCCGTGGTCACATTGCTCCTCTGAGCTGAGCTGCTGCTTCAGACTGGACGCTACAGTGACTATGCGTGGAGCTAGCTGATTAGCATGCTAACTTCAGTAGAAGAGAAGAAGTGGTAGAAAAAGAAGCTAAACAAGAGTCAACATTGGTGTTAGTTTCCACCTCTGGAGACAGATGTTGGTGAGTGAAGGAAAGAGGGTTGATGCTGAACTCTCAGTAGACTGGTAAGTAAACAGCTGCTAATGCTAACGTTAGCTAGTAGCAAGAGCAAAACTTATAAATAGTTCCTTAAATCAATTTCTTAAATGAGTCTTTGATGATGTTGCGGCCGTCGTCTGATGGATTAGAACTGACCCTGGTCTTGACTCCTGCATTTGAGGTTCATGATGAATAGAAACATTTATATTGTAGCTCTAGAACGTGGTTCCTGCCGCTCACATTCACAGTCTCACTGTCCTCAGAGATGCTGCCGCTGTGCCCTTGAGCAAGGCGTTTAACCTGCACAGCAGCAGCAGCAGCAGCAGACGACGTTAGCTGCTGCCAAGTGTGAGTGAGTGTGTGAAAGTGTGATAATGTGAAGTACTGAGCTGAGAGAAAAGCCTCCATCATCACTTCTTCATGGGTGAATTCCTCTGAAAAATGTCGATCTGCTTATTCTCCGATCTGCACCGGATCAGAGCGGGAAAGTTTACACAAGATACTCACTGTGCTCAAACTTCTTCTGAGCGGCTCACACATATTTAGTGGAAGAAAATTCAATCTCATTTCAAGCGTCAGTTTTCAAGCAGAAAAAAACAGATAATATCATGATAAGTTTTCTTTTTACTATCTGCAATCACGCTTTGCTCCGGAGACTCTGAAAACACTGAGAGCGCGTTGAGCGCCTGCGATTACACTATAAAAGAGTCGGATTCTGGAGCTGTGGGCTCTGGGGCTCGGCCCAACTCTAATACGTCTGATTTCTGAGACAATGACGGGCGCTCTGAAAGCTTTTCATCTCCTGATCAAAGAGCTGCTCTCTGACGGAGAACCAGGCCTGTCGATATTTAATCAAGCTCTGATCTGAAAATTGATCCCATCTCCTCTGTCTCCGCTGGGCGAGAGACAAGCAGAGAGAGAGAGAGAGAGAGAGAGGACATATTTGTTTTTTTTAATAGTTTGACTCTGTTTGGGCTCCGTGTGTGTGGATCCATTATTAAAGAGGAGCCACAGTAGCATCATGGGAAAAGGCAGAGGGAGAGAGACATCTCATTCCTCCCAAAATGGACGACAGATAAAACGAGTGACTCTGTAAGACGGATTCACAGACTGTAAACAAAGATGGCCGTCGTCCCTGTGACGTCACCCACAGGTTTTACACGTGTAATGAAATCATTACCAAGAAGATGCAGCCAGTGAGATCCATGAGCAGTATGGTGGAGCACACTGTTCAGACTGTGGGAAACATCTGTAGAGACGGAGGCCAACACATTCTAACACTTCCACCTTAAACTCAGCCATTAAAGGATTCAAGGATCATTTTTTATTGTCAAAAAATCCATGAAAAGAGTCAACAATGCATCGACAGCCTGATACTTCTTATTCCTCAGATAGTTTTGTTTGTGCTGCAGATTTCTGTCAGTAACTTTAAAAGAATAAAGACTTTAGAAGAACTCGAGAGAAAAGTCTGTAATTAGTGTTTGAACAGAGCGTGCGGTCGACAGTGGATTCTGTGTTTGGTTGCTGGTGAAATGGCTCCACAGTGAAACGACCGGACTCCCGTCACTTCACAGTCTAATTCGCCGCCTCCGTCCGTCGGGGTGAGCTCCAGCCCAGCAGCAGCAGCAGCCAGTGGGAGCGTAGAAACGCCACTTCTAGATCAGCACCAGCTCAGCACTTTCTGAGTCAGTGGTCAGTAAAGAGTCCGGATCACTTCCTCCACAGCTGATCCGTCAGGATTTATTAGGAGCAGGTCATTAGGTAGATTTACAGTCTTTGCTTTCTACTGCAGTTTCCCTGATTTATAAAGCCCTCAGATACGTCTCTGTTGTCCCGCTGTCTTCTTCTGTCTCTGTCCTCTTCTCTCTTTTCACCCAGGGAAGTCGTCCAGAAATTCCTCCTGTAATCAGATGAAGCGTTCTGCAGGTTCATTACTGAACTGATCCACCGTCAGCTGAGGTGTAAAGACTTTTACAGGACGCATCATCAGGGATCAGACAGTTTGTTCCTGCACGCAGCTCCTGTTTGAGATCATCACTGATGATCTGCTCACGCTGTAATTACTTATAGATTATTGGAGATTAGCGGTGATCAGACTGTATTTAACAGGGACTAACTAGCCTGTAGATCCCAGACGCGCTGACCAATGTAGATGTATGGCACCGTAGATCAGCAGTGATGAGACAGTATTTACTGGGAGCAGATATACAGCCTGATGCATCACTGGCGCTCGGACAGAGCGCAGCGTATTGAGCGGCTGAATCAGGATTTCTTTCCAGGAACAGTTTGAGGATCTGCTGCGAGAGGCTTTTCTGTCACGGCCAGATTTAAGACGCAGCTTCAAACAGCTAAATCTGTGTTTTCACTGCGACAGGTTCTTCATCCTGAGCTTCATTTAGAATAAAAACAGTTTGTTTTGTGTTTGTTTTAATGGCTGTCAGAGGTCCTGATAGAGAAACAGGCTGCAGAAAGATGGAGAGGTGGAGAGGGAGAGAGGAGTAATGAATAACTCCAGTGAGGTAGAGGATGGAAGAACCGGCTGTCAGGTAACCAATCAGCCAGAGAGAGAGGGAGGGAGGGAGAGAGAGAGGGAGAGAGGGGGGAGTGAGCTGAGGTGCAAACAGAGAAAGGTGGAGAAGGAAGAAGCTTTAGAGAGGATAAAGGAGAGAAAGAAACGCCCTGAGCAAAGTGTCTCTGCATGAAGAGAAGGAATTAATTTGACTTCTCACCTGCTGAAACCGAGTCGGTGAAAAACAATCCTGCAGCTGATTTACAGCAGGAGGCAGAGAGCTGCACGTGTCTGCAGCTGAGTCCTGAGGACGAGCCGACAATCCTCCGCCTGAAGTCGTCACAGACACACACTGAAATCTGGTTCAAGCAGCTAAAAACAGGAACATGTCGCCTCTTTCACCTGGAGCTGTTGGTGTGTGTGTGTGTGTGGTGATGTGTGTGTGGAGGGGGGTGTTAATGTGATGAAAGTCTTCTTGTCTTGAACGTGTTATAATCTGTTTTCAACTCATTTGTAGATGTAAACAGGAAGTACAAGTAAAGAAAACAGATGCACATGGAGCTAGTAGCTAGCGTGAAGCTAAATGCTAACGTCCAGATACTAACAATGCTAACATGCAGGTATAATGTTCACCATCAGGGTTCATCCTCTGTGGACCATGAATGACACTCAGACTCAAACTGAGTGCGTCTCCACAGGTTGAACTCTCACCTGAGCGTCCACACCTGTTTCACATTTAGCCTGTTAGCATCGTTAGCTAACCGACTATCTGTCCGTCCTTACAAACTGCCCGTCCAAGCTCCTCCCCCGTCTCTCCGAACAGAGAGGCAGATACAGAGTTCAGCCGACCGCCGCCTCGTCACAGCTGATCTTACTTTCTGTGAGCTGCAGATAGCTGCTCCCGGGGGGGGGGGGGGGGGGCCCCGGCCCNGAACTAGTGGCCTGTGAACCAGAGAATAGAAACTCCTGTGTGTGTGAGAGAGAGAGAGAGAGAGAGGGAGAGAGAGACAGAGAGAGACAGAGAGAGAGACATACATTTGAAATGTCTCTCTCTGTCTCTCTCTCTGTCTCTCTCTCTCTGTCTCTCTCTCTCTCTATCCTCCTTTATTATCCCTCCCTGCATCCATCACTCCTCCTGATGGGGTCCGGTGGGCCTCAGAGACTCCACACCTCCTCCTTCTCCTCTGTCCCTCGCTCCCTTCTTCACTTCCACTCCTCCTGAATTCAATCCATCTTTATCTCCACACCTCCGTCTCTGGTTGTGTCTCAATCAACCAGTGTCCTGCCTTCACCTCCTCCTTCTTCCTTCTCCTCCTTCATCCTTTCCTTGTAGCTCTTTCCTCTCTGTCTTCTTCCTTTCTTCCTCCTTATCTATTCATTCCCTCTCTCTTCTTTTTCTTCTTGTCCTCCATCGTTGCCTTTTATTCCTCTTTTATTTATTTATCTCCTCTATCTCCTTTTCTTAAACCTTCCATTGCAACTCTCTCCTATCTTCCCTTCTCCTATCTTATTTCCTTTCATTCTTTCTCTGCAGATATGATCCTTTCTTCTTCTGTTTCCTTTTCTGTCTTTCATCCTCCTCTTTTTTCTTCCTTCATCTCCTTTGTTCCTTTTTTTCTCTCCATCTCTTCCTCCTTCTCTCCTCCTCCTCCTCCTCCTCTCCTCCTCCTCGCCCCCCCCTGTCCTCTCCTCTCCTCCTCCTCCTCTCCTCCTCGTCCTCTCCTCCTCCTCTCCTCTTCTCCTCCTCGTCCTCTCCTCCTCCTCTCCTCTTCTCCTCCTCGTCCTCTCCTCCTCCTCTCCTCTTCTCCTCCTCGTCCTCTCCTCCTCCTCTCCTCTTCTCCTCCTCGTCCTCTCCTCCTCCTCTCCTCTTCTCCTCCTCGTCCTCTCCTCCTCCTCTCCTCTTCTCCTCCTCGTCCTCTCCTCCTCCTCTCCTCTTCTCCTCCTCGTCCTCTCCTCCTCCTCTCCTCCTCCTCCTCCTCTCCTCCTCCTCGCCCCCCCCTGTCCTCTCCTCTCCTCCTCCTCCTCTCCTCCTCGTCCTCTCCTTCTCCTCTCCTCCTCCTCGTCCTCCAACTCCTCTCCTCTCCTCCTCCTCTCTTCCTCCTCTCCTCCTCCTCCTCCTCTCCTCCTCATCTCCTCCTCTCCTCCTCCTAGTCCTCTCCTCCTCGTCCTCTCCTCCTCCTCTCCTCCTCCTCGTCCTCCAACTCCTCTCCTCTCCTCCTCCTCTCTTCCTCCTCTCCTCCTCCTCCTCCTCTCCTCCTCATCTCCTCCTCTCCTCCTCCTAGTCCTCTCCTCCTCGTCCTCTCCTCCTCGTCCTCTCCTCCTCGTCCTCTCCTCCTCGTCCTCTCCTCCTCGTCCTCTCCTCCTCGTCCTCTCCTCCTCGTCCTCTCCTCCTCGTCCTCTCCTCCTCGTCCTCTCCTCCTCGTCCTCTCCTCCTCGTCCTCTCCTCCTCGTCCTCTCCTCCTCGTCCTCTCCTCCTCGTCCTCTCCTCCTCGTCCTCTCCTCCTCGTCCTCTCCTCCTCGTCCTCTCCTCCTCGTCCTCTCCTCCTCGTCCTCTCCTCCTCGTCCTCTCCTCCTCGTCCTCTCCTCCTCGTCCTCTCCTCCTCGTCCTCTCCTCCTCGTCCTCTCCTCCTCGTCCTCTCCTCCTCGTCCTCTCCTCCTCGTCCTCTCCTCCTCTCCTCTCCTCCTCCTCTCCTCCTCCTCTCCTCCTCTCCTCCTCCTCCTCAGATGAACAGAGGTTATTGAGGAGGAGAACAAAAACACGTCCTCTCATTTTCTTGCAGTGAAACTTATGAATTTTTGATGTTTCCATCTTCCTCTTTAATGAAACAGTTTGAGCCTCGTCACATTTTCATAACAGGAATTTGGTCTGACATTTTCAATATGTTGTTTCATATGGCAGCGCCACATAATGGATTCATGAGCACCTTCCAGTGTGTGTGTGTGTGTGTGTGTGTGTGTGTGTGTGTGTGTGTGTGTGTGTGTGTGTCCTGGCATTTACTCATCAGTTCTCTGTACGTTCTTCTTCTTCTTCTTCTTCTTCTGTTTGTGAATATTTGAGACTAATATTTTCTTTTGTCTCTTTCTTTGTCTCCAGCGTTTTAAACCGAACTCCGGTTCATCTCATTCATGAGATCATTCTGGTGGATGACTTCAGCGACGACGGTGAGCTGCACACACACACACACACACACACACACACACACACACACACACACAGAGCAGCTGGGAACACAGTCTCAGGATCACGATGGAGATGAAAGCAGACCTCCATTCCGGGTCAGAGCCGTGTGGACAGTGTCTCACCTGCAGCTGTGTCCACTCCGTCCCCGGAGACAAAAGTCCAGGTGAAACAGACCGAACATCAGAGAGACGATCTAGATCTAGATCCGTTAGAGACGCTGATCCAAACATAATCTGTATTTATCATCATCAATGAAAAGACCAAAACCAGCTGTGAACTGATTAGAAAGTGAATGAAATGAAAACAAAATGTCAATAATAATATAAAAATAGTAGAATTAGAATTAATAGAATAAACTGATAATGAAATAAAGAAAAGCAAATGAAAATGAAATACACACATACATAAACATAAACATACACATCAGTAAAAGTAAAATAACCTGTTTCCACACACTGTGAAAACACACCAGTGAGTGTCACTGTAGCACTGAGTCACATGTTCCTTCATCACCATGAACACACACCGTCCTGCTGCCACAAACACTCACTACAGCACCGGATGTGGATGAATCCGCCGCTGAAAATAGTCCCAACACGCAACATAGTTCCCTCCTGTTTGAGTAACGTGTGTTAAAAACTACAGTGCCCAGATGTTTTAGTCATGTGTAAAAGAACAGTGGAACACATGGAGAGGTACACCTGGTTTACAGGTGAAGTCAAAGCTTCAGTGTGTGGACAGTTAAAAGCCTCGAGCACTTTTACCAGAGGAGCGATCACAAAAAATGTTGATGAGCTGTAGTTTCTGTTTTTCTCTCGGCTGCTGATAGAAAATAAATACTGCTGCGTCTCTGCTGAACTGACCCCGATACAATCAAACACATTTTTACTTTTATGGCCAAAGAAAAACATGAAGACTAAACAGAGAGCTCAGTGTGAACAGACCACAGGCTGTAAATATAAAGATGGACGTCACCTCTGTGACATCACCCTCAGGTTTCTGAAGCTCAGAGTGAGCTGCTCCACCGTCGCCATCTTGGCAGTGTCTGGCTCCGCCTCCTAACTCTCAGCTAATCCGAATATGGTCAAAGAGGAGGGGCGTGTGAGGAGCTGAGACTTTGGTTCATGCCAGTTTGTGGCAAGTATACGCTCGCCTACCTGTCACTCAAAGAGGCCACGCCCTCAATCCTCCATAACTTTCAGCCTTTGGTCTGTTTATTCCTCTGGGGCCATTAATTTGAAAAATCCCATTACCCACTTTTTAATTTTAAGATGGCCGCCTTTTCTGGCATAGGAAACATATTTTACCAGAGTGTTACCCACAGGACAAATTTCAATTATTTTCTAATGTAATCTTGTGTTTTAGACTCTAATTTCTAATGTCATGTGAAAAATTCTGCATAAAACACGATGTATTATGAATGATAACTCACTATTGCTAGGCTAGTTAGCAAGCTTTTTTGTGAGTAATATTTTTGCTGAAGTATACTTTCATTTCATTTTTTAAAGTGTACTAAATTTCATGATTTGACACCTGGATAATTTATATGAGAAAATAGTGGATGAACTTATTGCAAAAAATAAAATTTCTTTGCCAGAAATGGCGGCCATCTTGAATTTTTGAGTGGCTAACATGTTTTATCAAAAGAGTGATACCCAAGGAGGATTAGTGAAGTTTAGCACTTGTATCCACATTTGTGAAATATGAAGTTATCTGCTGAGCTAATGACTCACTGTTGGAGCCAGACTCTAGTGTTCATTAGAGGAACTGCAGGTTTTGGCTCTTAATTGTTGGCCTCATGTTGGAGGATGTTCAGGTGCTGCAGGTAAACTCTTCCTCATCAGCTGACAGGTTTTCAATGAACCAACAGAGAAAAGACATTAATCAAGACAAACGGAAACATAAAAGCTTCCTTCACAGCAGGAGAAAACATCCACACATCAACCATAACCATGTTCCTCCGCTGTCTGCCCAACACGCTGAGTCACAACCCTGACAGCCAATCAGGACAGCCGGTGCTGGGCGCACCACACAAGTGATGGAGGTTAAACAGTGTCAGGTTTACATGATGGAGGAAGGATGGAGACAGAGAGACGGCACACTCAGGTAAACAGAGTGTAAACGAGCAGCAGCAGGATGAACAGTGTGTGTACACTTGTAAACATGTCGGTGTGCAGCTGAACGTCTGATCCTCTCCTCCCACTCAGCAGCGAGTCATTTAATAACGCTCCTATCTCGCCTCGGGCTCTAATCCCACTTTGTTGCAGTTTTTTTTATTTTGGGATATCGGACCGAGCATGAATTCTGTTTTTACCCACGAACATCCTGCTGCACGTTCAGCAGACTGGACCTGCACCTCATCATCATGATTCTGAGGCTGTGGAGGAGGATTCCCAGCCTCACGTGCCCTCACGGCTTTTTAACAGCATATTATTTAACAATAATAATCATATAACAGTAGATATTATTAGAATATTTTTCATGTGAGACACAGTGATCCTGGATATTATGTCGATGTTTAGTCATTTCCTTTTTCTGTCTTGCTTTATGTGGTTTGGTCAAGTTTGCATTTGTACTGTCACCACTGGAGGTGACTGATTATTAAAGCTCCTCCAGTGTAAAGGTCTGTGTCCATGTGTAGTGTGACTATAGATCAGCTCTAGCTTCTATATTAATACTGTGAAAGTATCAAAGCCTCAGTCCACAGAGAAATGCACACAGCCTGTATTCAGAAACTGAGCCTTAAAACCAGCCGTCAGGACTTCTGGAACTTTGTGATGTCACAACAAAGCAGTCACCAAGCCCCGCCCACCTGGACCCACCATCCAAACCTTTGCAGGATTTGGTTTCTCTGAGTGTTTTTACCTGAAATCTGCTATATTTTTATGGATCACTCAGAAAACATTCAGCCAATCAGAAGAGAGGCTCAGAGCTTCTTCCTTTAGAAGAAAGTTTTGGAAAAAAAACATTCACCCATCATGATGGGTCAAAACATTTGTGTCTGGGTCAAAGTGTTTTGGTAGAAGCTCAGTGGAGAGGAGAGACCAGGCATCTCCTCTGGGTCAAAGGGCTCTGATGGAGGTTTTCAGTCATTCAGGGCCATTTAACTTTGACATGGTGTCACACATGGTTTCTTTTTTTAATATTTTCTCTCTTCATAACACAATAACACAGAGAGCAGATGGTTAGACGCTGAGTGATCACTATTTTTTTCCCTTGTGACCTCAATAAGAATTAAATGCAAGTAAAATGAGGTTAAAGGTCCATATTCAACCTCTGAGGCTAAAACACAAAGCTGCAGTTCCTCTAACGACCACTAGAGTCTGGCTCCAACAGGGAGTCAGTCCCCATAGACTCCCATGTTAAAATGTCCAACTTTACAGCAGAAATAAACATGTTTACAGCCTGGTACAGAAACTGTTTTGGTCTCTAGAGCTGATTTCCTCCTTCATGACACCTGTGTATATAACTCACCTGTTTACATTTTATTAAGGACTAAAGTTATGGAGGATTGAGGGCGTGGCCTCTTTGAGTGACAGGTGGGTGAACGTATGGTTGCCACAAACCGGCATGAACTGAAGTCTCAGCTCCACACACGCCCCTCCTCTTTGACTATATTTGGATTAGCTGGGAGTTACTGGGCGGAGTCAGACACTGCCAAGATGGCGAGGGTTGAGCAGCTCACTCTGAGCTTCAGAAACCTGTGGGTGATGTCACAGCGGCGATGGCCATCTTTATTTACAGTCTGTGTTTTATTTGAAGTGTTGATCCATGAGAGGAGGCTCTGAGCCTCTCTTCTGATTGGCTGACTGTTTTCTGACTGATCCAATAAAAATACAGCAGATTTCAGGTAAAAACACTCAGAGAAACCAAATCCTGCAAGGTTTGGATGGTGGGTCCAGGTGGGCGGGGCTTGGTGACTGCTTTGTTGTGACATCACAAAGTTCCAGAAGTCCTGACGGCTGGTTTTAAGGCTCAGTTTCTGAATACAGGCTGTGTGCATTTCTCTGTGGACTGAGGCTTTGATACTTTCACAGTATTAATATAGAAGCTAGACCTGATCTATAATCACACTACACATGGACACAGACCTTTACACTGGAGGAGCTTTAACCTGAGTGAAACGAATCGTTAATGTTTGTACCTTTGTGTTATTCACTGGTCACATCATCATATAATGATAAACCATGAAAACACAACAGTGTTTGATTGTTGAATAATTCTCTTTGATGAATTTTAATCAAGTTTATTTTCTTTGCTCAGTGGTTGATCATTTCTCCTTTTCTCTTATTATTATGGGGCTTGTTTTGAATCCAGATTTGATATTGTAAGTACAGGCAATATTTTCAAATTCCAATGTTGTTCAACATGAATTAAATATTAATTTCACTTTGGTAAATGACTCATTTCCCAGCGGTGCTGTTTTTTCTTTTTTCGTCTTTTCTTCTTTTCATTTTGACTCTTTCCACCAGAGAATATTTTGCACATGTATTACAGCAGACAGTTATATTTAAAATAATTTATTAATCCAGTGGGGAGCGCACACTCGGCTGAACAGCAACTACACTAAATGTCTGACTTGTCAGACTGAAAGCTTTGAATTGTCGTCCTGCTGCTGCAGAGCTTTTCAACTGGCTGCTAATTTCCCTGCAGAGTTTTAGAGAAATTATAAAGATATATATTACACAGCACACCATGCCGTGTTCTCTTCTATTATATATGATTCTATTCATCTGACTCTCTGCTGTTTTGTTCACAGA
>NW_019174567.1:634894-642394 GCF_002260705.1 Seriola dumerili | reverse complement strand
GAAATAGAAGAGAATCTTTTATTTTAACTAAAGATCTATTATTTACATCTAAATCTAAATCTAAATCTGTCAGAAATGGCGGCCATCTTGGAAAACAGCTGTTGTTTTTAAACTTCTAGTGGCTAATGGGATTTTTCCAATTAAATAGATATGGCAGTTGTCATATTTTGGTTGTTATTTAATCATTTTTTTCTTGTTAAATAGAAGAGAATCTTTTTTTTCTTTTTTAACTTTACATCTTTTATTTACGTCCTAAAATGTAGGATTGAGGTGGATGTGTTTCCTTTGCCAGGAATGGCGGCCATCTTGGAAAATGGTGGTCATTTTGAAATTTCAATTGAATCAAATGCCCCAAGGTCACACATTATTAGTAGTAGCATTAGATAAAGCAGTTGTCATATTTTCATTATAATTAATTTCTTTTCTTTTTAAAATGTATTTTTCTCATTTTCTCTCAGTTCGTAGTTTGTTACGTGGAAAAAAGAAAAATCATAATGAAAATAGAAGAAAATCTTTTTATTTACATCCTCAGAGTCAAAGATTCAACAGGAGAATCAATGAAATCTGTCCCGTGGGTGAAGTTCAGTTTGTGCTTCCTGTGCCTGAAATGGCAGCCATCTTGGAAAATGGCAGCAATAACTTGGACAGTAACTGGGATCTTGTTTGTGCGTACGAAGCATTTTAAAGCGTCACACCTGTCTGTGTCTGTGGGTCAGGTCTGATCAGGTCCAGAGTGCGGGGGGCCGACGCCGCCCGGGCAGGCGTCCTCACCTTCCTGGACAGCCACTGTGAGGTCAACAAGGACTGGCTGCCCCCCCTCCTGCAGAGGATCAAACAGGTGGGTGTGTGTGTGTGTGTGTGTGTGTGTGTGGGGGGGGTCAATAGCACCATGGGGGAAAATAGCCGTCGGTCTGATTGTCTCTCATTAAGAAATAAGTGCTGCACTCCCCCCCCCCTCTCCTCCTCTCCTCTCCTCCTCCTCTCCTCTCCTCTCCTCCTCTCCTCCTCTCCTCTCCTCCTACTCTCCTCCTCCTCCTACTCTCCTCTCCTCTCCTCTCCTCCTCTCCTCTCCTCCTCCCCCTGGTCTTTTCTCTTACATCACATTTCTTTCCTTAAACCTCTTCTCCTCCTTTCTCTTCTTCCTTTCTTCACCTCCTCTCTAACCTTTACTGCTCTTCACACCTCCTCTCCTTGTCTCTCCTCCTTTCATCATCCTCCTCTTCATGGCACCTCTGTTTGTTCAGCTGTATTTCTTCTCCTTGCTGTCCTTTGCTCCTTTCTTTTGCCTGTACCTCCTCCTCTGTGCTCCTCTTTCCTCATGTCACCTCCTCCTTTTACACCCATCATCTCGTTCTATTGTCTTTCCTTTAGTCTCCTCTCACCTTCCCTTCTCCTTCCCCTCTTCATTTTCTCAGCCCCTCCTCCTCCTCCTCCCCTGATGCATCAGTTCAACAGTTGTTCTTTCTGATATTAACGACCTTTGATCTCCGTCTACAGAGCAGCGATCGATCAGTAAAACCAGCACTGAGCCTGATTTGTTTCATCATCCATATTCATACTCACGCTGTGTGTGTGTGTGTGTGTGTGTGTGTGTGTGTGTGTACCTGAGCCATTTGTCACTGTCTGTCCACTCACTCTATTGTCACACATTCAGATTTAAATGTATGAGGTATTGATCCAGGTGAACACACACACGCTCGGGCAGAACCACAGACCAACGTAAAGGCCTGTTCCCTTCAAAATAAGAGTCTGTCTCAGCGATGGAGAGGGCTGAGGTCCGGGTGAACCTCTGCTCTGCTTTCAGCATCACACTCTTTTATTCGGAGCTACGTTCATGTGTGAGGGAAAGTTTCCTCCAGTCTTTGACATGTTGCTGCTGGATGTCAACAAACGAATCATTGTTTTATCATTAATGTCAAACGACTCTTGTAGTTTAATCAGTCAGTAAATAAATTCCTTTAATGCTAATTGATTCTCCGCAGCGCTGACTCAGCCCACATCCATCACATTAAAGTGTAAGCGGTTCTTGTTCTCCACACATCTGCATCTGAATAATAAGATGTGTCAGTTTTGTTAGTCAAAAACTGGTTCACACTGTTCGTGTCAGGAGAGGATGGTGAGTGGGGTTCGTTTAGTGACAGAGCAGATTTGCTGCTTTTTTATGTTGCATTGTGGAAAAGTTTGAATCTATTACATATAGTTGAATAAAATAAATATGAGAGGACTAAAAAAATGAATAATAAATAGTGAGTAATGAGAGATTTCAGGTGGATTCCCAGTGTGATGCATTTCCTGATTGAAAAAGTTCATCTGCAGGATAAAGTTACAGACTGGTCCAGCAGAGAGCAGGAACATACGTCTCTCTGAGATTAAAGATACAGCTCAAAGAACATACAGTTCCACTTTCTTTAGATCTAATCAATCCTTTATTCCAGTCAACACAAACAGGTTCAGCTGATCTCAAGATTAAATATTGAGATCAAAAGTAAACAAATAGAAAATCAGATAACAGCAGCTGAATTCTCCACAGAGGTTTCCTCCTCCACAACAAACAGACCAGTTTAAGTTCCACACGACTAAAATCCTTCATCTGCTTATAGAATATAGAATATATATATATATATACACATATATATATATAGAGAGAGAATATTATATATGATATATATAAATATAGAGTTGAAAACCATCAATGTGTAAAAAGTGAATCTTAAAAGTCCTCGCTGCAGTCGGACCCAGTTCGAGTCCCGCATCAGACGGCCCTTTGCTGCATGTCATTCCCCCTCTCTCTGCCTCCCCATGTCCTGTCTCTCTCTACTGCACTGTCAATAAAGGCATAAAAGGCACAAAAAAATAATCAAAAAAAAAAAAAACTAGATTAGAGTCAACAACACAACACAACACTGACACATGATCAAAGGATATGATGTCACTGACAGGCGACCAACAACTCAACAACATATAGAACACAGGTCTAGTTGTTTTTAGACATTTAATGTGTAAAAGTTACAGATTTTAACTTTAAATAAAGTGACTGCAGCTGAAGTCACTCTGAACAACTCTGATCTGTTGTATTGTGGCCTTACGACATGATGATCAATACATCACTGAGGCAGGAGAGATGTATGAAGGATGATGATGACGATGATGAAGATACAGGATGTTTGGGGGTCGGTTTTCCTCATCAAACGTTCTCCTTTCAATTCAGGTGGAAAAAAGAAGAAGAAGCGGCTTAAATTAAGAAATTGCTCCCGAGCGATTTGAGAGTAACACTCATCCAATTACAACAGTAATGTCGCGAATGCTTCACCCCGAGCGCGGCGCGGTGTCATTACCCTAACAGCTATTAAAGCAGATGCGGTGCTTTGTAATGTTGGCTGGAGCTCTGGAGGGATGCAGCCCGCCTCCCCTTCCACTGACCCCGGAGCTAATGGTCCAGAACCGCTCCACCTGCTCTGTAATATCACCGGCTGAAGACGCATCCAGCCGTTTGGCCAAACTAATAGAGGGACACTCCATGATTTAACAGGGAGCTCAAGTGTGTGTGTGTGTGTTGTTATACTTTTATCCTTGTAAAGAGCGAATGGTGCCATCAAGGTAGAAATATGAGAGAAACCACGTACAGACCTGGACTTGGTTTGAGGGTTAAAGAGGTAATAACTAAAGTAAATCCAGGAGAGTCTGATGTTTCTCTGGGTGATTAAACAGGATGGGGGGATGTGGGTGTTTTGATATTTGATCTTTTTATACGCTCATTAGACTCTAAGGAACAATTCTTCAGTCTAAATGACCAGTCACAAATATTAAGCATTACGTATATAATTTACTTAAATGTGCACTTCATTTCTTCACCCTGCAGACGTGGTTTGATCTTGCAGATGAGAATTAAATGGACACTTTTATATTTTGTTCTGATATCCTGTAAAAACGTCTCTCACGTCTCTGCGTTAAGTTTGGAGCTTGGATCAGGACGTGTTGACCACACCTGTGTGCTGTTTAAGGGTTAATTAGAAATGTGATATTGTGCTGTAGTAATTATTGTTCACACACACACACACACACACACACACGATATTAACTGAAGAGTCCAACAGTTTGTTTACTGGTTGAGAAAAGTGCATCGTCTGCAAAGAAAAGTAAAACCAGAAGATGACGTTGATCACAGGGATCAACAAGAAGGACACCAAACTCTGCACACAATCTCAGTAAATGTCACAGTCCCCAAGAGTGAAATAGAATAGAATAGAATAGAATAGAAAAGAGTGGAAAAGAACAGAAGAACAGAATAGAACTGAACTGAATAGAATGGACTGCCTTTCTTGTCATTGAACCCGTCATACAGTGAAATTTGTTGTGCAGCTCCTGAGGACGTTTCACACTTTCATCCATCCACACACACACACACACACACACACACACACACCTGTCCAAGCAGGTGAGTGACAACAAAGCAGCCAACAGATTGAAAAGATATTTTAAAAATAGTGATATAAAGTGCAGTTATGTCTATGAGATATATGAATCGTACAGATGTCGACACAGTGTCGACCTACAGGCGTCCTCTAGACAAACTGGTGTGTTTTAAACAAGAGCAGCATCAACATCTACAGACACTGACGGGATTACTGAACACACACTCAGTCACGGTTTTTTGTACGTGAAAGATGAAAACCTCCTCACTCTGTCAGGTGAAGGCTGAATCGAGTCCTTGTGTGTCGACATTCACTCCGTCATTATTTTTCTGCTGCTTCTTGATGAAATCTGTTTAATTTGAGAGACTTCTCAGCGTTTCTTATTTTCCAGCGGCTCAGTGTTCTGACGTCGTCGCTGGTGAAGTGAATAAAATGGGATTGAATTGCAGTGAACTGAGGCAGAGGTCACTCTCACCTCACTAACTGTGCTGTGTGCACGATTGGTGTTGAATGACTGAAATTCCTTTTAATGTGCTGCAGTGTAATGACCTTGGAACATACACTGTTTCACACACACACACACACACACTGAACACCTCATTTATTGGAGTCTGATCTGCACAGGAACATCCTCTCCTCTTATTTCTTCTTCTCTTGTTTGTCTGGTTTTTCTTTGAAGCAGTTTCTGTTATTTTTACTTCCTGAATGTGTGTGTGTGTGTGTTTTGTGTTTGTGTCCAGGACCCAACCCGTGTGGTCAGCCCGGTCATTGACATCATCAACATGGACACGTTCGCCTACGTGGCGGCCTCGGCTGATCTGCGTGGAGGTATGGAAACGCTCCTTCAGCGTGTCGGTGGATGACAGAGAATCCTCCTGTGTGATGAGTTCATGAACCTGGAACCAGAAACCTTTGAGGCCTTAGTTTCAACAGACGACCTGCAGTGACTTTATTCTTGTGATTTTTGATTTTCTTTAAATTCAGAAACAACCCATGCACAAATGTAATATATGAAGATATACAGAGAAATACCCGAGGTGACGAGATATTATCAGGAGAAAGGACTTTGTTATCTCGACTTAACAAGATATTATATGGGGAAAACAATTTTTCTGTTATCTTGACATAACGAGATATCCTCAGGAGAAAAGGATTTTGACTGAACCTCATCCACTCAGTCGCAGTAACACTCCTCCTTAGCAACAGTCCTCCGTCTGCATCTGATCTCTGATTAACAGAGACATTATAATGAGGAAACAAGCTTTGTTATCTGGAGATAAAGGGATAATTATCTCGTTATCTCGGGATAACGAGCGTTGTTATCTCGAGATGAGTATGGCCTTTCTCTGCTTCCGTAGTTTTGCTTGTTGAAGAGCGATTGTGTTTAAATCTTGGAAAGCTGAAGCTGACTGGCAGCAGTGAAGGTGAGGACGCAGGTCTTCTCTCTGGTGAACTGAGCGGCAGTTACAGACGAGCTGAAGCCAAATGACCTGATAAAACATCAGAACAAAACAGCAGCTGTGTTCTCCGCTCGTCTCCCTCCGTCATCCCTCGCTCTGTCTGAAGCCGTCTCCCCTGAGAGCTCCACAGCCCCTCTCTCTTTCCATTAGCCCGTCTTCTTCCAGTCCTCTTCTCCTGGAAACAGCAGTCTGCCAATCAATGCTGATAATAGCCCTGTCCACTACACACACACACGCACGCACGCACGCACGCACGCACTCACACACCAACGCACGCACGCACGCACGCACACACTCACACACTCACGCACGCACGCACGCACGCACACACCAACATGGGGATCGATGGTGATAGTTGGGCTCACAAAGGACATTTTAATTATAGACGAAGTCGTCCTTCATAATATAAAAAAGATGGTTACAAGATGGACTTTCATTGATCCACACACACAGACACACAGACACACACACACACACACATGTTGAGACACACAGACACACACACACACACACACACACATGTTGAGACACACAGACACACACACACACACACATGTTGAGACACACAGACACACACACACACACACACATGTTGAGACACACAGACACACACACACACACAGACACACAGATGGGGGATGGGAGTGCTGTGGCAGCAGCTCCTTGGCCTGCTGTACTGCCATATCAGCAAACACAAACACACACACACAGAAACACATGGGTTATTGACAATTAAAAAGACACAGATCAAATCAAACTGAACTGATTGATGTTAATATATAAATTCCTTGTTTTCTTTTTTCTGAGTTTAGCTGCTGATTTTGATCATTTTCCAGATGAAATATCACCGTGTGTTTTCAGGATTCAAGAGAAAACTGAATCTGTTACAGCTGCCTCCTGTTCACACCTGCTTCCTTCATACAGCGTTTTCCTTTAAAGCTCCTCCAGTGTAAAGGTCTGTGTCCATGTGTAGTGTGATTATAGATCAGCTCTAGCTTCTATATTAATACTGTGAAAGTATCAAAGCCTCAGTCCACAGAGAAATGCACACAGCCTGTATTCAGAAACTGAGCCTTAAAACCAGCCGTCAGGACTTCTGGAACTTTGTGATGTCACAACAAAGCAGTCACCAAGCCCCGCCCACCTGGACCCACCGTCCAAACCTTGCAGGATTTGGCTCAGAGCCTCCTCTCTTCTGATTGGCTCTCCGACCTGTTGTTACTAGAGCTGCAGAGAGAAGCCTGAGAGAGGAGATGTTAAACTACACTGAGATGGTTTTTATATCTTCTGGATCAACACTTCAGATAAAACACAGAAGAAGAAGAAAATATGGAGCTTTAAATCTAGTGAATCCCTGGTACAGATTTCTTGTTTGATATAATATATATGTATATGGTTGAATGTAAATGTGTTTATTGTGTTTGTTCCTCCTCACTCAGGTTTTGATTGGAGCCTCCATTTTAAGTGGGAGCAGCTGTCACCAGAACAGAGGGCTCGCCGGATCGACCCCACTCAGCCAATCAAGTAATTCACACACACACACACACACACACACACACACACACACACACACACACGTGTACACACAACCTCAGAGCTGATGAAGTAAGTGTAGAGGAGCAGAAAGA
>NW_019174567.1:604894-629894 GCF_002260705.1 Seriola dumerili | reverse complement strand
CTTGCAGGATTTGGTTTCTCTGAGTGTTTTTACCTGAAATCTGCTATATTTTTATTGGATCACTCAGAAAACAGTCAGCCAATCAGAAGAGAGGCTCAGAGCCTCCTCTCTTCTGATTGGCTCACTGACCTGTTGTTACTAGAGCTCCAGAGAGAAGCCTGAGAGAGGAGGTGTGAAACTACACTGAGATGGTTTAAATATGATGTGTCCAGGCTGAAAATGCAGGAACATTGTTAAGATTGTGTGTGTGTGTGTGTGTGTGTGTGTGTGTGTGTGTGTGTGTGTGTGTGTGTGTGTGTGTGTGTGCAGAGATCTCGTTCCGGGTGTGGCAGTGCGGCGGCAGTCTGGAGATCCTCCCCTGCAGCAGAGTGGGTCACGTGTTCAGGAAGAAGCACCCGTACGTCTTCCCTGAGGGAAACGCCAACACCTACATCAAGTAAGTTCCTCTTCAGAAACTCGTCTGTGAAGGTCACCTCAGTCTGACGGAGTTAACCCCTCGAGGCCCAGTCCCTGCCGTCCTACTACCCACCATCATTCAAATCGGATGTTTGCCTTCAGGCTTGCTGCCTTTTAACAGGAAAAGTGAAACTGTTTTTGGTGGATATCCTTCATTATTAGTATAGCCATTTCTGGCAATGAAATGTTACTTTTTGCAATAAATTCATCCACTGTTTCCTCAGAAGAATAATCCAGGTGTCAAGTCAAACATTTAAGGTGAAATTCAGTACACCATGGAGAATGAAATGAAAGCAAAAATATCTCTCACAAAAAAGTTTGCTAACTAGCCTAGCATTTGCAAGTTAGCCAAGCGAGCTAATGTTAAGACAAGTAAACAAGTGGACTTTTAAAGAACCTCTGGCTCATCATTCATAATAAACTTTTCACATATTAGAAACTGCACAAATGAAACTCTCAGGAAAAACAGGATTACTTTACAAACTCATAGAAATCTGTCCTGTGGGTGAAATTCAGTGATAAATATATATAATAATATGTTTCTTGTTTCAGACATGGCGGCCATCTTGAAATTTCTAATGGCATTTTTCAAATTAAAGGCCCCAGAGGGAAAAACACACACATTTTTGGTGCTTGTTTCCACACTTGACAGATTACTGCAGTTATCTGCTGCTGTATGTTTATCAGCTGCTCAGTGAAGTGACTCTGATCATAATCTACCTGTCACCTGGCGTATCGTCCTCTCTACCTGCTCAGTTTCCCTCCCCGGCTGGAGCGCCTGAGAACAGGAGGCGGAAACAGTCTGAGTTCAGTCCTGAGCTCCCGGCTGATGATTGACTCACTGCTCTTCACTGTAAACACTCAGCAGCGGCAGACGCGCCGTGTTCCCGCTCCGAGCCGGGCGTTGCAGCCGCCGAACGCCGCTCACATCATTGTTAAAGTGGATTTACAGCTGCCTGGGAGCCTTTGAGCTGCGACTACAATATTATCCTATTAGCATAAGCTGTATTCTGTTCTCTGGCCCTTTCAAACAGCCCAAACAGAGCGATGTTTACAGGCAGCCCAATAATCCATTAACAGGACTAATGTGCTCAGACTGCATGTGAATTGATCTCGTATAAATAGATTAATCAGGGCTACAATGAGGACGCCGGGTCCATTCAGGTTATAAAACCGACTGCGCCGCGTGAACCGCAGTGTGTTACAGCAGCAACAAAACACAGTGTGGCATTAGGAAGCAGTGCAAAGCATTCTGGGAAGTAGAAGACACAGAGTGAGTTTTTGTCGGAAGCTAAATTGCAGCAGTTCATCACAAACTGACTCGTGGGATTTATCTTCTGCTTCAACAGTGTCGTAACTCATGAACCTCGGCGTGTGAGCAAGGCACTGGAGCTGCCGGGGTTGGGAGTTGAGTTCCCGTAGCGAGGTTGGAGGGGTTGGGTTCCCGCTGCTGAACGGCTCTCTGGAGCAGCTCATCCACTCACTTATTTATTTTTATTTTTCCAGCCGAGCTGTTTAGTCGCTGTTCTCGCTCCCTGTTGGCCGTTACCGAGGCAACATCTGTTCCGCGCGGAAGACGATGACTTTCATTCGTATCACGATGATGTTTGTGATCAGCGTCGATCTCCCAAACAAAGCGGCTGTTGTTCGGCGCCTGTTGCTCCGCCGGTTAATTAGCCGCAGGCTCGGCGCGGCCAGGCCCCGTTATGAATATGCTAAATAAAAAGAGCTGCTTAATAAATCGATTACAAAGATTATGCTGTTTCCTCCCTCGCAGAGGCCTGCTGCTGCGACCCTGTGTGTGTGTGTGTGTGTGTGTGTGTGTGTGTGTGTGTGTGTGTGTGTGTGTGTGTGGTTTTAATTGTAAGCCTGTGTGTGACACATATTTATGTTCACACTCCTACAAGCATCTCATCTCCTCTGTCTCTCTTCCCCTTTCATTAAAGCGCCACAGCCTGTGTGTGTGTGTGTGCTGCCTGTAATGGAGGGTTTCTGTCATTTCAATGAGATAGTTCACAGCTCATAGAAACTCAGCTAATAGCTAATTACTACAGAGAGAAAGGAGAGAACGAGAGGGAGCGAGTGAACGGGGATAAGAGATGGAGAGAGAGTGTGTTGGTGCAGCGTGGGTGAGTAAAGCACAGAGAGTAGAACAGGGTTTAACTGAGGGAGGAAACAGCGGTGGGCAGATCCACACCTGCTGTAAACACGGCGCCGTGTCTGGGTATGAAATCTGATCTGTGAGAGGAAACACCAGCACATCTGGAGGAGGCGTGTCTCGCACCGCGACTCCATTTACACTCAGCATGAACATGTAATCTGTGTCTGTGGAGACAACACATCTGGAGGTGGGTGGATGTTTGTGTTTGAGGAGGCAGCAGGTGAACGCTGGGAGCCTCCTCCTCCTCCTCCACCAGGAGCTGTGACCCAGCTGAGGAGGAGGAGAGGAAGTGTTTAGATTCTGCATTAGTGGTGAATCTGTGTGTTAACATTCATGTGATCACCGCTGTGCTCCGACATTCACAGCTGCATGATGAAACACAGAGCTGGATGAAAACAGCATGTTCTGATTCAGTAAAACAAAATCTGAAGATTGATTTTAGTCCATTAACCACAAATTATATTTGTATAAATGATTCTGCTGCAATAATGTGGAACACTGTAGAGATCAATAAGCATTCAGCTGAGGATTTATGGTTGGATTCATTTCAGTCGAGGTCGTTTTGCAACTACAAGCAGAGTGTTTCAAACTCACCTGGTGTGTTCAAGGAAGCACTTTCCCTGCAGCCGGGATGAGATTCATCCTGCAGCAGTGTCCCTGAACGCAACGTTTTCAGTGTTGTGTTTCCCTGCTGCGTGATTTGAAGCAGCATGGTGTGGGAAATTATGGTCTAAGTGTGTGTGTGTGTGTGTGTCTGTGTCTGTGTCTGTGTGTGTGTGTGTGTGGTTACAGGAACACTCACCGCACAGCCGAGGTGTGGATGGATGACTTCCGCCTCTTTTACTACTCTGCTCGTCCTGCAGCTCGAGGGAAATCTTATGGAGAGTAAGAACACACAGACACACGCACACACACGCACACACACACACACACACACACAACCAGGAGACTGGTGTTGAGCTTGTTGATGTCTCCTGGTCGTGGAGAATTCAGGATCAGGACAGTCAGTGTCGTCTCCCACAGACATGACCATGCTCAGTAGTTTAAGGTGGACTGGTCCGTTTTTTAAGGTGGACTGGTCTGTTTGTGGCTTTGTTGCATGTCATCCACCTGGCTCTCTCTGCAGGTTTCCTTTTTTATCTTCTCTGTAAACTGTCAGCAAAAATTACAAACAAGAAAAAAATGGAATAAATTCCGAGGAAAACAGCTGGTCTGGCACAGCTCGACAGATTGTTGCTGCTTGTGGAGGTTGATTAAGACAAATATAAGGCTGAAACCAGAAGCTGCAGTTCCTCTAACGACCACTAGAGTCCGGCTCCAACAGTGAGTCAGTCCCCATAGACTCCCATGTTAAAATGTCCAACTTTACAGCAGAAATAAACATGTTTACAGCCTGGTACAAAAACTGTTTTGGTCTCTAGAGCTAATTTCCTCCTTCATGACACCTGTTTATATAACTCACCTGTTTACATTTTATTAAGGACCAAAGTTATGGAGGATTGAGGGTGTGGCCTCTTTTTGAATTAGCTGGGAGTTAGGAGGCGGAGTCAGACACTGCCCAGATGGCGACAGTGGAGCAGCTCACTCTGAGCTTCAGAAACCTGTGGGTGACGTCACAGAGGCGACGGCCATCTTTATTTACAGTGTGTGGTTTGAACAGGAAGTGTCTGGTGTTACGTTGGGCTTTAACGTCTCCAACATAAAATAAATAAAACAGCTGGTTGAACTCAGACTGAAGGTGAAGCAGGAACTGAATCAGCTGTTTAAATGTCAGTGTTTATCAGTCAGACTCAGGTAAACACTGACATTTAAACACATCACGCACCTGCTCCCTCTGCTCCACTGGACCTCAGCTTTTATTAGACTGCGGAGAGGTTTCTGACCGCCTGGTTCACTGTTCCTCTGACTGACTGTTTCTGTATCTGACTGTTTCTGTTGGTCTGTGCCCGTCTGTTTGTGTGTTGTCAGTATCCGAGGCAGAGTGGAACTTCGCAAGAAGCTCAAGTGCAAATCCTTTAAGTGGTACTTGGACAACGTTTACCCAGAGCTCAAGTAAGTGTGTGTGTGTGTGTGTGCGTGTGTGTGTTTTGCTGAACAGACTAAGAAGAGAAATTTCAAGTCAAATCTGATTTTATTACTGTCTGCTTCATTTCTTAAGGACATTTTTTATTATTATTGTTATTATTGTTAGTCTGACGGATGTGACACACACTGATCAAAGACTCTCTGCTTCATTCTGACTCTGCTGGTTTGACTCAGTCTGAGGTCTGAGTCCTCCAGCTGTGCCTCAACATCTGGATCCTGATCAGAGACTCAGACAGAGACGTTGCAGTCAGAGAGGGGAGGCTTCATTTCATTAGCACATCTCATGGAGCTCTGAAGCTCGTTAGTCTGTCGCTGCATCGACCTCGCGTCAGTTCACCGGTCAAAGGTCAAGTTGAAGCAGACAGTCACGGAGAGCAAAGGGAAGGTACACCTGAAAACGGTTGCTGTGGAAACGGAGCTTCTTCACAAGCTCAAATTCCCCAAGATGCTCTCTGTTCCTGGTGACTCTCACAGCCTCTTCTTTGCCACTCCCCTTCTTTGTAGCGTGGCTAATGCTAACGCTAGCTTCTTAGCACAGGAAAGAGACATCCCAGATAACAAAATGAAACCTCTGCCCCAACATCCGCCTTGGTCCATCTGACAATCATGCCGTATATGGGCCAGATTCAGGCTGTGGAACCAGGTGTAAACTGGGCCAGAAGAAAACCAGCATGTGGCCCGGGTATGGGCTGGATTTATTTTGTTGCCTGGGATCTTTGTTGCTGGTGATGATAGACTGTAAACACAGCAGGAGCTTCCTGCTTCGTAGTGACAAACTCCGCCTCTATTTGCTCCGCCCTCCCCTGAACAGCGCGCCAACCTGAGCGGCGTCCGGTCTGAAAGATCCGTCACAGCTCAGACCAGACCAGGTTTGCTCTGGTGAAGTTTACTCACATTTTGAGGCAAACTGTGGAGCTCAGTGCATTCACCTTCAAACACACACACACACACACACACACACACACACACACACACACACACACAAAGGCAATGAACGCCTCATTCATTGTCTTTGTGTTAAGTCTCTCTTTCGTCCTGATTGAGCTCCCAAGAGCCCTAGCTCCTTAGACTGACTGCCCTATCTACACACACACACACACACACACACACACACACGCACTGTATAACATCATAAGCCCTGGCGGTGACACACATAAACACCTTCAAGACACATAAGTGCTCTCATTTAAACACTGGTCCTCTCCTTCACACAGACACACACACACACACACACACACACACACACACACACACACACACACACACTTAAATACACATTTATCCACTGCAGGCTGGTGTTAATCCGTCAGAATGGAATTAACAGGCCGGCTCTCGGGGGGAGACGGACCTGACCCTTAAAACGCAGAATAACCTTTAACGGGTTATTAAAACAGAGGGAGATAGCAGATTGAATTAATGCTACAGGGCTTAAGCCCCAGTTTACGGCGCGGCCGAGAATTTAACAAGAAAGACTGAGGAAGTTTATCAAAGAGGAAGATTGGGAGGAAACTTTCTGAAGTAATGAGTTCAGAGAATCGCGGCCTTGAGCGGATTTGTTAACAGCGCAGCGCGTCGGGTTTAAGAATCCTGATAAATCGCCGTCAAACGAAGGTGATATCTAGATGTAGTTAACGAGATGATTGGTCTGCCTCGTCTCAGTCAGGTGAAGACATGTTTCTGTGCAGTTACCATGGAGACGTTAACGGTGTTTCCCCCGTCAGGGTCCCAGACGACTCGGACTCTCAGTCCGGGCCGATCAGACAGAGGCAGAACTGTCTGGAGTCTCGCAGGGTGGAGGGGCAGGAGCTGCCCGTCCTCACCCTGGCCCCCTGCATCGGGACGGAGGGCGTCCCCGCCATCAACCAGGTGAGTCTTCACAAAAATGTGAGGTTTTAAGGCCCATGGCTCTCACTGTTGTACCGTTAGCTGTCTGTCTAATCCTCAGGCTCTCTGTCACTGTTGTTTGCTGCCATATTATATTCATTACCGGCGTGCAATGCATCTTGGGATAGGCTGAGCCACAAAGGACCCACCTGTCGGTGACGTCATTGTCCGGGAAAAGAAGGACGAGTCTTTGTGTCTGTCTGAACTCACGGTCTCTGGTGGTTGTCGTTGTTTTCTGTCTGACCACTGGGAGGCGCCAACGTCACAGTTAAACTTTACTCTCAGTCGCTTCAAGAGAAATCCTCAAAAAAAACAATCATTCATTTAAAACACTGTTTTTAGGTAAATCTGTTTCCGTCCTTCAGAGTGTGTTTTTCTAAAGGAATAATATTTATTATAATATTTATAATCTGAGTCATTTCTTTAGAATTAGGAAAAAGCGACGACCACAAATGAAAAACGGCAACGTACATTTTTCATGATTCAAATGTCGTCAGTCACCGGACTCCTCCACCATCTTCATCTCTTTCTGCACTCGATCCTGTGAGTGATTCCTCCTCCTCCTCCTCCTCCTCCTCTTCCTCCTCTTCCTCCTCCTCAACTCTTTCTTTCTTTCTTTTCAATCTTTCAGTTTCTTTATGTCTTTCCTCTTTCTCTCTCCTGCACCTCTGAAGCTGTGGCGGAGCAGCTCTCGCTCTCAGCTCCGTCTCTATTTCCCTCATCTCTTTAAACGTTTCTGCTCTCAGCTGCTCCCTCTCTCCGCGGGGTCAGTCTCTTAACCGTCTCCATTTCTGCCTGGAGACTAAACTCTGGTGTCTTTGCTTACAAATGGAATTAGAAATACTCGTGTGTCGTCTTTTCAAACCCTAAAGTGAAATGTGAGATTTTAGAAGAGGAGGATAAATGAACATTTACTTTTTCCTCAAGCTCCAAAATGCAGGATATGAACATTTCCTTCCTCTTCTAATACGCCCTCTGTCACGTCTGGAGAAACAACGCAAGCAGCTGTTTATCAGGAGAATCAGAAAAGAAGTGTTTATAAGACATTTAAAACTAGAACCACCTCCTCCTGCTTGTATCCCTCCTCCACTTAGACTAGTTCCAGGCTACATCCCTGTTTATCCAGAGTCAGATAAAATATTTTGTCATAATTACTGTGTGAAGTCTTGAATTATGGCTGAAAAGTGTTTTGTGAGGGCACTGTGACCTTGACCTTTGACCTTTGATCACCAAAAGTCAACCAAATCAGTTCATCCTTGATTCCCAGTGAAGTGACAGCTTCATGATGTGATGACATAGTCTCTATGTCGACACTTCCTACTGTTGCAGCTCACCTGTCTCCTACAGGAGAAAGAGTTTACCTGTGATAGGTTAAGGAGTTACTGGATAATTATGTGTTTTAGTCATATTTGACTCTGTCATTTCGTTTATATTCTATTACACTGTAAGTAGTTTTATGAATTCAGAGTGTATTTGTTAAAGACACATGATAATGTGACATAGACGTGTCAGACAAACTGTCGTTCCTCCATCCTCTGTGATGAAACCGTGACGCTGTCCGTGGTGCTGAAGTCACAAACTCCTCATCTGATGATAAATTGTCTCTAAAGTAAATATCAATAGAGACGTGTTGTATCAATGTTCAGAGCGACCTCGGCTTCCTGACGTAGTGAAGTAGATGTTGTTAGAGTCAAATGTTGCTTAGCGATCTCTGATTTCTACGGCAACGTGTTGGAATGTGTACGGGCGCCGTAGCGTCACTTAAACTGTCGCTGCTTAAAGTCTCTAATAAAACTTATAAAACATCAATCCACAGATGCACAAAAGAAGAACCAAAAACCATCTCAGTGTAGTTTTACATCTCTTCTCTCAGGCTTCTCTCTGGAGCTCTAGTAACAACAGGTCAGTGCGCCAATCAGAAGAGAGGAGGCTCTGAGCCTCTCTTCTGATTGGCTGACTGTTTTCTGAGAGATCCAATAAAAATATAGCAGATTTCAGGTAAAAACACTCAGAGAAACCAAATCCTGCAAGGTTTGGATGGTGGGTCCAGGTGGGCGGGGCTTGGTGACTGCTTTGTTGTGACATCACAAAGTTCCAGAAGTCCTGACGGCTGGTTTTAAGGCTCAGTTTCTGAATACAGGCTGTGTGCATTTCTCTGTGGACTGAGGCTTTGATACTTTCACAGTATTAATATAGAAGCTAGAGCTGATCTATAATCACACTACACATGGACACAGACCTTTACACTGGAGGAGCTTTAATGTTGGTTTTTCTTCTCTGAGAGTGACTCAGGATATCTGCAGACATCAGAGGAATAAACTGGTTTCTCACTTTTCAAAGGAGAAACTGACTGAAAAATGTATTTAATTCTGAGTTGAGTGACGTTCCCGCCTCTCAGACCTCTGAACATGAACAAACAGGGATTAAGAGCCTCCCTCCAGGGTTCCTCCACTGTGGCTGATAAGGGAGAGTTTCTCATCGACACATCCCAGCGGTTTTCTCTGCAAGTTGAGGGATTTGAACCGGCGACCTTCCAGTCACGGGCCGGCCTCTGTAGCCTCGAGGCATTTCAGCTGCCGACATGTTCGCTCTCTGCGCGGCGGCTTGTTAGAGCGGATCACAGCTTCCACGCTCGCTCCGCTCTCGGCATAATGAGAATCCTACGGGTATTAATTATGGCCGAGAGAAGGCAGAGCGCACACACACACACACACACACACACACACACACACACACACACACACACACACACACACACACACACACACACACACACACACTGTTTGGTGTGTTGCTGTGCTGCAAGTAAAAATATGAGCACAGTGAGAGGTCAGACACACACAACGACTAATAACTGGGCAAACACAAGCACGATACACACACACACACACACACACACACACACACACACCTTCTGCTGTGACATTATTATGTTTTGTTTGACTCTCTCACAGGAAGCTTATTCACACCTACTAATGACCAATGAGAGAGAGAAGAGGAAGATTTCCTCATCTGTCTACACAGATAACAACCAACACACACACACACACACACACACACACACACACACACACGATGCTGTATAAATGAACTCACCTCAGCAGAGCTCTAACACGAGGACGACCCTCAAAATAACAATAGTAAACTTCCTCAAATTTGGCACAAACATTAACTTGGTCAAAGGTCAAAGGTCACTGTGACCTCACAAAACACATTTTTGGCCATAAGTCACAAATTCATTTACTAATTACGACACAATTTAACTCAAATGTCTATAAGGATGAAATGAAGTGATGACATTTCATATCCAAAAGGTCAAAGGTCAACAAATTTCCTATAACTCAGCTGGTTGGCGGAGGGATACGACCGTACGTCCGTCCCATTCTCTTGGACACGATGTCTCTGTAACGTTTTGACGGAACTTCTTCACATTGGGTCTAAACGTTCACCTGGACTGAAAGATGAACTGATTCGATTTTGGTGGTCAAAGGTCAAAGGTCAAGGTCACGGTGACCTCAGAAAATGTGATTTTGCTCTTGTGAACGCGACATCTCCAGAAGATAAAAACTGTTTTGGCGAAGTCGTACAAGCGTGAGGCGGAAATTCTAGTTTTGTAATTGTATTCATGGCGACATCATCAGACATTTACACCAGCAGCTACAGCAGAGTCTCTCAGTAGATCATGAGACGTGAAACCGCTGCTGTAAACACAAAGACCTGGTTTCACTTCCTCTGAATCAAAGAGGATTTTCAGTGCAGAGCCATTTTACACCAACAGTCACACAGAGAGAAATCAATGGTCGGAGCGGAGAGACCAATTTGTAAACTCACAGCAGCAGAAAACAGAAAGATTGTAATGTCTCAGATTCAGATGTATTCTCCTGCTGCACTGATAATGTGAAGGTTTCACATGATGCGACGGAGCGGACACATGTACTGAAGCAGCCGGAGAGCGACAGGCGTGAAATACCAAGCAGCTCCGTCACCTTCAGTCGGCTTCACACACGAGGCTGCAGCTGTCGACGTCAGTCTGAGTTCACTTTGTTTCTAACCTTTCATCCACCTGGGGACACCTGTGCTGAGGAGCAGGCTGCTGTTCCAGGTCTGAGTTCACCTGCAGACCTGTAACTGATCACAGCCCTGCGGCACGCCTCCACACCGAGGTTTAGAACTAGACTTTTAAATATATAAGAATCAATCATGACTGTAATCATTAATTACAACACTAATAATGTATCAATATGACTAATGATGTTTTATTGTCTAATAACAACATGACAGTTATTAAAGTAGTTCAGCAGCTGATGTTTATTATTAACTCCTCAATGGAAATGTGAGACACCTGTACTGATGCTATGTGTGTTCTCGATTTGATTCACTTTGATGTGACCTTTAGGTGTGACACACACACGCACACACACACACACACACACACACACACAGGTTAAATTTACCATGGAACCTGCCAGCACTGACCTAGTTACACATTCTCTTCTTTGTGTGTGTGTGACTGAAATAGCTACACGTTAAGGTTTCTAATACACACACACACACACACACACACACACACACAGGAAGGCTGCTGTGTCTGTGTGTTTAATCTTCTTTATGTTTCTATATTTTATCATTCAACATGTTGTAAAGTTGTTTTTCTTTCTTCCTATCTTGTTTGTTTTATTACAGCTATAAACTAGTTTGTTAATGAGCTTGTTAACACTTTATAAACTATTTATAAGCTGTTATAACACATTAGATAACAAGGCAACAGTTGCCATATAGTGAGCCCACATGTATCTGTACTGTGCTTCATCACGTTTGTTCAGTTACTAACAATGAACCAGCGTCAGCATCTTAATGGTGAGGACGTTTCATCTGGCAGATCACATGATCACATCACATGATCACATCACGTGACCAGGTTCATCCTCCGAGGCCTGGGCAGTGTTGTTTACCTTGACCTGCTCTCACAGCCGTCCTCTGTATAATCTCAGCTGCTGATCAGACGTATTGATGAGTTAATACCATTTATAACTGGGAAGTCATTAATAAATGACGATGTGTTTCACACTTTACTAAAAGTCAGGTTAATGAGCAGTAAGCATTGACTTGATCTTGCCAAATAGTGAGCTGCATCAGTGTAAGAAAACTGTGTTATAACTTGTTAATTTATGATTTATAAAGTGTTAATGACCAAATTAATAACCTCATTATAAACCATTTATGAATCCTTCCTGAGGGACTCTTATTGTGAAGTGAAATGTTTCCTCCAGCTGTTAAATGGCTGAATGTGCGACACAGAATGAGGCGCTCAGGTGAAGCAGCAGCTAAGTGTAAATGTCACTCTGCTTCCTGTCTCCCTGAACGACTTTATCTTCCTGAGCACTCATCAGAAACACAACCAAAATCTACAGCAGCTCTCCAAAATGTCAGTTTTCAACCCCCCCATCCGACAAACGGCGAGCTGACACACTGAGCGAGATAAGAGACGACTGACCGTGTCCTCTCCGTCCACAGGAGTGGGTGTACACTCACGGACAGCAGATCCGTCAGCAGCAGCACTGTCTGTCTCTGTCCACCACCTTCCCCGCCTCCCAGGTCCTGCTGCTGCCCTGCAACATGGCCGACGGCAAGCAGGTCTGCTCACACACACACACACACACACACACACACACACACACACACACACACACACACACACACAAATATATTTCAGGCAGACAGGTGGTGTGTACCCACAGGCAAGTCACCATCGTATATCATGGCTGATAAATTAATCTAAATGTTAATTAATCTAAAGCTAAATTTGTCTAAAGATGATTGTTACACACACACACACACACACACACACACACACACACACACACTTGTCATTACCTGACCACTGGGCACCTTGACGGCGTCCCAGAAGCCCCTGCAGCAGAGAACAACCTGACAACCAATAAATCACTTGAGAGAGAAAGAGGGGGAGGAGGGGGAGGAGGGGGAGGGGGAGAGAGGCACAGGTGGAAAGGTGAAGCAAGACAGACAAAAGAGGAGAAGGGGGGGGGGTGAGTCAGGGGAGACTAAGTGGGAGATGAGCTCATTACACCTCACCAACTGTTCAGTCTGCACAGACAGTCGTGTGTCATGAGACATGTGTTTGTAGCTACACAACAACAGCTACACACACATGAACACAAAGACAGTGACATCACACACACACACACACATGTGTGTGTGATGTGTGTGTGTTATCTCACCTGGTTTCTTACCTGAGGAGCCGTCCCTCCCCACTCTGCTGCTCACTGACTGTGACTTCAGCAGGTCAGCGTCAGCACCACAGAAGAAGAAGACATGCCACAAGGAAGGAAGGAAGGAAGGAAGGAAGGAGGGAGGGAAAGTCGTTAGCAAGGGTCCTTCATTGGAAGGATGAAGAAACAAAAGGAGAAACAAAGGAAGAAAGAAAGGAAGGAAGGAAGGAAGCAAGAAGAGGGTTTGTAATTAACAAGGAAGGAAGAATGAAACAAAAGACAGAAAGGAAGTAAGGAGGAACACAAAGGGAGGAAGAGAGACAGCAAGAATGAAAGAAGGAAACCAAGGAAGGATGTAAGGAAGGAAGTGAGAAAGACAGGAAGAAGGAAACAGGGAGACTCAGATGGGGAGGAAATGAAGGAGGAAGGTTGAAAAAGCGAAGGTGTGTGTCTGGTAATTGAGTGTTGTACACAACAAACACACACACACACACACACACACACAGGTTGTTATACAGCTGCAGGCGAGGCAACTCAGGTCTGTTTGATATATCAGATACCAGACTGTTAAATAAAGAGACTGTGTGTGTGTGTGTGTGTGTGTGTGTGTGTGTGTGTGTGTGTGTGTGTGTGTGTGTGTGTGTGTGTTCTAGCTGAGCCACTGAAGCGCATCGCTGTCATGTAACTGAAACTAGTAAAACTGTATACCAACACTCACACACACACACACACACATTCAGCGCTGTTATATGTCCCAGTTGAGTGTGTGTGTGTGTGTGTGTGTGTGTGTGTGTGTGTGTGTGTGTGTCAGAAGGCAGGAAGCAGAGAGATGATAGCTAATTAGAACGAAGATCCAGTGGAGAAACAGCCCAGAGCTGACTGGTCGAGAAACACGGAGACGGGGAGAGAGAGGGAGAGATGCAGAGCGAGGTTAAATTAAGGATAGAGAGAGAGATGGGGCGAGAGACACTGAGAGAACAGACAGAGAGAGAGAGTGGTGGAGACAGAACTAAACAGACGGGGGGGTAAAGTTCAGTAAAAATACAGATTGTTGAACATGTTAAAACTTGTATTCTGAAAACGTTGCTGCTGTAAGAGCTCAGAGAACTCAGTCTGTGATTAAAGGTCACAAGTGTCGTATGTGCTTTTAAAGCTCCATGTTTCTTCTTCTTCTGTGTTTTATTTGAAGTGTTGATCCATCAGAAGATATAAAAACCATCTCAGTGTAGTTTCACATCTCCTCTCTCAGGCTTCTCTCTGGAGCTCTAGTAACAACAGGTCAGTGAGCCAATCAGAAGAGAGGAGGCTCTGAGCCTCTCTTCTGATTGGCTGACGGTTTTCTGAGTGATCAATAAAAATAAAGCAGATTTCAGGTAAAAACACCCAGAGAAACCAAATCCTGCAAGGTTTGGATGGTGGGTCCAGGTGGGCGGGGCTTGGTGACTGCTTTGTTGTGACATCACAAAGTTCCAGAAGTCCTGACGGCTGGTTTTAAGGCTCAGTTTCTGAATACAGGCTGTGTGCATTTCTCTGTGGACTGAGGCTTTGATACTTTCACAGTATTAATATAGAAGCTAGAGCTGATCTATAATCACACTACACATGGACACAGACCTTTACACTGGAGGAGCTTTAAAAGGTTCGACTTCCTGTTCAACAGAAAAACACGTAATTGATAAACTCTATAAATATAAAATATAAATTGAATCTATGTCTGACTGAAATAAGAAAGATAAGCAGCAGCTGTTGACTCTTGAGATAAAAGTTCATACAAACAAAACAAAAATCATCTCAAGAAAACGGCTCCGAATCAGGAAGTAAATTATATTATAAAGCTCCAGCTGCGGATGTTTTATAAAGTTTATAACGTAACTTCAGCTTGGTGTCATTTCCTCTCAGTCTCTCTGACTGGACCAATCAAAGCGGAGCTCTTCTATCCACTGGGGAAATATCGCCATCTGTAGGTCGCCCGACAACCAGCGGAGCCGTCGGTCTCGACGTGACGGTTTCATTTTCGGCCCCTTAAGTTTGAGCGAAGCCCGAATGTTTAGAATGTCTGGCTCCGCCCCCGCTCATTCTGATGTCCACTAAAGTCCCAACGTGAGGAACATCACCTGAGCCCAGTGCATCCTGGGAAAGGCTGCCGTCACCCTCCTGTCAACCCTCCCGCATTAGAAAGGAACAGGATGGTCAAGAAGTGTAATGTATGTAAATATAATGTAAATGTAAAGACAGATGCAAAGTGTTATTCTCACAGGAAGTGCTGCAGCTCAGTAATGAGGTGAATACTAATTGATTTACTTTTAATTATCCCTCCGTCTTTTTTTTTTTTTTTCAATTAAAAAGCTCCGCAGCTCGTCACCACACTGTAATGAGCGTGTCATCGTGACAGTGTGGGCGTAGACCCACAGTGCAATTCTATACGTGTGTGTGTGCATGTGCGTGTGTGTGTGCGTGTGTGTGTGTGTGTGCGTGCGCTGTTACAGGGTCTTACGAGATCAAGGTGGGTCTACATGACAGCGCTGCACTTCAGAGGCTCAGCAAACACAACATGGCCGCTCCCTGCAGACAAACACACACACTGATACAAACACACGTGCACACTCAAATCACACACACACACTGATACAAACACGTGCACACTCAAATCACGCACACACACACACTTACACCAAGATACGCAGAGAGATATCCCATATTACACACACACACACACACACATACACACACAGCGATGCCTAGATTGTGTTTTGTTCTCATCTTTTTTCCTCACTTCTCTCTCTCCCTTTATCTGTCAATCTGCTCTCTCTCTCTCTCTCTCTCTCTCATCTTCCCACCACCCCCTGACCACCACCCACCCCCCCCGCCCATGCATGACTTGGTTTCAAGACCCAAAACTGCATAGCCTCTTTCATCATGTCTATCATATCTGTCGCTATGCGTTTCGCAGCTATGAATCACTGCACAAGCACATTCTCTCTCTCTTCTCTCTTTTTCCCTTTCTTTCTCTATCTACACTATCACATAACCAACACACACACAACAAACACACACAAACAACAACACAAACACCTACACACCACACACATTACACACATCACACTCACCAGTGCCTCCTTCTTCATCTGCAAACTGATCAAGCTAAAAGTGAGGAGAGGACTCCACCTAGTGGTGACAAGTTGGAGTCACACTGACTCCTGGGAAATGTGTGTGTGACTGTAGAATAAAAAGACCAGAATATGATACAAAGACAATAGAAATGTTCATAAAAAACACAATTGAATCGACTCAAGGAGCCATTGTTGTCTTCATATTTCTATTTGTAGTCAGTGATGAAGTCTGGTCGTATTAAACACAGCAAACATTTCAAACCAATAGAATCTTTCTTTATTTCTAAACAGACCTCAGATCAGATCATGGCCTCTGTGAAGAATCCTCTGTCAGGACCCTGACAGGTTCAGACATGACACAGTGGAGGAGTCGGCTGTGATTGGTTTTTCTCCTGTGATCAACACAGTGTAATGTCCATCACATTTTCAAAATAAAATAAAATTCATTCACTGACTAAAAGCTCTGCTTCAAAGTAAGAGTACTTCACAGAAATATGGTGGAGTCAAAAGTCTTTAAGTGTAGAGCAATAAAGTCAGAAGTTTTTAATAAAAAATAATAAAAGTACAGATACTAAAAATATACTTAAGTACAGTAACTAAGTGAAAGTACTTAGTTACAGTCTGGCAGCTGCAGCTCAGTTCTCTGTAATGAACCCTGATGTTAGAAATGTAAACTGTTGTGTTTGTGGCTTCCTTAAGGAATCACTACGTCTCTGTGTTCGTGAGTGAGAGCGACACTAAACCTCATTGCACATTCTGACAGGTTCATGTTTCCTTGCTTATTGCACCTCGGTCGTACAGTAATACCTCCGCTCCACAGAGCGTGACTGAAGACCTTTTCAGGGGCGCCTCGAGTGGCTGCAGGTTTCTGCATCGATAGGATCCTCCGAGCAGCGCCGACAATAACAGCTCTACTCCCTCTGCTGCTCTGTGTGCTGCAGGAGCACCTGCTTTTACTACAACACAGTCCTGGAATCAGTAGAGAGCAGGAAACTAGAATTACGGCCTCGCAGTTGTCTGTCTGATGTTTTACCACCAAAAACGAATCACTTCGTCCTTGAGTCCAGGTGAACGTCTTTCCCAAATTTGACAAAATTCCCTCAAGGTATCACGGAGTTATTGCATTCACAAGGTCAAAACCGTGTTTTGTGAGGTCACAGTGACCTTGACCTTTGACCCTTAACCACCAAAATCTACTCAGTTCATCCTTGGGTCCATGTGAATGTTTGTGCCAAATTTAAAGAAGTTCTATCAAAGCGTGACTGAGATATCGTGTCCACGAGAATGGGCTCTGACTGTCAGTAGAAGGAGGAATTGGGCAGGAATATTGAGCAGGAAACACGTCCTCCTCATGTTTGATGATGTCACACCTTAACAAAGAGAGAAAGGTGAGATAGCAAGAAGATATTTTCTTATGTTCTCTCTTTCAGCGGTGGCAGAAGTCGGGGACTCACCTGGAGCACCTGGTCTCCCGGTTCTGCCTGGACTCAGAGATGGCTCTGGACGGGATGGACTCGTCACGGATGCTGGTGATCAGCCCCTGTGAACTGAGCGCATACACACAGAGATGGGAGGTCCCCTTCTCCTGACCCCTGACCCCGTGACCTTTCACCTGCCCCGTCACCCATCCTCCGCCTCAAACACCTGGGCAAGAGACGAGCTGCCCAGACAGAGTGAAGATGCATGAGCACGTCATGTCAAGGTGCTGCGTTCAGGAGAGTCCGACAGAAGGTTGACGAACGTTCGTAGAGTTTTTGATGCAGATCTGAAATCCTGATGCACTGAGGATCTGTGCTGGACTGAGACACTGAGACACTGAGACATGTCGGGTTTGTTTAAAGTGTCAACATTCGAGGCTGTTCAGAAGTTTGGTGGAGAGTCAGACCAAGTGCACCTTAAAACCCTGAAACTTTGCTTGAGGAAAAAAATATCATCAGAGAAAGTGTCTGTTTGAATCTGGGAATTAAGACCAAGCACAACTGGAGGTTTTAGTTCACTTGTTAAAAAAGCACAAACAATCTGTTGCGTCTCTTCTTGCTCTAAATTTCAGAACTTCAGTTTGCTTGTGACCACACTGGCTTCTTGGTACAGAAGGTAAAGATCTCAAACCTCCGAGCGACTCATCAAACATCTCAAATATTTTTTATTTCAATTTTATTCTCCAGTTGCAAGAAAACTTAAAGTAAACCCCCCCCCCAAAAAAAAAAAAAATTTGCTTTGAACCAAAAGAGAGTCAAAAGATGACAGAACCAAAACCATGTAACACCAGTGAGTCCAGGTTTGTCTGGATTTAGTCCTCACTCAAAACTGTTTGGGATTGTTTCTGTAATTAAAATGATGCTGTTATCTATTCTGTGACCAGAGACCGTCTCTGTTCTGAGGAGTGCAGTGGATGAGACTCTGTTTACAGGAGAATCTAAAACAGCCTCCTCCAACACGTGAGCACATTTAGCCACAGAAGAAGAAAGGAGGACAAGATCCAGCCCAGATGGCAAAATAAAACTTCTGGCCCAACATATGTTGGGCCCTTGGCCCGAGTCTGGCCTATATCTGGGCAGAGTCCGGCTGTTATTGTCAGTAATGACGTGACAGCTGGAAGATTTTCTGTGTGTGCACCAGATTTGGAAGCAGCACCTGACAATCATGCCGTATGTGGGCCAGATTTGGGCCGTGGAACCGGGCGCATGCTGGGCCAGAGGAAAACAAGCATGTGGCCCAACTCCGGGCCGGATTTATTTGACTTTACTGACAGTGAAGTGCAGGTGACAGAACAGCATGAATGCAGCACGTGGTTTCCTGTTTCCTCCGTGATGCAGCTGCTTCATGTTAAACATCTGGTGTGACGTGCTGCTGACGTGCATGTGAGAATTTTCTACATGAGTTTACATCGTTGTTTTTTCCCACACAGTTTAAACTCAATCAAACTGAAGGAAAAGCTTTAGTCACGATGATCTTTCAGTCGATTCATTTCAGTCATGTTTCTTGTTACAGTTCAGAGACGTTACAAGGTGATTCTTCTGTGGGGGGTCTGTTTTTCTCCTCAGGCTTCCTTCAGGATCAGGGGTGATTCATGAAGCTGCCAAAGCTTTTGTCGGTCACGAACTTGAGAGTGTTTTTGTTTCTGAGCACACTGACAGGACGCAGAGCTGACGGACAAACTGCAGCTGCTGTGGAGGTCAAACCTGTGACGTCATGTGACAGCCATCTTTGGTTTTTCATTTCAAATTCCTACGGCGTGGAACACGACTGAAGTTAACTGCAGACCTTCACATGTTTGAGTGATGTCTGATCATTTTTCTCTCCAGATTGTTGTTCTGACATTTTGAAATATCCTGTTTGACTCCTGAATAAAGGTTTTATAATGGCTGATTCTGTTCTACTGAAATAACTGATGTTTACATATGGGAAAATGAGCTGCCACACACACGCACACACACGCACACACACGCAGCACACTACTAATATATAAACATTGACATTAATCATCTACTGCTACTTTATTATATGTTATTAATGCATTCAGTTTTAATTTTATCATTACAATATCTACAGCTGTTACTGTTGCTCCTACTGCAGTACAATCATTAACGCTGTATCACCATTTATACTTCTATACTATGGAAGCTGAGAAAGGCCATACTCAGTATCTATTATTATTAAACTATCTATCCCGGAGAGAATGAGATATTATCAGAAAACAATGTTTTATCTCGAGGTAACGAGACATTATCAGGAGAAAACAACATTTTTATTTTAAGATAACGAGATATTACCAGGTGAAAAATGATGTTTTGTTATCTCGAGATAACGAGATATTATAGAGAACAAAGGAGAAATTAGCTTTGTTACCTTGAGATAATGGAATAAAAATATATTTTCGAGTGTGGCGAAACTGAAGCTCCTGACACGTGTCCGCACTGCTGCCACATGATTGGCTGGTTGAATAATTGCATGAATAAGCAGGTGTTCCTAATAAAGTGTTCAGTGAGTGTATAGCCTCAACTTAATTAAATAAATATCCCCATCATTACACAATTAGGATCATGTGTTCTGTACTGCTCATAAAGAAACAGCTGAACAGTCTAAACACTCAGGAACTATTTTCTCTGTCTGTGGGAATGGAAATGTGTGGTGAGATCATGTTTTCAAGCAAATTGCAGCACAATAAACTGAGGTGAAAGACGGGCTGTATACACACACACACACACACAGAGAGAGAGAGAGAGAGAACAGACCTCCCCTCCTCTCCTCTCTCTGACCACTGGCTCTCAGTAACAACACCGTGAATCATTAATCCGCCTCTAACATCTTCACTTTGAGCTTTAACGACCCGGAACAACAGAGGATGTCGCACATTAGCAGCTGACATTTTATCCACACGATCCGTTTTCATCGACACCGCTGTCTTCTACAGGAGACCCGCTTTTACGTAAGTACAATGACCTTTTCATTTCGCCATTTTTCTGCTCCCCTAAAAAAAAAAATAGAAAAAAAACCCACAACGGAGGATGTTCGACCTAAATCTCAGTGTTCCTGAATTTAATTTGAGGTAACGGCTGATGGTCATGACGTAAGAAAACGTGACATTTCGGGATGCTCTCGATAACATAAATAAATAAATAAATGAAGACATTCACAAAACGTGATCGTGAGCTACGTTTCCAGTCGGACCGCTATTTCCGCCGCACCGACGTGGCTGCAGTCCGTTCTCTGATTCGTACCGTACTAGCCGATGCTAGGCAACAGAGCAGAAAGACAGGCTGCGTTCAGGTTACAGGAAATGTAGGAATTTGGAGATTTAAGTAGCTAAAATGGCGTTAAATTCGTAAAAGGAGACGAAAATTTAACGTAAGAAAGGGGGATATAATGCAGAACAATGCATTGTGTCGCTTTTGTTGTTATTAGCAGGAGAGCAGTGAAAAATAAACTAATGTTTAGTTCTTTAGCTTTCGCTTCTTGTTCTTGTTTTCCCGGTACACTGTTCTCATTTTTACAAGCAGCAGGACGAGATAAACGCTGTCTGTTAATATGGTGTTACTCTGCCCTTCCGGTAGCACTTTTTTATAAAAATTTTTTTTACTGTATTTGGAAAACACGCGCTTAGCCGAGGATAGTGAAGGCAGCATAGGTTTCCCCGGCGCTCAGTTGAACGTCATATGTAGGGGACTGGTGCTAGTTTTACACAGCTAAATAAAAACCGACTTAAATCAGCGATAATGTTGGTTTCTAACGGTTCATCTCGATGCGTCCGAGCCGAATCATAAACGATGTCAGTCCCAGCTCCGCGGAGAAGTAAGTCAGTGTGAAGCAGCTGCTCACCATAAAACATAATCACATAATTTAAGTTGTGTTCAGTGAGGCTAAAAACAACTGACTTCATTTAACTGGTTGAAACTTTAAAAACATACAATATTTTACGCTCTTTTTCACTCAGGGTTTGTTCTTTAAGGTCTCAGCAACACGATTGTTTTGACATTTACAGTAAATTAACTCAAAAGTTCTGAAAAATAAACTCAATGAACAAGTCTACAGTTAAGACCAGGGAGACCTTTGTACTTCCGGTTTCTTTTACTTGAACAGACTTTAATGTAAAAACCTAAATACAATTTTCTTTTTAAAAAGAAAGAAAATAAAATGTCTTCTGTGCTTTAGTTCTTCCTTATTAAAAGTTTCGATCTTATTTCTCTGGTATTAGAATTAGAAGTTCACCAGAGAGATTAACAGACCGTCTCTGGTTCAGATCTGAGGAGTTGTTGTTTTTCTCTGTTTTAACATGAATGTAAATTAAATATCTTTGAGGTTTTGAACTAAACCAGACATTTAACGGCTTCACATCTGAGCGCTTGTGATGACCATCGTTCAACATTATCAGATGTTTTATGTTTGGTCTGTATTATAGATATAATACATTACATATAGAGACATGTAAAATGTCAGAAGTCACAGTGACCTTACCAACCTGGTGTCTTCTGATTGCTGTGTGTCCAGTGAACTAAAAGTGATCGATTTAATCAATGAGTCAAATTACAAGAAATGATCAGCAATGGTTTAATTAATCATTCCCCATTTTTTTAACTGAATCTGAATCATTAAAATTCACTGGTTGAAATGTGAACATGTGACGTCCTGTGATTTCTAACCATTTATTTACTTTTTATTGATCAAATTGATAATTGATTAACTGAGAAAATAATCTGCAGATCAATCAATAATTAAAAAAAACAGTCCAAAACCTAAAGATGAGCAGTTTCCTGTCACACAAGAAAAATAAATCCTCATGATGAAGAAGCTGTTACCTGAGGAGTTTGACTGAAAGACTGATATCATTGATCAGTTTTCAAAAATAATTGCTGATTTATTGATTTAGTGATACTCAGCTAATCAATTATTTCATCTCTACACGTTGACACCTCTCGTATATCTCTCTTTTCCTCAGTCGCCCCATGTTCCTTCGCCGGCTGAGCTCCCTCGGCTCCGCCTTCCTTCCCCGCAGACACCCTGCTCTCTGCAGCGCCTCCTCCCCCTCCGTCCCCCAGGTTGTCCCCGCTCCACATCCATGGTGGTCCGTGCAGGGATTTCCCCCCTGGCCTCCGCGACTCCCCCACACCCACCCACCAGCTCGTCAGGTTTTCACAGGGAGGACGTTACACCCTCATAACATCAACCACGGTAACTTTGGCCGGAGTTGCCGTTCGTTCTCCACCTGCGGCGGTCTCTTGATGGAGCGGTCCGGCAGAGATCGAGAGCCTCCTCAGAAACGGAGGAAGAGTGAAGAGGAGAGGAGGAACGAGGAGGAACGAGGAAGACACACTGGAGGAGCAGCAGGGGCGACGGGAGGCAAGGCCAAGGATGGAAGCTCCAAGAGGGAGCACCATCACCTGGATCCCAGCGTGGACAGACGCCCCCGCCCAAACCACCACTTCAGAGATGGAGGTGAAGAGAGAAGGAGGAGCGGAGCTGCAGGCGTCAGCAGAGATAAAGACGGAGACAGAACTAAAACTGTGAGTCAAGACAGACAGAGGAGAGACGGCAGCGGTCGAGACGCGACCCCGAATCAAAGGTGGCATAAAGATTCACAGGCTGCAGGATCCAGGACTCAAACCCCGAAGTCTAAACCTGAACAGGGTCAGGTTCCCACGCACAAACCCAAACCTAACCCCTGGTTCAAAGGGAGGGGGGCGGAGGAGCAGGGGGGGCATCACAAGAATACAAAGGGACCGGAGGAACAGACAAGGGACAGACGTGGCGGTGGAGGTCCGTGGGCGGGGCTTCCGTCCCAGCCTCGTGGAACCACTCCCCTAAACCCGTGGCAGGGAGCTGGAGCCACCAGAGAACCTCCTCCACCTCGAACCCCCCCCCGCCCGCCACACCACAGACGGAGGCCGCACCAGTCAAACGTAAGTTCACTCTTTTAAGGAGTTGTTTTATGATTTAACAAAACCAGTTTCCAAAGCAGAGCGCCTGTTTCCAGTTTCTCCTCCAGTCTTTGCTTTTCATTAATTGTCCTGTGGGAAAAAAGAGAAAATAGAAATGGATCAGGACGACGTTGTTGTGAGGTGACAGTCGGTCAGTAAACCTCCTGTTAATCTGTCCCGTCTCCCTGTCCTCAGCTCTTCACAGACACTGGGAGTCCTCTCCTTTCTGCAGTACCTACCCACAGCCACCGGGGGTCAGCGCAGCCTTCGACTTCTCCGTGATGTCCTACAACATCCTGTCCCAGGAGCTGCTGCAGGACAACGACTACCTGTACAAACACTGCGACCCCGCCGTCCTGCCCTGGGAGTACCGGCTGCCCAACCTGCTGACAGAGATCCAGCAGCTCGACGCCGACGTGAGTGAATCAGGTCGAACTGTAATGACCCTGTTCCAGCTGACGCTTCATTCATTCATTCATTTATACTTTTTATATGATATTATACTAACTGTGAGATTCTGACATGACACTATTCTTTGCTGTTGCATTTCCATTCTTCAGGGAGCAACTGTAACGAAACACAGTTTCCCCCTGAGGATCAATAAAGTTTTCTGGTTCTGGTTCTGACATCATACAGGTGAAACACCTGTGGTCCAGACTTCAGGTCTGATGAAAACTCCTTTTGTTTTTTCTAGATCCTGTGTCTGCAAGAAGTCCAGGAGGACCACTATGAAAACCAGATTAAACCTGCTCTACAGAGACTAGGTACTGTGTGTGTGTGTGTGTGTGTGTGTGTGTGTGTGTGACAGACACTACAGATACTCTAACTCAACCTGTGAGTGATTAAATGAACATGAATACAAATGTATTTTTAATCTTTGCAGTAAAGATGCTTTTAATTTGAAAGGATGGAATTAATTTAATTAATTAATCAGTGTGTGTGTGTGTGTGTGTGTGTGTGTGTCTGTGTGTCTGTGTGTGTGTGTGTGTCTGTGTGTCTGTGTGTGTGTGTGTGTCTGTGTGTCTGTGTGTGTGTGTGTGTGTGCGTGTGCGTGCATGCGTGTGTGTGTGTGTGTGTGTGTCAGGTTACCAGTGTGAGTATAAGAAGCGGACAGGAAGGAAACCAGACGGCTGTGCTATCATCTTCAAGTCGTCCCGCCTCTCCCTCCTCTCCTCCAATCCCGTTGAGTTTTTACGCCCCAGCGACGCCCTCCTCGACCGGGACAACGTTGGACTGGTTGTGCTGCTTCGACCTAACCACGCCTCCAACCAGTCGGATCCCTCCGCCTTCATCTGTGTCGCCAACACGCACCTCCTCTACAACCCCCGCCGCGGCGACATCAAGCTGGCCCAGCTCGCCATCCTGTTGGCCGAGATCAGCCGGCTGTCCCGCCTCCCAGACGGGTCGACTAATCCCGTTGTGCTCTGCGGGGATTTTAACTCCACCCCCTGGAGTCCACTGTACAGCTTCCTGACCACTGGCTGCCTGGACTACAGAGGACTACCGATCGGCATGGTGACACACACACACAACCACACACACACACACACACACACACACACACACCCACACACACACACACACACACACACACACACACACACACACACACACACACACACACACACACACACACAACCACACACACACACACACACA
>NW_019174567.1:583500-604021 GCF_002260705.1 Seriola dumerili | reverse complement strand
TGTGTGTGTGTGTGTGTGTGTGTGTGTGTGTGTGGCTGTGTGTGTGTGTGTGTGTGTGTGTGTGTGTGTGTGTGTGTGTGCAGGTGTCTGGTCAGGAGAATGTTCCCAGAGCTCAGCGTCTCCTCACGTCTCCAATCTGGTCTCAGAGTTTAGGAATCAACCACCAGTGTCAGTACGAGAACCGACCCACAGCTGACTCCTCCCCCACCTGTCCCTCAGGTTAGTCTGGTTTAGTTTATTTATCTTACTTTAGTCTCAGCTCACAGTCCAGCACTTGTTCAGGCTCATTTCTGTTGTGATGTCATCAGATGAGCAGGATGTCTGTTGTGATGTCACTGACAGCTGTCTGTGTCACAGCTGTGGAGGGCGCCATCTCTAATCTGACTGTAGAAGATCTCTCCACCAAAGCTGCTGTCGCCTTCCACAGGTGACCAATCACTTTCTCTGTTTCTTCTTCTGGTGTCAAACTCAGGTTGACAGTCACCTGACTCTCTACAGCTGTAAAGAGTCTGTCACTGACTCCACGATGAAAACAAACAAGTTTCATTTACGTATTTTAGTTCATTAAGATGCTTCTGATCATTTGAATAAATAACACACATCTGATTTCTCTCTGAAGTTAAAGTGTAACACAGAGCCTGTGTGTGTGTGTGTGTGTGTGTGTGTGTGTGTGTGTGTAGAGCGAGGATCGAGCATGGCCTGAAGCTGCAGTCGACCTATCAGCATCACCTGATGCCTGATGGGAGACCTGAGATCACCACCTGTCACTCCCGCACGGCCATTACTGTGGATTACATCCTGTTCACTCCCGGTACTGACACACACACACACACACACACACACACACACACACACACACACACACACACACACACACACACACACACACACACACACTCTATTTNCACACACACACACACACACACACACACACACACACACACACACACACACACTTTATTTCTCCTAGAAAAACATTAATTTTTAATTTTTAAAAGGTTTTCAAAGTCGTCGTATCAGTAAAACACAGACTGTTAAATAAACAAGTCACAGAGTGGAACATGTTTGTCTTGGTCTGAGGCTCCTCCCTCCTCCTCAGACTCTGAGCTTCTTCTCATTCCTGTTACTGGTTTCTCATTTTTTCTTCTTCTTCTCCTCTTCCCCTCTTCTTCTGTTGTCCTGTCTGTCACCCCCCCCCCCCCCCCCCCTGAAGAAGTCACCTCCCCTCCCTCGTGTCCTGGTGGCGGCGGCGGCCTCCAGCTGCTGGGCAGACTGTCGTTGGTCGGCCAGCCGGAGCTGCAGGAGGTCAACTCTCTGCCCAATCAGCATCACTCGTCCGACCACCTCCCTCTCCTCGCTCGCTTCCGCTTCCGGCGCTGACCTGGGCGGGGGAGGGGGGTCGTCGGACATCGATCAGAACGGCTCTCACGGCTCGTTAGCTGTTAGCCTCGGCGGCTAACGGTGCAGCTCCGAGAGGACGGACACAAACATCTGTTAGATGCTGAGACTGAGACGTGAAGGAAGAAGAAACTGTAATATCACGAAGACAATCTGTGGGAACAAAAACTGCTGCAGACGTTTTAAAAATACAAATATTTTAATGCAGATTGAAAATCTACGGTTCAATTAAATCTTACGTTAGAAATAAAAACTACAGCCAGATGATTTTATTCTTTGTATCGTTCAGATGAATTATTGATCGCTGTCACATGGATTGTTTCAGTTTAGTGACGCTGAAGTCCTGATGCTAAAATGTCTTTGTAAATAACTGGACTAAGAAAATCCTGGTTTTAAAGTTTTACTTGAATATAATCTTAAAACACTGATGGATATATTTTTCTATCATTTTGGAAGGAGGTGTTTGCCGGTGTTGGAAAGTTTACAGATTGTAAATAAAAGAGTTTTTACATGTGCTCTTCAGTGTCCATGTTGTTTTCTGGTACGGGTGGAGGACGTCCTGCAGGATCACGCCGCCTCGCTCCTGTGTGCAGCTCCGATCAGGTTCTTCCTCCGGCTCATGAGACCTCCGGGGTTTTTCAACCTGGACGTTCTTTTCATGTTTTGGGTTGTAAATGATCTTTGCATCACAACCACTAAACAGCTGCTGTAATGTAAACACCGGGGTCTTTGATCCGGGTCAAAGTGCGTCCACCGCTGTCAGTCTCAGATTGTGATAATAAGTGTCGGACAACATGGATCAAATTCCTACAGAGAGACTTTTTGTTTTAGAAAAACGTTGTTCAACCACAAACACGTTAAATCTCTGTTCCACCAGAGTCTGAACACACACCCCGCAATAACACAGACCTTATGTCGACCAGACTCCTGCCTGGATCAGCTGGTCTGTGTTATTGTGTGGTATTTTTACTTCAGTACAGGATCTGAATACTTGATGACGTCGGACACTTTAGACTGAACCTGTCAGTGGACGAACTTTGACACTGACAAATGCACCATTTGACTAGACTGCAGCAGCAGTTGGTGGTTGCAGGTGGACTGACTGTCTCCATCCATCAGTCACACCCAGAAACACAGGAAAATAAGGTGTGTGTGTGTGTGTGTGTGTGTGTGTGTGAGACAGATGGTTGCACCGTTTACCTCGGCTCCCCTCACAGACACTGTGCTCAGGACTCAGCGTCTTGCTGCTCTGAGCATCACGCTGCACTGCAGCACGACGCTCGGCTGGGTCTCATCACGGTCTCACAGCAGAGCCACTGGGAGTAACACTGCCACACTTACTTAATGACTAAGAGGCTAATAAACAAGAATTAAAATAGTTTTCTTTATACTCGGTGTAGTAAGCTGGTATCTTCTGTGTGTCATAGTGTGTTTCTGTTATTGTGTCCACCCCTGTGTGTCAGGGAGTGTGAACAGAAGATCTCTGATGTTTCTGTCCTGAACTCACGTGGTTTCACTGCAGAAGATCTGAAGTTTGTGCTCGGCTGCATCCCAACACTCTTCACCCGTTTCCTGTGGCAGCTGCTTCAGAGGAAACCACAGGAAGTTCTGCTTCGTGGTTCAGATGATGAACACCAGGTGGCAGCAGTGGACTGTGAGTTACACAGCTGGAACAACTGGAATGATGTGAATGAAGCTTCCAGCAGAGAGACATGTTGATCAAATAAAGGCTGTTTGGAACAAACTCAACATTAGGACATTAACAGCTGCTAATGCTAACGTTAGCTATGTAGCAATGGCAAAACTTACAAACAGCTCCTTCAACACTCAAAGTCTTATGTAATTCAGTCATCAGAGTTTTTCTTTGACACTCAGCAAGAGGTGGAAAATGGTTTTTGAGCTCATCAGCTTCCTGTAGAGAGTTCTGCCTCAGGACGGTGAAACTGTTGGAAATGTGATGAAAAACTCTGCTGCTGGTTTCTACCGCCTCACCTTGATGCACACACACACACACACACACACACACACAAACCTTACATCATCATAAGCCATTGACAGAAACACACACACCAATGGTGAGGTGACCAATCCCTGAGCTGCTGCATAGATGAGAGATGAAGGATTATTTCTATACATCTGCTGCCTCCATGTGCTTGTCTGAACAAACACACACACACACACACACACACACACACACACACACACTCACACACACACACACACACGCTTCTGCAGTGCAACATAAGCAGATTATTTTATCAGAAACCAGACGTGTGTGTGTGTGAGTGTGTGTGTGTGTGTGTGGGTGAGTGAGTGTGTGTGTGTGTGTGTGTGTGGGTGAGTGAATATACAGGAGTGTCATCTAAAAATGAATAACATGAATAATATAATTCAAATGCTGGTTTTCACTGCAACTTCACCCTGTTCTTCTTTAGTTTACTGACAACAATATTTTCTTGTTTTATGCATCATTCTTTGAATTAATAAAATAAGTATGTATATGTTTTTGATGTTTTATGACTTTTAATGCCTTATTATACTCTGAAGTTTTTTTTATTTTTTTTAAACCTTACTATACTGTAACATTTTACACCTTACTATACTATGACATTTTATGCCTTGTTGTAGTATGACGTTTTTAATGTTTTCATGCCTTACTATACTATGACATTTTATGCCTTACTATATTATAACATTTTTTGATGTTTTTATGCCTAACTATAATGTGACAATTTCTGACGTTTTTATGCCTAACTATACTGTGACGTTTTTTGACGTTTTTATGCCTTACTATAATGTGATGTTTTTTTTTATGTTTTTATGCCTTACTATGCTATGATGTTTTTTTTTATTTTTTTTATGCCTTACTATACTATTACATTTTTTGACATTTTTATGCCTTACTATAATGTACTGACAACAATATTTTCTTGTTTTATGCATCATTCTTTGAATTAATAAAATAAGTATGTATATGTTTTTGATGTTTTATGACTTTTAATGCCTTATTATACTCTGAAGTTTTTTTTATTTTTTTAAACCTTACTATACTGTAACATTTTACACCTTACTATACTATGACATTTTATGCCTTGTTGTAGTATGACGTTTTTAATGTTTTCATGCCTTATTATATTATGACATTTTATGCCTTACTATATTATAACATTTTTTGATGTTTTTATGCCTAACTATAATGTGACATTTTTTGACGTTTTTATGCCTTACTATAATGTGACATTTTTTGACGTTTTTATGCCTTACTATACTGTGATGTTTTTTGACGTTTTTATGCCTTACTATGCTATGATGTTTTTTTTATGTTTTTATGCCTTACTATAATGTGATCATTTTTGATGTTTTTATGCCTTACTATACTAACATTTTATTCGTTATGACTTCTTTGAATTTTTTATACCTTGCTATAACGTTTTTAGATGTTTTCATGCCTTATTATGCTATGACATTTTTGACGTTTTTATGACTTACTATAATGTGACATTTTTTGACGTTTTTATACCTTACTATAATGTGACATTTTTTGAAGTTTTTATGCCTTACTATAATGTGACGTTTTTTGACGTTTTTATGCCTTACTATATTATTACATTTTTTGACATTTTTATGCCTTACTATAATGTGATGTTTTTTTATGTTTTTATGCCTTACTATAATGTGATGTTTTTTTATGTTTTTATGCCTTACTATACTATGGTGTTTTTTTGTTTGTATGCCTTACTATACTATCACATTTTTTGACGTTTTTATACCTTACTTAACTGTGACGTTTTATGCCGTTTTTATGCCTTAAAATACTGTGATGTTTTTTTGACGTTCTTATGCCTTGCTATACTATGATGTTTTTTTTATGTTTTTATGCCTTACTATACTATGACGTTCTTTATGTTTTTATGCCTTACTATACTATGACGTTCTTTATGTTTTTATGCCTTACTATACTATGACGTTCTTTATGTTTTTATGCCTTACTATACTATGACGTTCTTTATGTTTTTATGCCTTACTATACTATGACGTTCTTTATGTTTTTATGCCTTACTATACTATGACGTTCTTTATGTTTTTATGCCTTACTATACTATGACGTTCTTTATGTTTTTATGCCTTACTATACTATGACGTTCTTTATGTTTTTATGCCTTACTATACTATGACGTTCTTTATGTTTTTATGCCTTACTATACTATGACTTTTTATGCCTTATTATACTATGACGTTTTGTGACGTTCTTTATGTTTTTATGCCTTACTATAATGTGACGTTTTTTGACGTTTTTATACCTTACTTTACTGTGACGTTTTATTCCGTTTTTATGCCGTACAATACTATGACATTTCATGCCTTATTATACTATGACGTTTTGTGACGTTCTTTATGTTTTTATGCCTTACTATACTATTACATTTTTTGACATTTATGATGCTTACTATAATGTGATAATTTTTGATGTTTTTATGCCTTACTATACTGACATTTTATTCGTTATGAATTCTTTGAATTTTTTATACCTCGCTATAACGTTTTTAGATGTTTTCATGCCTTATTATACTATGACATTTTTNACGTTTTTATGCCTTATTATAATATGATGTTTTTTTTAATGTTTTTATGCCTTACTATAGTATGACATTTTTTGACGTTTTTATACCTTACTATACTGTGATGTTTTTTTTTATGTTTTTATGCCTTACTATGCTATGATGTTTTTTTTTTTATGTTTTTATGCCTTACTATACTATGACGTTTTTTGACGTTTTTATGCCTTACTATACTGTGAACTTTTTATGTTTTTATGCCTTACTATACTATGACATTTAATGCCTTATTATACTATGACGTTTTTTGATGATTTTATGCCTTACTATACTATGACGTTTTTTTGACGTTTTTATGCCTTCCTATAATGTGACATTTTTTGACGTTTTTATGCCTTACTATACTATGACGTTTTTATGCCTTACTATAATGTGACATTTTTTGACGTTTTTATGCCTTACTATACTGTGATGTTTTTTGCCGTTTTTATGCCTTAAAATACTGTGATGTTTTTTTGACGTTTTTATGCCTTACTATACTATGACATTTTTTGACGTTTTTATGCCTTACTATAATGTGATGTTTTGTTTAGGTTTTTATGCCTTACTATACTATGATGTTTTTTTTTATGTTTTTATACCTTACTCTACTGTGATGTTTTTTTAGGTTTTTATGCCTTACTATACTATTACATTTTTTGACATTTTTATGCCTTACTATAATGTGATAATTTTTGATGTTTTTATGCCTTACTATACTGCCATTTTATCCGTTATGACTTCTTTGAATTTTTTATACCTCGCTATAACGTTTTTAGATGTTTTCATGCCTTATTATACTATGACATTTTCTTCCTTTTTATAAAATGACGTTTTTATGCCTTGCTATACTATGATGTTTTTTTATGTTTTTATGCCTTACTATACTATGACATTTCATGCCTTATTATACTATGACGTTTTTTGATAATTTTTTGCCTTACTATAATGTGACATTTTTTGACGTTTTTATGCCTTACTATAATGTGATATTTTTTTTATGTTTTAATGCCTTACTATACTGTGATGTTTTTTTTATGTTTTTATGCCTTACTATACTGTGATGTTTTTTTTATGTTTTTATGCCTTACTATACTGTGATGTTTTTTTTATGTTTTTATGCCTTACTATACTGTGATGTTTTTTTTATGTTTTTATGCCTTACTATACTTTGGTGTTTTTTTATGTTTTTATGCCTTACTATAATGTGATGTTTTTTGAAGTTTTTATGCCTTACTATACTATGACATTTTCTTCCTTTTCATAAAATGACATTTTATTCCTTCTCATACTCATACTCAAGCACACACGCACCTTTTATACATTTGTGGAAGTATGTACGTACTGTATGTGTGACAAGATGAAATTCCACCAGTTCTGAAAAACATTAATAATCAATCAATGGAGACAACACAGTTAAAAACATAGATCATTTATTAAAAGAACACATGCTGCTACAGTTGTTGGTAAAAACAGCTGCGGTAAGAGCACTGATACTGTAACAGTAGGAGAGTTACAACAGTAATGTTGGGGGGGGGTCACATCTTCTCCTATTATAGATCTCCACAGGAATACAAAACCACACTGTATCCTCACACAGGGAACAGACTCAATACAGCGCTCAATAAAAATAATACTAATGATATTAGTGTGTGTGTGTGTAGGTCAGCTCCTCAGGGCTCTGTCAGTCTGAGCTCTGCTGGCTGAATACTGTGACAGTGGTTGAGGGTTTGATTCCCTCAGAGCGACACACACAAACAGAGGTTGACTGTCCCTTTGTTCCTCTCAGCACAGAGCGAATCTGTCTGCTGGTTAAAGTCCGTAACACAAACAGGAAAAGAAGGAGGGAAACACAACGATATCTGATGTCACAGAAACATGAAAACAGAGGAAGAGAGGAACTGTGAGTGTGACTGACACCTTTAACAAAATGCTGTATCTTTGTTCAGTGGTAAATACGACTGCGACAACACGGTCAACTCCTCCAGACGACACAGTCACGTTATATAAACACCAGTCTGATTAAAGCAACTCTGCTGAGGCACTGGAAGCTTCACGTGGACACAAATTCATATCCATCAATTCTTAGTTCAGGTATTCTTCAGATACGTTGCTGTGAATTTGGTTCAGCTTCTGCGGAAGAAAATAAATTTACTATTTTGTCAATAAAATGTTTTTTTTGTCCAGCAAAAAAAAAAAATTTATTCAATTTTGTCAAAATATGCAACAGGGCACTTTTGTATTTCACTGATTAACAACCCTCATTGGTCATATAGTTTGTTTAGGATAAAGAGGACACTTCATTAATTTAATTACATTTTCTGCGGCATTTTGTGTCGTTAAATTTGTGTCCAGTTCAAGTTGCTGAATCAGTTTTGATTTTACAACAGACTGAGTTCAGGACGAAGGTGAAAGTGAGAAACGTGGTTCAGCACTTTGGAAACAAAGGCCTTTAAAAAAAACACCTGCTACAGATACAAGGTGTTTCTTTTCTTTTTTGACAAATGCTTCTGATTCAAAATCATATGTTACAATCAATGAATCAAACACAAACGTTCTGATATAACAGATCTGAACTATGACGGAGTATCAAGGCCAGGAGGAAAAACAAAGTCGTAATTTTTTTTTCTCTCCCGAAATTTTTGATTCTTGTAACATTACAACTTTCTTCTTGTAATATATGACTTTATTCTCAAAATTTCAGATTTCTTTTTTTCCTCAACATGGCCCTGATACTGCGTCGTAGAAAACACAAACTCCAAAGATAAAAAAAAGAAAGAAAAAAAGAAAACATTCAATAAGATAAACTGTCAATCACAAACGTCTCTATTGCAAACAGTTGCTACATCGCGTGTCACTGTCACAGGTTGATGGTTGTGTCATCTGTGACATCACACTGAGCAGTCAGGTAGTTTGTCACTGTTGTTGGGTAAAAACCCAGATTTCAGTCTTTGTGGTCGTTTGTGCGTCCAGAGATATGAGTGATCTTTAGGCCCTTGCTAACTGTTGAATCTCCACTTGGTTCATTCCAAAAATACAGTCAGAAAATAAGAGTTTTCATTTCTGAAAAATGTTCTCCAGGGTCTGTTGCTGCTTCAGTATGAAAACGCTTCATGTTTGTCCACGACCCTGTGAGCGAAGCAGCGTTGTGCTTTTTTCTTTCTGAAATGCTAACAGACATGAAGCCTTTAAAAGTATCAACACATGACTCTCAGTACAAATATGACGGTGTTGAGCTGGTTGGTTGGTTGGTCCAGAGTCAGAGATGTGACGGTCAGATCTCTGTGCTCTGGGCTGTGCTCTGGGCCACTGCCGGCCCAAAGTCAGAAACATGTAAAAATATTCTGCTTTGTGTCACAGCACCTTGGATCAGTGGTGATGGCTCAGGCTGATCTACAGAGAGGAGCTACTGAAGATGTCCTGGTCGTTTCTAAATGACCAAGACGTTTTATTTCTGACTGAGCCACTAACACCTTCCACCGTCGCTCCGGCTGTGGAAGACGAGGATTTCACTGTTCTCCAACACAGCGTGTGCATAGCTTGTTGTTGAACCAAAAAGCTAAGAGAAAATGTTGGTAGACTTCAGTTTCACTTTGTTCTGTGAGCGAGAAGACAGAGAGACACATTCAAAGACAAGTGATAAGACTCCTGAACCTCCTGCTGTTTGTGTTTGAGTGAAATCATCTTCAGTCCATCAGAGCTGCAGTTAAAGCTGCAGCAGGCAGGGTTTATAGAGACAGAGCTGGTTCCCATCAACAAACTTCTGTTTATGTACTAAAATGTATTTAGTAAATCTTTGAGACGAAAGAAACATTGTTTTTTTCTCTTGAAATTTCACCTTTTTATTCTTGTAATTATAATAAACTATGTTCTTGAAATATTACAACTTTTTCGTCGTAATTTTACTAGTTTTTCTAGTAATATGTTTTTTCTCATTATGACTTTTTTTTCGTTATTTTACGACTTTTTCTTGTAATATTAAATTTTTTACTCGTAATATTACGACTTTATTCTCAAAATTTCAGATTTCTTTTTTTCCCTCAATGTGGCGCTGGTACTCTGTGAGACTGGAGCTGCTCAGACTCAGCTGTGGAGGACAGCTCTCACACTGAAGGCTTCAGCCACAGTTCACTCTGTGGATGGAACAGACATGAATAAATATAGAAACATATAAACTATGACTGTGTTGATCTCAGGTTTGTGTGATAAGAACTGTTCATCTCTGGCTTTGATATGTGATACTCTAGTATTTACATGTGTGTTCTGTCATTCACGTCTGAATGGTTAAAATCATCTGTGACACGTGAGGTTTCAAGCTTCTGAGTTGTGATTCGTCGAAGGCCTCAACAGGAGAATCCAAAGACCAGACCGGTTTGAACTGGATTTGGTTTGTGAGACAGTGAATGCAGAAGTGAGCCGACTCACTTCATCGAGCTGCTCTGAGAACGTTTGTCTCCTGAACTGAAAACATGATTCACCGATTAAAAACTTTGACCTCTGTGACGTTTGAGGAGCAGAGACGATTTACACCCTCGTGCTGCAGATTTACCGCCGTGTCCTTTGTCTCTGAATCACAGTTCGGTTTCTGAGTTTCAAAACTTTCATCACACAGATGAAAACATGAGGATCCCGACCCGTCCGTCCTCACTGAGGCTGTGCTGCAGCGTTCGCTCAGTCAACGACATCTGCCCACTGTTCGTCTGACAGCTGAACCAGGACCAGCTGAACCAGGACCAGCTGAGCCAGGACCAGCTGAACCAGGACTAGCTGAGCCAGGACCAGCTGAGCCAGGACCAGCTGAGCCAGGACCAGCTGAGCCAGGACCAGCTGAGCCAGGACCAGCTGAACCAGGACCAGCTGAACCAGGACCAGCTGAACCAGGACCAGCTGAGCCAGGACCAGCTGAGCCAGGACCAGCTGTTGCGGTGGCAACATGTCGGTTGATTGGCATTAAAAACAGGAATTGTTGAATAGAATTTATGAATGAACGATTAATCCATTCAAAAAAGGATTTACAAAAACAGAATGAACCATTTAGAAATACTTTATCTAATGAATGAATAAATAATAGAATTTGAAAAAGCGTTTTAAAAATGGGAAAACAAACCTGGATTCCCTCTAAAATCTGTTTCCTTTCTGAATGAAAGAATAAACGTTAATTTAGTGTTTAGTAGTGAGTTTTTGTAAATCTGTGTTTATTGATGGATTAATCGTTCATTTATAAACTCTTTTTACAATTCTTTCTTTTTAAAATTTGAAATGAAGGAAATGCTTCCTCACTCTTCCTGGGACGTCCCTGCTCCTGCGTACTCAGCTGACGCCTCCTGCATCAGACAGAACTGTGCCGTGGTTGAGTCTGTATCCTTCTTATCTGAATCAACCTTTAATACTTTCTGCTGGGTCAGCGGTGAATCAAGAGGCTGAGAGCGGGAAAGGTCCGGATCACCTGTTGAGGTGTAACAACGTGGGCGGAGTCATGTTTAACACAGACGTCAGAGTGATGACTTCAGCTACAGCTCGTTCTCCCACAGACGACGACAGCAAGCTGTTGGTTCAATAAAGAACCGTGTGGCCTGTGAACGTTTCAGCTGTAAAACTGTTCGACCTGCTCGTTCTTCTTCTGACGGATCATCAGCTGCTGAGAATCACCGTCTGGAAAAACACCACAGAACAAGAACGTCTGGTCCAAGACTCGTCAGCTGTTAGGGTCGAGTTTCAGTGTGTCAGCCGGAGGTCCAGAGAGAGGGATGGAAACAGAGCTGTGGTTCTGTATGAGAGAGAGCGAGGGAGGGAGAGGGAGGGAGAGAGAGAGAGAGAGAGAGAGGGAGGGAGGGAGAGAGAGAGAGAGAGGGAGAGAGAGAGGGAGAGAGAGAGAGGGAGGGAGGAGGAGAGCGAGGCGGAGAGAGGTAGAGGGAGAGAGAGAGGTAGAGGGAGAGAGAGAGAGAGGTAGAGGGAGAGAGAGAGGGAGAGGGAGGGAGAGAGAGAGGTAGAGGGAGAGGGAGAGAGGTAGAGGGAGAGGGAGAGAGGGAGAGAGAGAGAGGTAGAGGGAGAGGGAGAGAGGGAGAGAGGGAGACAGAGAGAGGTTTGCCGCAGTGCTCCACTGATCGTTCTCTGATCTCCTGCAGTGACTCCTCCTCCTCCTCCTCCTCACCTCCTCCTGAACTCGGGGGTGGGGGGGGGGTGATCTGAGACTCCTGTTCCTGGTCACATGTTGTCAGGACACGATGACTCTCAGAGTTTAGATTCTTTTGTTCTGAAATGAGAAACAAACAGCTCCTCTCCTGAACTCCTGCTCCTCAGAGCGTGAGGAGTTTCAGCTGCAGGACTGAAGTGTGTGAGTGTGAAAACAGAAGGTGTGATGACATTGTTGCTGCTGAACAGGTAAAAACACCTTCAGAGTCTCACAGACGTTCTTCCTGTTATTTCATTTTTATTTGAGCGTTCAGAGACTCCTCTCCTAAAAGGCTGGTGGCTGTTGGAGACTCTTGGGTCGCGGCGGTTGAGACGTCTTGGTGGATGTGGGAGGGGCTGAAGGGGACCGGGGGAGGGGTGAAGGGAGGGGATCAGATGCGGATCTGGTAGCCATCGTTGAGAGTGCTGAGCTCTGGAGGTTTCCTCTCAACCGAGGCCGGTCTGAAAGATAAAAGATAAACACACTGAAAACACACAAGCTCCTTCATGATGACGGCCGTCTCCATTAGAACTGATTTTCCTTCAAGCTCCTCCAGTGTAAAGGTCTGTGTCCATGTGTAGTGTGATTATAGATCAGCTCTAGCTTCTATATTAATACTGTGAAAGTATCAAAGCCTCAGTCCACAGAGAAATGCACACAGCCTGTATTCAGAAACTGAGCCTTAAAACCAGCCGTCAGGACTTCTGGAACTTTGTGATGTCACAACAAAGCAGTCACCAAGCCCCGCCCACCTGGACCCACCATCCAAACCTTGCAGGATTTGGTTTCTCTGAGTGTTTTTACCTGAAATCTGCTTTATTTTTATTGGATCAGTCAGAAAACAGTCAGCCAATCAGAAGAGAGGCTCAGAGCCTCCTCTCTTCTGATTGGCTCACCGACCTGTTGTTACTAGAGCTGCAGAGAGAAGCCTGAGAGAGGAGATGTAAAACTACACTGAGATGGTTTTTATATCTTCTGATGGATCAACACTTCAAATAAAACACAGAAGAAGAAGAAACGTGGAGCTTTAAACTCTCACAGCTAAAAACATACGACTCTCTCAAACGATTAGTTCCATTATTGATTAATGTGATCAGTTCCTTCTTGATGGGCAGAGCAGGAGTAGAAACTACAGCCTGTCTGAAATGGGTCCACGCTTCAGTAGACAGAGTGACTTCATGACGACACCAGATCAGTACAAACAACGCAGCCATGAAAAGCTTCAACATCTCAGTCTGTTTAATCTGATCTGATGAGTTTTTATTGTTTTTAAAGGTTATTTTAACATCATCTTAATGTTCTGTGTGATTGTACTTCCCTTCCTCTGTAAAACACCAGCTCAGTCACTTCCAGTCGGTTTGTTCATGTTTTAAGGTGGAATTGCTCCGTGTGTCTGCGGCGCCTTAAGGACACGTGCGGTGCAACATGGTGAGTAATGCTGAAGATAAACAGAAGTGTTACTGTCCCTTTAAGAGGAAGAAAAGAGCAGGATGAAAGATGGAAAATAAGAAGGAGCCTCAGCTCTGTCTCTCTCAGAAAGTCATCAGATTTAATCCTCCCCTCTCTCCTCTCCTTCCTGCCCTCATGTCCTCTCTCTCTTCTTCCTCTCCTCTCTTCATCCTGTCTTTTATTTCTTTGTATTTCTGTCTGGAAGCTTTCGAGCTCTGACACATCAAGGACAGAATGTTATTCGTATAAGTCGGTGTGGAGAGTTAACAGCCTTTTTATTCCTCCTCCTCTCCACCTTTTCTTTTTCCAGCCTCTTTTCTCCTCCTGTCATCTTTCACATTCTCTCTCTTCTCCAGTTTTCTTCTTCTTCTTTCCTTCTCTACACTCCTCTCCTCTTTTTATCTGGCCTTCTTCTCTTCATCCTGTTTGTTGTTTTCCAGTCTGTCACTTCTTCCTCTTCCTCCTCTCAGATAAATGTATTTTAAATCTATTTTCATGTTGTTCTGAATATGTGAACATATTATATATTACATGTGAGGTGTTTGTGTTTTTCAGGCTCCTGCAGCTGAAATAAACCCTGTGCTGTTCAAGTGTCGGAGCGCTCGGCAGCTGGTTATTACACTGTCTGAGAGGGAAGCGGCGACACGCTGCTAAGTGCTCTGTTGATAAGAGTAATGGCTTTTTAAGCACCACGTTCAGGAGGTTCAGCTCCTGGTGGTTTACACTGAAACAACCCACTGAAGAAGATGAAAAGAACCGATGAGTCGTCACGTCTCATTTGACTCCAACAGAAACAGTCGGACTCTGACGCTCCTGTTCCCCTGCAGATCTGACTGTAGATCTAATGAGAGAAATCCGAGTGTGAACTGGTTTCAGCCGTTTCACCTCCTCTATGATCATCAGCAAAATGATTTCTATTCTGCACAAGTATCTTTCCAGTTTACAGGATGAGCTGAAACACATCAGTGTTGGCTGCAGGTGTTTAAACCTGGGAAGCACAGGTGAGGACAGTCTACGATCCAAGACTACAAAAAGTGTGAGTGTGTCCCACAGATCTGAAATCTGCTCGTGTTGGTGGGGCAACAACAAATAAGTGTGAACGTTAAACACACACCTGAATAATGAAACAGCTGAACCTCTCAGGAGAAAGGTCACTGCAGTGCCACGTCACCAGGACTGTCACTAACTCTGCTGCAGAGAGTGTGTGTGTGTGTGTGTGTGTGTGTGTGTGTGTGTGTGTGTGTGTGTGTGTGTGTGTGTGTGTGTGTGTGGTGACTCTGCAGGATGGCCGGGCTGCAGCTGCTGTCCAAGTCAGATTGGGTTACATCCCGCCACACAGCTGCCAGCACAACACACACACACACTCAGCATCCTGAATGTGTGTGTGTGTGTGTGTGTGTGTGTGTGTGTCACTGAACCAGGGTGTCGACTCATCCTGTTTTTAAGAGCTGTAGTTGCTGACAGAGTTGTGACTGTTTATTAATTGGACCTAATTCAGTCTTTGTGATTATTTGACCCTCAGAAAACAACAACTGTCTCTTTGTGTTTACCAAGTTTAAATGAAGAGAAGTCTATTTGAAGGGAATCACACAGGGACAAATAACTATCCTTCAGACCTGCAGGACTGTGTTCATACTGAATGAAAGACAAGCTGCTAAATATTCAAACATCTTCAGTCACGTCCTTCCATTTGTATCTGGAGCGACGCAGCTTCAGTTCAGTGTCGCCTCCTCGTCTTTACTTAAAGTGAGCAACTTCATTTTAACGTAAACGTAACAACTTTAACTTAAAACTAACAGTTATATTTACTTAGTTTTATTAACTAAGATCAACTCGTCTCATTTTACAGGGAAGGATTCCTGTTTCACTTGAAGCATCAGCTACTTCACATCCAGTATCTCAGACAGGAAGAGAGCCGCTCTGACACACACACACACACACACACACACACACACACACACACACACACAGAGCTGAACAGGACAAGGACTCGTCTGCCTGGTGATAATGCTGAGCTGTCGGCATCAAACACACACACACTCACACACACGCAAGCTCTTCAAAGTCAGCTGTAGGTTGGGATTAGTGCCTGTGAGTGGCTCTGGATCTGTTGCCCCCCCCCCCCCCGTTTCTCTTCACCCCCCCCCCCACACACACACACACACACACACACGCACACACACACACACACACACACACACACACACACACACACACACAGGATGGGTTGTTACCATCCAAATGTCAGAACAATGAATTCACCTTCAGTCTAAACTCTCCTTGACCTGAGCAGCAGAGCCCTGGGGGAGGGGGGGGGCTTTAGAGACCTTTATTCTGAAAATCTTGTTAGCTGCTAAAACAGAGGGAATGGTCTAGAAAAGACCACACACACACACACACACACACACACACACACACACACACACACACACACACAGTCCTGAGGCAGCAGTGGAAAACACTTACGATTTGTCTCTGCGGTGTGTGATGCGTCGTTGAGGACTGCTCTGACGTCGCCGCGGTGATAAGGATTTTCCCCGGCTCCGCTCTTTAATTGGTGACTGAGCGCTGGATGATTTCAGGATCTAACAATGAAATAAAAACAGAATCGACATGAATCAGTGTTCAGGGAATGAAGCTTGACCTGCTCTGCAGCTCCACAGCTGATCAGTTCTCAGGAGCCCACTGATCAATACCTCGGACCAATCAGCAGACAGGCCAAGTCAGAGAGCAGCTGAAGAAGAACATCTATGTCTATACTTTTTCAGAGAGTTGGTGGAGAGCCAATCAGAGCTGAGAGTGAATGCTGGACACTCCTCGTGGTCGTATCCCTCCGCCGCTCAGACTAGTTCCAGGTCACATCCCTGTTTATCCAGAGTCAGAGAAAATATGAACCATTTGTGTGAAATTTTGTCATAATTGCTGTGTGACCTTTGACCTTTGAGCACCAACATCTAATGAGTTCATCCTTGAGTCCTGGTGAATGTTTGAGCCAAATCTGAAGAAGTTCCCTCAAGGTGTTACGGAGATATCGTGACCTCCGGCTCTGGAGGACTCAAGGATGAGCCCATTAGATTTTGGTGGTCAAAGGTTAAAGGTCAGTGTGACCTCAAGACTTCTCACAACATTTCACACACACGGTTCATATTTTCTCTGACTCTGGATAAACAGGATGTAACCCAGAACTAGTGTGAGTGGCGGAGGGATACGACCATGAGGAGGGGGTTCTAGTTTTTTAATGTCGTTCAGCTCTCGTCACCACGCCGGTCAGAGAGCACAGCTCCCAGCTCTGACGCACCTAAATGGAATGCAGCCCTCATTAATGTCAGAACATCCACCATGTGAGAGACAAACTGAAGTCGGCCATGTTTGACCTTCAGTATAAAACCTGATGACCATGTAAGACTCACACGTCACGTCTGAACGGAGAGGATGAATGTTCATGTGAAAACTACTGTTCACGTCTGTCGGTGACGTCGTCAGTAAACGTGGTGGAGACGGTTTATTACAGAACACGTGCTGCGTCTCTATTTACACCCCGAGTCACTTTCACCATCGACTGAACCTCTGCAGACGAGCCACTGTTCAGCTGCAGGGTGTGTGTGTGTGTGTGTGTGTGTGTAAAGCTATCATTAAGAAGTCAGTGGGAGGAGAGAGCTGCAGGATGAACATGGAAGGCAAGTTTTCCTGGACAAAGCAAAAGCCAGGAAGTGACTGATGTTTCCCAGCTGGTCACGTTCGTCATGTGGTTCTGAAAGATATGTGGGTCAGTGTGTGTGTGTGTGTGTGTGTGTGTGTGTGTGTGTGTGTTTCCAACCCCACTCGTCTCACAGCCTTTTTTTAGCTCGATGCTTCAACTATGTTTTGAAACAGTGAAACCGTAGATGAGCATCTCTCGATCTACACGTCTTCACATTCCTCACATTTACAGTCTATACTTGTGAGGACCGGTCCTGACAAACTGCCACTCAACACACACACACACACACACACACACACACACACACACACACAGAACTCTATAATAAATTCACATTCTCTGGAGGACAGTAGAGATTATGACAAAGTCTCATAAACCACTGCACAGCTCAATACATACATGTACATGTGTGTGTGACAGCTGCAAACTCACTGACCTACATTTCCTGCTGACATGCAATGCTGTCTGTACACACACACACACACACACACACACACACACACACACACACACACACACACACACACACACACACACACACACACACACACACACTCCTTCCTTCCCCATCATGCCCTAAATAATTCCTGACAGTTCATATTCCATGTTCCTCCTGATGGAAACAACATCACTCCGGTCACATGGAAACATGTAATAAAGGTGTTTCCTTTGTTGGTCCATGAGAGTTTCTGAGGAAACAACAACAACCTGCTGAAGAAACTGAAACCTGGAGACAAACAAACAAACAAACAAACAAACACTGAAACACAAAGACAAGCTGCAGGAAGCTGCTGCATCAAGTCATCTTGGTTGAATAAATGAAACCAGCAGAAGTCTCTGTTTACTCTGTGTGTGTGTGTGTGTGTGTGTGTGTCTCATGTTTGTTCTCTGGTCCAGCTGTGAAACAACATGTCTGTCTTGTACCTTGGCAGATAAACGCTCCATCAGTCGACCCACTGTTTGGATGCCCACTTCTGTTTCCACCCTCCACTCCTCAGTGTTTTTATAACCATCCTGGTTGATTTATATTGTGGTTTTGTTCCTCTGCTGGTGCCAGGTCTGTCCTCCTGCTGCAGGCTGCACTCTCACTCACTGTCTTCACTGACTGTTCTTGTAGCTGTAACTGTACATGTTCATTTCTGATCCGTATCAATGATAATGACGGATATAATGTAGTTTTATACCCTGTTTACAGCAGAATTAGCAGCTTTCTTTAAACGAGGGTCAACCTGCTAAAGAGAGGAACAGTGAGCTGCTAGCCGCCGCGCGCTAACTGAAGCCGCTTCCACAGAGACAGACTCCGACTGTGTCTTAGATCTAACAAACAGTCAGACTGCAGAGAGACTGAATTCATCTGTTTAGTTCTTGACGATCTTAAAGCGGACTGTGGTGCAATGAATGAATTCTTGTTGTTGGGTGCTACTGGTCAGGGCAGGTGTCATTGATTGTTACCATGGTAACATTGGTCTTAGGCCTGAGTTACCCTGGAGGTAAAGTGTCTTATGATTGTTCCCTTTTCTACTGCCGACAAAAGCCTGATGTCAGTTCGTCTTAGGCTGCGTCCACACCACCTCCTCTTTTGTTTCCTCCTCCGTCCACACGACTCCACAGTTTAGTTTGAAAACTCTGGCGTTGTGTTGTAGTCTGGACAGAAAGTGAGACCTTTGTAAACAATGAGGTCACAGCCACGGTCTCTCCTGATTGGCTCTCATCAGCCTGGACTACCAGTGGTGAATACAACATGATGATGGATGACAGAGTTACTGACCTTGCTGTCTTTGCAGCTGCTGCTCACTTACATTCTCTGTTTTAATGCTACAACTGCAGAGGAGACAATCTACTTCCTGTTTACACCGGTTCGCACATGCTCAGTGTGGGTCAATGGTCAGAGCCAAAACAAGCGTCTGGACGGAGATCGTTTATGTTTGAAAACACAGTTTTAAAATGAACATGAACGTCTGTGTGTCTGTGCGTCTGCAGCTCGTACCTTCATCCTCATGTCACGACCGTGTTTCTCCAGCTCCTTCCTCATCTCCTGAGCTCCCAGTCTGGCAGCGTTCAGCACCAGATGCTTCCATTCGATTGGCTGGAAGACGTGAGGGTCGTGAGGCACGTACAGGCCGATCTTCACCTGGGAGAGAGAGCAGAGGGTGTGTTTAAAAACCACCGCCCCTGCACCTCCACGGCCCATCTCCGTCCTCCTCTTCCTCCCTCCCCCCTCCTACCTTCTTCAGAGTGTGCTGGTATCTCTTGTAGGAGCTCTCGAACTCGGCCACCAGTTCTCCCAGTGTGCGGTGGGTCAGCGGTTTGTCCATCAGGTCCTGGCGGCGGCTCATGCCCAGCGATCCGTAGCGCCCGTTGCAGTAGACGCCCAGCACGACATGATGGAAGCAGTGGCCCGAAAACTGAGTCTTAAAGCTGATGGGGAAACGCTCGAGAGACGTGAGGCCGTTGGTCAGGTAGCTGGGCGACAGCGAGGGGTTAAGGAAGGATCTGGAGCTTCTTCTGCTGCTGCTGCTGCTGACTCACATTGTCACATGACTGAGCTGCTCATTTCACTACACACCTGAAGAAACACCTGAGACGGAAAGTGGAAGTGACTTTGTTTGGAAATGTTGCAACACAGAAGCTTGAGATCAGATTCGGTCTGACTCTCAGATAAACAGTGTGTGTGTGTGTGTGTGTGTGTGTGTGTGTGTGTGTGTGTGTGTGTGTGTGTGTGTGTGTGTGTGTGTGATAATAGCTCAGGTGGATTAAGGTGCAAATCTTGACCTTTTCCTCTACGTGATTTCAGTGATTAAAAAGTGGATCCAAACGATGACTGAACGAGGTACATATTTAGCCAGCTCACACACACACACACACACACACACACACACACACACACACACACACACAGTTGTTCCTGACCGCTTCATTAAACAGATACACTTCCACGTGATGCCGCTAACAGTAAAGCGCTCTCTCTCTCAGCTGAGACAGTTGCCATAGAAACCACTACGCCTGTCATCAGCACCTATCACTCCCTCACACGCAGCGACGCTTCAGTCCGTCACAGTTCTTCCTCAGAGAAGTCGAGCTAACTGACAAACCTTTTATCTATGGATTTAATGCAGAGCTGATTCACTGTGACACTCCCCCACACCGCTGTCTCCCCCTCTCTCCCTCCCTCCCTCCCTCTCTCTCTCTCCCTCCCTCCCTCTCCCT
>NW_019174567.1:582022-582449 GCF_002260705.1 Seriola dumerili | reverse complement strand
CTCTCTCTCTCCCTCCCTCCCTCTCTGAATTTCAAAGCAGAAAGATTCAAGATAAGAAAATGCTGTAAAAGGAATAAAATCCTCCAGTGACCGAGGAGCTTCTTCTTCTTTGTTCACAGACGTGTTCTCGTGTCTGTGTTCAGGTCCGACTGAAGCACGACTCTGGGTTTCTGTCTGAGGTGAGTTCCAGATGTGTGAACGAATACTGATAATTGATGACTTGATAAATGAACATATTGATCTGATCGGTTTCAGAGATCAGTTTGAGCGTTTTGACACGAGGAGCTCTCAGAGTGACGAAGGTTGAAGACCTCTGCTTTATATATTACACACACACACACACACACACACACACACACACACACACACACACACACACACACACACACACACACACACACACACACACACACACACACACACACAC
>NW_019174567.1:564760-581997 GCF_002260705.1 Seriola dumerili | reverse complement strand
GCTTCTTCTTCTTTGTTCACAGACGTGTTCTCGTGTCTGTGTTCAGGTCCGACTGAAGCACGACTCTGGGTTTCTGTCTGAGGTGAGTTCCAGATGTGTGAACGAATACTGATAATTGATGACTTGATAAATGAACATATTGATCTGATCGGTTTCAGAGATCAGTTTGAGCGTTTTGACACGAGGAGCTCTCAGAGTGACGAAGGTTGAAGACCTCTGCTTTATATATTACACACACACACACACACACACACACACACACACACAGCTGTTGGTGTGACCCAAGATAAACCCTGAACATCCTGGGGAGAATTCAGATCTGTGTTGACGGGGAGGACAGGAACCAGAGGACAGACAGGCAGACAGACAGACAGACAGGCAGGCAGACAGACAGACAGGCAGGCAGACAGACAGACAGACAGGCAGACAGACAGGCAGGCAGACAGACAGACAGACAGACAGACAGACAGGCAGGCAGACAGACAGACAGACAGGCAGACAGACAGCTCCAACTGCCACAAGCTACAAGAACAGTTTTATTCCTCCCTCTCTGTTCCTGTCCTCCCTCCATCTTACTCTTTACTCGCAGTAACAAAGCGTCGGAGATGTTTCTGGTCGGAGTATCAGGTTTATTTCTGGTGCTGACAAGATTTAAAAACAACTTTTTTGTTGTATTGTGACTTGAAATCAGATTGATTTGACATTAAATGATTCAGTTTTAATAAATGAAGCGGTGGAGGTGCCTGGCCGTGGAGCAGGATGTGCAGACGTGACGTCAGAGCTGACAGGTCAGGTTGGTATCACCTTATCTCAACAATAGCTGGTATGTGAGAAGGGTGTGTCCGCTGCCGCTGTCAACATTTGAAAGGTCAAAGATTCGTCTGTGTGAACAGGTGAGGCCTCATAGCTCAGTGGTTAGAGCACTGGTCTTGTAAACCAGGGGTCGCGAGTTCAATTCTCGCTGGGGCCTGGGTTCTTTTTATAGCGTGGACGACCTGGGGGCGCGGTGAAAGGTGACACCGCCCCTCGCTGGCGTGACTGACACAGAGTGAGGCTGACTGAAGGGCGGCAGAGAACCAGCCTCTCTCTGTACGAGCTGCTGCCACGCTCTCTCCTCCCTTCATCTGCAGCCGCTCTACATTAAAGTCACTGTCAGCTGCCGCCCTCACGGCCTCTGGAGGAACGCCACCGACACCAGCACATGTGAAACTGGACCATCCCGCCACAGACACACTGAGAAACTAACTCTCATCTGTTGATGTGAGAGAAGCAGCTCCTGTCTGAGCAGGTAACTGCAGGTCACAGGTCACTTTCACCTCAGCTGTTCCTCTTGTTCCACGCAGAACAACTGGTTTCAGACATTGAGCTTCTCTCTCTTATTTCACTGGAACATTTTAAAAGACACTTGCTTTTTCTTTTTGAGTGAAAGTGTAAAATGTCTGTCTGTGAATGATCTGCGTCTGTCTCTGTATAAACTGTGTATGTTTATTGTACAGCTCTTCTTCTGCTTGGAACCGGCCCATCTACACCTTCTTCTTGTTAATGTGCATTTGTGACAGTCCTGATTCAGTTTTCACTGTAAGTTCATATTGTTTATTGTTTTACATGTAGAGTCATTTTAATCCTCGTTGTTTGGCTTGTTTGTTTTCTTTCTGTTTTATAGATACAGTGTGATTTTAATGTGTTTGTTGTGTTTGTGTGTGTGTGTGTGTGTGTGTGTGTGTGTGTGTGTGTGTGTGTGTGTGTGTGTGTGTGTGTGGGCCCGGGAAGCTGATGGAGATCCGAATAAAGAAAGAAAAGGAAAGTTTACTCTACATATTTGGACAGAGATTAGTATCTTGTAACAAATGTGAAATGTGTGAATGAATGTTGCTGCTGTTTTGTCTCTGATGTGATCGCAGTAAAGTACGGAGTTGAAATCCTGATTTTTCCCGTTGAATTGAACATTTGAACATTTTTTTAACGATTCATTTTAAAAACTCTAATCTACAGTGAAATGTGTAAATTGAGAAGCTGACCTGCGAACACACAACAAACCAGGTCGTGGCGTCCCTCAGCATTTTTAATGATCTTAATTATGGCTCCAGAAATTCACTGAAGAATTTACGTATCAGTCCACACTGTGGCTTCACAAACACTGGCTGTTGAATGGGTGTTGAACTTCTGGTGAATAATCTGATCAGTTTCTGATATCAAACTGAAGCTGATCAATTCTGTTGAAGATTCTCACTAAATGAAACGTTAGAAACGGCTGCTTTAAAAGCTCAGCTCTGCCGGATCATACTGAGCTGTGTGTGTGTGTGTGTGTGTGTGTGTGTGTGTGGGGGGGGGTTAAACTTTGAAGTGGGCTTGTTGCCAGGCAACACGGTTTGGTAAGAGCTGGAAAGGGTGGCAGCGGTGGGTGGGGGGGCATTAGACACAACATGTGTTATTGATTTCACCCAGAGATAACAAAATAACCTTTTGGTCCAGAGTGTGTGTGTGTGTGTGTGTGTGTGTGTGTGTGTGTGTGAAGGATACATTCCCAGGATGACAGCTTCCAGGCATTTGATTGGCAGAGACTCCCTGATCATCTCTCTCGCTGTCTCCATTAACCTGGAGGAGGAGGGAGGAAGAGAGAAAAAGGGGAAGGGTGGGTGAGAGCGGGAGGAGGCAGGGGTGAGGAAGAGGAGGTGAAGAAGAAGCAGGAAGAAATGTGGAGATAGAGTTGTTATTTTTGAATTCATGGGAAAACAGCAGCTACATGAGGATTTAAACGGGTCACATGACCTTCAAACACAAGGTCAGACTTCCCTCAGTGCCGATCAGTGCAGAGTCATTTGACCCGGGAGTGATTGCTGGTTGTTTCCGTTCACACCGCTGTTGATCCTGAGTAAAGGGGGCTTCTGAAAAGACCCGTGATTGGCCGAGTCCTGCCGCCACGTACTAGATTTTTAAAGTCTGAAAACGTCCAGTTTTCTCTCAGACCGGTTGAAACACAATCTGCTGAACGGAGATGATGGAAGGACGACAAAAGCCCGCTGCCTGCTCAGCTTCAGGATGTTACCTGTCTGTCACCTGTGGGTGTGACGGCTCGCCAGGTATTGTGGGAAGTAGATCTCTGCTGTGTTAAGTCCATGTCGTGGCAGAACATGACACCGTTCACCGCCCGTCACTACTGCAGGCTGTGAACTCACGTATCTACAGAGCCTCTGAACACACCACAGCTCAGCTGCAGCAGTTTCAATAATATAAATCATAATAAAATAATAAATAAAACTTTGACAGAATGTCAGAGTGCGTGAGACAGTGTGAACACCTGAGAAGAATCTGATGATGTTAATCTGATTATAACATATAATCACACGTCATTTCTGCAGCACACTCACCCACACAGAGGACGGCTCTTCTTGATTTCAAAGAACTGTGTTCCTGTGTGGTTGTATCTGAGAGACACGTTAGGGACAACAGAACATGTGGAGTCGTTGTTGTTTATCTGTTTATCTGTTTCTTTATTTATTGACTCACTTGTATATTTATATTTACATTTATTTGTTTATTTCATATTGATAAAAATGACATTCCATAAGTGTCATGTTGGTGTCAGTAATTATCTAAAGGTCTATAGAAACGTCCCAAACAGAACTAACGTCACCTGACAGGCGTAGCTCTCACCGTGACACACGTTGCCATGGCAACATGTGTCGTCACGCGTGGCGTTAAAGGATACTGCAGGGCCTTCATGTAGTTCTGGATGGCCACCAGCCAGTCTGGGACGGACATGGACGGTTTGAAGGTGGGGACGGAGGGGACGGGGTGCTGCGGGAACAGAGACACAGACAGACAGGTGTGTCACATGGTTTCCTGTAGATCAACGTGTGGCGACGTTCAGAGCTGCAGATCTCTGTCCTCAGTGACTCGTAGTGATAAAAGTAATAGAATAATAAAACGAGAGAAAGGAAAACAGTCCATAAAATAAATATAGAATAAAAGGACATACCAGTAAAACAGCTTAAATACATAAATCAGTAGAAAGATGAATCAATAAAATTCAATTAAAAGACAGAATAAAAAGTCGGTCTTGAGTTTGCTTTTAAAAGCATCAACACTTCCTGCTGCTCTCAGGTCGTCAGGGAGACGTGAACCACAGTAATAAAGGAAATATGGACTGGAGATCAAAAGATTTCTTGATGCAATATTTACTTCATCTTTAGATTTGTCACAACCTCTAAAACTGTCCATGTGTAAAAAGTTATTCTTGTCAGGATCAAAGCTCTGAACAGTAACAGTAACCTCTGCTACAGCAGCAGTTGATCAGTGTATTTACGTGTATCACACAGCTGACAGCAACCACAGGAAATAACCCAGAGTGCTGTTCTGTGGCGAGCCTGAGACCAGGCTGGAGTTTCACCTCCACCAGAAACGCTGCGGAGAGGAAACTGGCCTCAGAGTCGAGGCTTCCCGAGGACGTGACCGGGCCAGCAGAGTGAGTCAGACCCCAACACAAACCAACGCTTCCTCTGACACCCTGTGTTTCTGAGCATGTGGTCACGCAGGAAGGGTGAACCATAGCATCACTTCCTGTGGGTTTTTACTTGTTTATTTACAACATAAAAGGAGGAAGTCAACAGGACGACATGGAGGGAAGGTTCTGATGCAGGTTTTGTTGTTTATGATATAATCTATATGATCTACAAAGATTATTTAAATAAGACCTTTATAAACTGTGGTACAGTCTCTACATGTGTCGTCTTCCATGAATAAGTGTGAGGTTGTAGAAGAAGACAAACACTATGGGACTCTTCACACACACGCCTGTTAGCTCTTCCTGGCTCTCGTAGCCACCTGCAGCAGGTGTGCTGGTTTGTGTCTGCGCTTGTTTTCTTTTTTAAGTTGTTTGTGATGTGTTTTAGTGTCTGATGTTTTTTCTGTGTTCTGTGTTTTATTGTTTTGTGGCACTTGAGTTGTTTGTTGTTTAATCTCCCCTGACCGCAGGTCAAGTTCCTCACTTGGTAAAATATCAAATGAATGTGAATCTGGCTGCAAACGATCCTCAAATCATCAATCACTCCTTTAACGCAAACAGCAGGTCAGACAACAGACAACCAGTCAGTCGTCACCGAGCAGCTGAAATCAGTCACCTGATCGCCCTCTACTTATCCAGCCTGTCCACAGTCCACAAACCAATCTGCCAGCCAACACCAGTAAATAGCAGATTTTACTGCCATATAATCTCACATCACACACACACACACACACACACACACACACACACACACACACACTAAAGCAGCTTTCTGCTGGTCAGGGAGTGAGACGAGTGGTGATCCCTCACTTTCATCATCCTCGGCTGCAGAGGAACGTCGGTGAGAGCTGCCATCTTTCTGCTGCTGTGATCACATTCACAGCTCCCATTCAACAAGGCTCAGTTTTAAAATGCAGGGAGGTGAAGTCAGCTCTTCAGTCCGACACCGGACCTGAGCAGTTGTGTTGTTTCAGGCAGGACAACCACAGCACTAAGGCGTTTCAGCTTCAGCTCTCATATGAAAGTCAGCACATGTCAGTCAATGATAATAACAATAATCTTTATGTACAGAGCACTTTTCAAAAGCTATGTTACAAGGTGCTTGACGAAGGAAGCAAGAAATAAAATCAATGAAATCAATAGCAGATAACAGATAAAACAGGTCTTTAAAAAGCAGAGACATAAAACAAGCCAAGGGAAAGTGAAACCAGGGAAGTTTCTCTGATAAAAGTGAGTTTTAAGGAGAGTCTTAAAAGAGGTTACGGACTCAGCAGACCTGATTTCCTCCAGGCCCTGACTGCAAACACTCTGTCCACTTTAGTTTTTAGATTTCATGTCCAGGGAGCAGCGTGAACTCTGGGAAACTCGGGCAGCTAAACGGCTAAAACAGGAACATGTAAACCAGCAGCTGACATTGTACTGCAAACACAAACACAACACAAGACATTCAGAGTTCAACTGGGAGAGCATCTCTTCATCGTCCCAGTTTAGACTGGTAATTAATCCGTCTCTACCTCCCTTCCTGTTTTCACCCGCTCCTCCTCCTGTTAGCGTCTCCTCCCTGTTCTCTTCATCCTTTCCCTTCAGTTATCGCAAGCCTTCCTTTTTGTTTTTTCCTTCCCTTTCCCTTGTTCCCCTCCTCATCACCTCCATCATGCTTTTTTTTTTTTTTACACAGCTCTTTCTCGTTTTTCTCCCACCAGCGCTCCACTCCAGAACCAGGGGGCAGGCTGGCCTCAGTTGCCCAGCTTCAGCCCCTCCCGCTGGGTCTAAGAGTCCTCTGACTGCCTCCTTTCTGCTGGAGCTCTACGACTAACCTGAGGACGGATCTGATCTGCAGCAGACAGAAAAAACATGGAGGGGCTGAAACCAGAGAAGCAGAGACAGGGAGGCAAAGATAAAGCAGAGAGAGGGAGAAAAGAAGGAGCTCTGTCCGTTATGACCTTCCTGGCTTTGAATTCTGAATTGTTCTAAAGGGAAATGGGGGGATGGGGAGCAGAAGGTGGTTTCAAACCAAGTAAGAAAGAGCATGACAAGATCAATATGAAGCAGAAGGAGAGCAAAAGTAAAAGAAGTTCATTTTAACTGTTTAATTGCTTTAATTGTTAAGTTAAAGAGGTGCAGCTCAATACTAATGAAAGTACAGAGAGAACTCAGGTCTCTTTACTCATCTGAGCAGCCAAAACAAAACTCATGTGGTTCTCCAGGCTGCCTGTTAGAGACACATTATACAACATATGAAGAAGTAAAACAGTGGATTTATGTCACACAGTCAGTAACTCCGGTCAACAGAAGTCTCTCAATCAAAACAAGAACAAAAGACGGCGGTGGGTGACGTCATGAAGCAGCGTGGGATCATGGGAGTTGTTGTTGTGATGCCTTCAGTGGTTCAGGTGAGTCTAACTGTTAAAAACACTGAATGAAGCAGCTTCACATTTAAAGTCAGAGCTGAAAACCACCGAGGTGGAAACAGAGAATCTTAAACATGAGACTTAAAACCACAACAACGACCCGTGACCTTAGAGGATATGATGTCATTGACAGGCGACCAATGAAACGTCACCATGATTAAAGTCACAGATTTCTAGTTTGAGAACTGATGGAAACATTTGTGATGATGTAAGAACACGACTCACCAACATATAGACCAGAGGTCGAGTTGTGTTTAGACGTTTTCATGTGGAGAAGTTACAGAGTAGAACTTCAACTCGCTCACCTTCTACATGAAGGCTTATTTTCCCACAGCGCCGCAGCTTTGTGTCTCCGTATCATTACAGCATCGACACATGACCGAAGCACCGGGTGAGTCACACCGAGGTGAAGACGTGTCACAGAGAGCGGAGACCTCCGTTACCTTTAAAGCACTTCTGCATTAAAAATGGAAACGACCAGACAAGATGGAGAGAGAGAAGGATCGTATTTCCTGCTGTCACCATATCTCCAGAGCGGGACATCCCCAGGAACGCCTGCCTCTCTCTTTGAGTGCGTGCGTGTGTGTGTGCGTGTGTGTGTGTGTGTGTGTGCGTGCGTTGCAATCATCCTTTCACACTAAAGGACACCTCCTTGAAGATCATGGCTGCAGACTGTAGTTCTTTGCCTCAGAGCACATCTGTCTAAACTAATCCGTGTTGGCAGGCGTCCATAAGTATCAGCGTCCAGTCCAAAACAAGCCGTTTGTCCTGAATTATCCGACATGACGTGAACTTCTGCAGACGAACAGTCCTGATTTAATCCGGACGGTGGCGTAGGTAACACTCGCTCACACACACAGAGAAAACCTGTAAAATAACAGGTCGTCTCGTCACACCTGTCGTGCAGCTGTGACACTTCATCTCGCTGCTTTCTCGTTACTGTACATCGTTGACAGAAGGTGTAATCTGTTCCTCACAATACTTTCAATCATCTTTATTTCAGAGAAATACTGAATCTGGATCTTGAACTCTTTTCCTCAGAGCTGTGACGGAGATGTTTGATCAGACGAGCTGTGGCCAGTTCTGTTTCCCATGAAAAGTCCCTTAGGTATTCCAGTTGGCATCCAGAGATTATCCACTACCCTGATTGTATTAGAGGGATTATTTGCTGCCTGTGGCCAGACTTCTATTCTGTTAATGAGGGCACAGAGAGTGGCAGCATGTGCTTGGTCACTGACAACAACACAGGCTGACACTGGGTGAAGGCTCGTCCACATGTGACCTCTGAGTCCTCGCTGACTTGTATCCTGCAGTAGTCCATCAACACTGACGTTACTCTTCTCACCACCAGTCTCATTTATTACTTATTATTGATTATTGCCAAGTGCTACAAGTTTGCAGTCACAACAACACTCCACCAGCCGGGCTGATTCTGACATTTGACTTATAGCCACTAACAAAGTTCCTCCTCCTCCTCCTCCTCCCTCTCTAAAGGCTCAGCAACTGTAACTGTGGTAACCACCTGTTTATACACGCACACACGCACACACACACGCACGCACGCACACACACACACACACTAGAATCAGGTTGCATATCAACAATACAACAATACTGCAATGTAAACAAACAGACACCTTATGAACATGTATTCATCTCCTGTCCTGCAGACAGCAGGGTAGAACATGATGAGCTCTGTCCACTGAACATTTACTGTACGGTCAGTTTAACAATGTGTTTAACAGTGAAACGTAGCGTCGCTGTGTTTATGAAAATGAAAATATTATTACATTTTGTTCTCATTAGTTGCCGTTGAATTCCTCCAGGTGGAGGCTGGAAGTTTTCTTTTATTCAAACACAGACTGTCCTACAGCACTCGCCTGGTTTCACACTCCTACAGTGACGGCAGACGCTGCCGACATGATGCTCACAAGCTACGAAATCCTACATTAGAAAACATGCTGTCCTTCTGCAAACACAACAGACAGAGGGCTCACACGTGCACACTCTGAATCTGAGTGTGCATGTCCTCCCGCCGTCCTTCTGCCCAGGACTACACCACGGGACTTTGGCACTGCCGGCCAACCGGGTCACTAATGACCACATGGCCAATTAGCAGAGCTAAAGGAGAACCAGATTCCCTCCTCCCCCGCCCGAAACACAACAAGCGTTCACCCAAAATCACTGAGAAGAAAACTGAGGAGGATCTGGACTGAGGGGCCGAAGAGCAGCAGACAAAGATGTGAATTGTGTGTGTTGAGTTGCTTCTGTCTTAGTTCAGTCAGTTACAGTTTCAGTCAAACAGGGAAACATGAAGATGACGTCTTCATGTGTCTTGTTTTGTCCAATCAACAGTCCACACCATAAAAACATCTATTTAAATGATAAAAAGCAGCAAACCGTTGTTAAGCAGTTATCCAGTTATACAATATATATATTCAAAAAACAAAACAGAAAGTGAAATAATATAATACTAATATATCATAAGCTCGGGGTATCACCCAAACCCTCGGTGGATGTCTGCTGGGGGAATGTTAACCAGCCACTTCTGTTTGTTTGAAGCTGCATGTTGATGTCTTTTAGCCTGTGTCGTGTGAAGCTAACGTCACTGTAAATCACATACAGAACATTCTGTGTTGAATGAACTGAATTGAACGCTAACACTGTAAATTGATATGAACTCACTCATGTTTGTTTGTGTTGTTTCGCCTCCTGATTGGTTCAGATCGTCTCTTGCTCTAACCTCCTGCCAGGTTGTCATGACACATCCAAGAAGCAGAGTTAACACCATTTGACAGGTTTCATGATCCAATTTAGCAGACTCGTTGTCGTGGTAACGTGAAAAATGTGTGTTAGTGTACACCTGCGACTGTGTGCAGATGTGGAGGACAGTAACATTATACAGACACACACACAGACACACACACACACACACACTACTCCACACTGATTAAACGCCTCACACTGAGACGCATCATCTGACGCCATGACTCATATCACAATCGCACTTTGCTCCTCGGTGTCAGGACAGCGCGAAAAACCAGGAGCAAACAGAACATCTGGACGTCGTAATATTGTCATCAAGTACAAGTTAAAACAACCATTATTTTATTATTAATATTTGTGGTAGATATGTGTAGGGTAGATTAATCGATAAGTCTATGGCTGCACTGATTAGCTGAATGACAAATAATCAATTAGTAACAATTTTGATGTTCTAATAATTTTGTTTTAGTCTTTTTTTTTCAGCAAAAATGCCGAAGATCTGTTTGTTACATGGACTCAATGTGAGTATGTGAAGCTTTCCTTTGTCGTACATGATGGTAATTTGAATATCTTTGTTTTGTACTGTTGATCAGACAAAAACAAAGATGTGTGAGGACGTCACCTCAGGAGTTTTTCACTGTTCTGACTTTTTATTAGAAAAACCATTAATTGGAAATAAAAATGATTTAGACACAGCCTTAGATTACAGCAGATTAGATAATTTATTAATCGTCTGACTGTAATTAAAAACAATGCCAAGCATCTGTTTTCTTTATGAACTGAATGTTTTGGGATCTTTGGTATTAGAGCTGCACAACTAATCAAAATATATACAATATGGCCAAGAGCAATATCAAAATCGCAGAAGCTGCAATTCTTTTTTTATAAAGGTAAAACGAGCGACGCCCCGACCTACAGATCATATTCCCCAGACGTAAAGGAAACATGTTTGTTTGGTACAAGACCAACAAAACAACTATTTCAACTGAAATCACAATATCTACCAAATAATCACAACATGTTTTTGTGTATTGTGCAATTTGAAGATGTTACCTCGGCAGCAATGATTCACTATTATCTGCCATTTTACAGACTAAAAATAATCCAGACTAAATGTTGGTGAAAATAATCACGTGTTTCTGCAGATAAACTCTGTGCTGCAAATATCAGAGCGACATCATCCTCTTCACAGCAGGGCAGCACCGAGACCTGACGACATTTGTGTTGTAAACACATAAACCTCAAACACAATGGAAACCAGTCCCATACAGTGAGCGCCGACTTCAGGCAGGAGGAAACCTGAGCTCTCACACCCATGAATCTTATCTGGTCCCTGCAGCAGTAGCTCCACTGCTCTAAAGATGTGGACAGCTCTGGATTCCTCCATAACACAGCAGCCACAGGGAACCCTGGAGGAAAGCCTCCATAAAAGAGCCCATTGACACCGACTGCACTTCCACGAACCTCTAACGTATTGCTGCCGTCATGTGAACGTACGACTGTGTTGATTTCTCTTGTTTTAAACCAAATGATTTCATGCTCCTAAAATGGAGGTTAATCATTTAACACTGATAAAGACTAAATACAAAATCCAGCCACATATTACCACCTGCCTCTTTATATGTTTTTTTTTTACTGTGTGTTGAGTCTGAAGTCACTCACTCACTCACTGTCTCAGATCTTTGAATGCAAACAGAAACGGACGAGCACCATGCCATGCTTTTCAGAAACAGGCTAACAGGATTTCAGCTATCTGTTGCTATGAATGCTACTAATTCCTGTTGTATTTCTCAATTATAAAACGGGTCAACAGGTCTGACAAAGCAGCAATGAGACAACAAACAGATCTCCACAGTGCTGATGCTACGGTCAACAACACAAGACAAGAGCAAGTGTTTGGAAATCATGACAACATAAGTTAAACACAGGCAAACTTCATTAACAGAAGTAAACAACAAACTGAAACAAGCCAAAGGTGCTAAAATATAAATATTCAATATGTTAGTAAGTGGTCAACAAATCCAGCTTCCGTTCGATCAGCACTAACCTTTGGAACAATATCTTCTCATGTCGTCTTGTTTGTCTGCAGCTTTAAACTCTTGTTAAAGGACCACTGAATGACAGATCGCTAACAGCTAGCTTACCTTGGGAAGGTATGCGGCGTTTTGTATCCTGTCCACCATCTCCTGGCCCTCAGGGTGCACGGCAGCCACATGGGACCACATCCTCTCCCAGGTGACGCTCTCAATGGGAAAGCCGGTCCGGTTAACGTAGAAGAGGACCCCTCCATCCTTCTCCTCTTCCTCCACGGGGGACCGGGAGCTGTTATTAGGCGGAGAGGCGGAGGAATCCTCCTGGGTGCTGCAGCGGAGGAGGCAGTGTGAGCTGGTGCTCTTTGACCGGCCGTGCCTGCTCAGCTTGGCCGGGGAGGTGCCGGTCCGGCTTGGGGAGTTCGGTCCAGTCATTGATCCCAGGAGGGTCAAGAGGAAGAGGAGGAGGGAAAGTCAGAGCAGGGGATCTTCCTCCAGCTATGAGAGATCCTCTTCGTTTCTCAGTGTGGGACAGTACATTTTGATCTTCAGGGGGAAACCTGGCATGGAAAGTAAAACCAAAACCTTCAAACCAGAACACATTCTGCATCCTCAAATCAGATGTCTACAGTACAGGTAAATATCACTTCTACACAATGTTTCCATAAAGGTACACTTGTGTTTTCATATGATAATTTCAGTCTAGTTGGTAGAGCTGGGCGATTATTCTAATTTTATTTTCTATTACGGTTTTGTCTTTCAACGATTATGAAAACAGGATAATCGAGATAAAACGATTATTGTGCCGCATTCTGTTTCACAACAAATTTCATCCCCCCATCCACTTTCAACAACAAGACTTCTGGAGAGACCATGCCCTGTTTGGCTGCTAGCCCACACTCAGATAGCTTTAACTTATATCTGTATAATTGGAAAAGCTTTTTGTTTTGAAATCTGTTTTTTTATCTTAGATTTTTTTCTTTTCTGGTAGTGCTTGATATTAGCTTTACTATCAACAAGCTGCAACCAGGGTTGATGTGTTGTATTGCACACTAGGCTTTCTAAACTGTTAAATAAAAAATTCTTTGTCAATCAATCAAAATATTGACTTGAGTATCTATTTATCCATCTAGTTAGCTAACTAGCTAACTTTTTCAAAGTTCAATAAATGTGTGGGGTTTCCAAAGTCAATGAGTAATGTTAAATAATTGTGATCTCAATATTGATCAAAACAATCATAATCATAATCATGCCATAATCATGCAGTTCTATTAGTTGGTACAAAGATGATTTATCAGTAGAGTATGAAACCTTGACTACATGACTACAAATCCCTATAGGGAGGCAAAACCCTCTCCAATGAAGCAACAGTCATCCAGGACCGATTTCTTTCACATAAATCCTGCAATAAATTTAAGTAAAACGGATAAATATAACAACAACTATGGAGAAATCATGGGTCCAAAGTGAGTAACAGAACATCCTACATTTAGCACATTATGGTTCAAGCTAAAATCATATATACAAGATAAAAGAATCACACAAGTGGTCTAGACTAACGGTGTAAAATGTGTGATATAGTACAAAGAGGTTCATATAAAAATCTGATGATATCAACCGAAAAGGTCCCTGTAAACTTATTCATCACTGTGAATGTCTATTTCAAACCGCATCACAATGAAATTAAAGACATATTACAGAACAAAACCGTCTTTCAAACTCACAGACACAGAGTAATACAGAGGAAGTTGCCATAGGAACAAGTTCATATCGATATGTGAGTTTTCGTTCGAGTGCATTCGCTGAAATATGCCTGCCGTTATTAAAACTAACCGTACCGTGTTTTCCTCCGGGGCTCCGATTCCGGGTAGACGACGGACCCTCCGGTTTTAAAAGGCGTTTGAGTCGAAAAGCACAAAGTGAGACGAGGTAGGTCCCATTCATAACAAGGCGTCGTTGTCCACCACGGGCTGTAAAGTCTTGTTTTGGTCGGAGGCTGTGGAACTTCACCCCTTTCCTTTACGTGTCAAGCGACCGACAGCTAACGGCCGTTGGGCGGGAAGTAGAGAAGGCTCCACTTCAAAGTAAAAGCAGTACGTTTGAGGATCTTGCGTATATTACGACTACGTACTACGCAATCATTGCGGTACACTCGTGAGACCATCACTTCTTCGTCTGTAACGGTTTTAAAAGCACTAACTCGGAAACTTTAACCGAACGAATCCAGTTCTCGTGAGGGGGGAGCCTTTTTTTATTTTGAAAATCCCACCCGGAAGCTATGCCGTTTTAGCTAGCTAGCTGACACAGCTCTTCTATCCTCGGTCTCACAACACTGCGGGGGCCGTTGCCTCCCACCTCCCCAGTCCGGGAAAATGACCTCCTCGGTGCATTCCCCCCCGGCAGCAGCCTGCACGGCGCCTCGGTATCAACTACCTCTTCAGAAAATCCGCCTTCATTTTGATTAAAAACGGTTTCTTCGGCGCCTCACATGATTCAATCATTAGGGATAAAACGGTCCTACTAGCTACCGACCGTCCTCCTGTTTCCCTCCTGTAGCCCGCATCCCCGCCACCCACCAACGTTCGACCGCTTCCCATTGGCCCAGCCAACAAAGAGGGGCGGGCTGGAGAGTAGGCGCTACCATATTTGGAAGTGACGGTGCTCTGTGATTGGTGAATTGTGATGGACGAAGGCGTCAACAAGTGATATATCTGCAACAAATGGGATTTTCTGCCCCTTGTTGCAACTGTTGATTTAGCACATTTTGTATATTTTCAGGTGCGTGACAAGGTTAGTTTACTGTCCGAGTAGAATAGATGAATTCAAAATAATATGATAGAATTAATTGTAGCAGCAACATAATATTCAAACACATCATAAAAGACAGGCAGAATATCAGTTTTAGTAAAAGCTTTAATGTCGTAAATACTGATGACTACATTATATTTACACGGTTAAGGAGGGGAGGGGCATCATGCATATAAATCGAAAGCAGGTGAAACATCCTTGAAATAGGTTTAAAATAAATTACAGTAACTCTTAAACCTTGAAACATCACTCAACAATATATACATCACAGCACAATAATGTACCGGACAGCAAGTTCATTAAGCCAAATGCACCCTATATATATGGAAATATCATATGAATGTTGGGCTATTACAGTTACACTGCAGTAGCAACTTAACTTAACTTACAACTCCCCCTTCTGGACGCAAGGCATTTTACAACACTTGATCATGATGAAAACAAACACTTCACAATGCCTGAAAGTAACAGCTGGATGAAGTTGTGCAGCTTTATCAAAAGCAGAGCAATGCTGCAGAATAAACAGTGAGTTAGAACGTGAGGATAAACTATAAAATATTCTCCAAGATATTGGAAAACTCAGACCAAATACATACAGGAATGAAATAAAATGGGTGACACTCACTCTGGGAATAAAAACTGACTTTGCTTTCACACCAAAAAGCCTTAACTAATGAACTGTAAAATGAATGAAGTGTAACCACGTTGTGATGTGTCATTTGTTTGGTTAGTTGACGGTGGCGTAGAGGTTGCTGGGATCAGTGGAGGGAGCTCTCACAGTGCTGTAGGTCACAGCATCACCACCACCCCGAATCTACAGGATGTAAAAGGGACAAAGTTCAACCCATAAATAACACAACAGCACGTAATGTGGCGTAGTTCACCAGAGTGTGTTATATTTCCGTATTCACTAGCAGCTCTGTTCCAGCAGACAACTTACCTGGCCTTTACTGTCGGTGGCCTTGGTGAAGCTGACGGAGGAGTAGGAAACACCATGTTCAGGACCAGCCTGCACAGTGAAGACAACGTGATGACTGAGTCAGTCCACACTTTACCTTTGTGCCTGAGCAGTTATGTTACATCTCTTTTAGTCTCTTCCAGGGTGTCTGGAGTCATGCTAGTATGAAATTCATCCACCTTATTCTATTGGCTGTTGAGTTTGAAGTGTGCTGAGCTTGCATCGTTATCTGCAGCTCAGTGGCTGATACCCTAAAGTCACGTCATTGTCATTTCAGTTGGTACTGTTCTCTTCCCAGTGACAAACATTTAGCAGTTAATCTAATCACCCAAACTGAATCACTCAGAGTGAACTGAGGGGCACCTGAGAGTCTGAAGCCCAATCACAGTTCATCACAACCCAGCCAGGTGAAGCAGCTTTCAGTTCCTCTGCTCCTCACCTGTGGAACAAGCTTCCTGAACCCCTGAGATCTGCTGAAACTGCTGCACCTCTTTTAAAATGGTGTCCTAAATTTCCTACCTGATTTCATGTATTTATTTTTTATTTGTTCAAATGTGTTTTTAATGTTTTTAAATGCTATTTTAACATCATCTCTTTTTTAATGTATTTCCATGCCTCTGTAAAGGCTTTGAATTGCCTTGTGTCTGGATGGTGATGTATAAATAAACTTGCCTGGCTTTATAACTGAATTCTTTGACCTTTGCTCTGTAAAGTTCTGTTTACATTTGATCATTCAGTTTTAAAACTGACCTTGTTTTCTTCCGTCTGAGGTATGATTCCTGAAAAGACAAAAGAAGAGTGTTGTTTCACTTCCACTGTGAAAAATCAGGTTTATCAAAACATGTTGTTGACAAGAGTTTCATCCGTGATTGTTCCCACCTTTGTTTCTCCTCCATCTGATGACGAGCACCACAACCGTTATTAAGAGCGCCGCTGAACCCACAGCCGCGATGACGTACCACCACCAGCCTGGAAACACAGTGCAAAGGTTTCTGGCTGCAGGGTGTTCTGTGATGTCAAGCTTTTCACAAACGTTTAGAAGTATACAGTTGCTTTTTGACTGGACTGCAAAACCAGGGCCAAACTATAATCTGGACTTCCCTGACTGACTGAGTGATCATAGTTCCACCAGCAGTCAGCTGAGTGCCTCATCACAGGGACTGAATAAGAAAGATATTCTGTCTCTTCTAACTGTTTCTCTGACTGATCAGTTTACAGGAAATACAGCTGAAAACGCAGCTCAGTGTTTGTCTTTTACTGATGGGTTTGGTGATTTTGTCAGACGACGTCACAGTTATAAAATCATGATTTGACCAGACGTAGACTAGGTGTTGACCTGGTCTTGTTTTCTCAAACAAACAGACAGTTGTATAAAGAGATTGTTGAGAGATAAAACAAATATACCTATCACTGTGGTTTTCCCGTCATTTCCAGGTGTTTTTCTGTTTTTTCCTGCTTTTTAGGGAGAAAAATCCTAAAATGAACAAATGCAATTTGTTGGATCAGGAACAGTTCGTCATATTCTTTGTTTCTCACCTGAGGACTGAGATCTGAAGGTAAACTGTTGCTTTTTCTTAGAGGAACGGCTCATCACTTCACATTTCAGTAACTCATATTTCTTTGACGTGTAAATGAAATGAGAAGTTGAAAAGCTTGCAGTGGCTGAGCAGCGATTCTGTGAAGTCCTCAAGTCTTTGTTATATTTATCCACATCTGTACCAATAAACTGCCACTTCACTGAGACTGACTGTCTACAGTCT
>NW_019174567.1:535146-558484 GCF_002260705.1 Seriola dumerili | reverse complement strand
GCACCATCAGTTCCTGTCTGATCTGATCTTTACCTGACTGGCTGCTGCACCTGAACGCATCACTGTTGTGCTTCTCACTGAGTCTGAGACCTGCACAGACACAAACAGTGAGACATTAACAGCCACGTATCACAGTCACATGAACAGTTAGCAGCAGCATTTTAAAATGAGGATGGTTTCTGGTTCTCTACTCACAGTGTTGCATTCAGGTGCTCTCTGGTTCCCTGGAAAATAAAGCACAGAGTAACACTTCACCTCTGAACTCACAGGTTGTGTGGATCAGCCTGAACTCATGTTGGAGCGGATGTTCTCACCTCGAGCTCTGACGAGGAGAACAGTGATCACAGTGATGAGGAGGAGTTCAGCCACACGCATCAGCAACATGATGAAGGTCAGAGCAGAACAATCTGTAGCAGCTGTGGAGAACACATGAGCACAAACAGGTTTTTTACATTAGAAGGGCAGATTTCTAAAAAACAAAGGAGCAGGTTTGTGTGTGAGCCGTGGAAATAAAATCCAAACAACAGAAGATGAATCGAAGATGATCAAGCTGCACACGAGTTTCTCATGAAACAAAGGTCAGAAAAACATCTTCATCTACACCAACAACCTCACAGGAAATGTCAGGAGAGTTTGCAAAGACCAGGAGAACCACACAACGATAAGAATCTGCAAACACTGCTCTGATACTGAATGTAGAGCTTTAAACACGTCTTCACTATTGACCCAGTCTAGTTGTACAAGTGTGTAAATCCAGTTTTCTGACCCAACCTCATGTCAGATACTAAAACTAAAGAGATTACACAACACTGACACAGTGGAGAGAGAGCTGTGTAAGATGTGAAGTCTCTACCTTGATGAGTTGTTCCGTTTCCATTTGGTACAACTGAATGTGAAATTAGACAAAAACAGAAACAACAAAGGAGAAAATGTGTAAAGTTTTCCATCTGCAGCAACAGAAGAAGATGATGTCGTCTGTAAAATTCAAATCCATCAAATAAACAAACCTGTTTTCTCTCCTGAGGACTGAGGGATGAAGGTAAACAGCAGCCGTTCCTTTCCGTTTATATCTGTCACTTCACACTTGAATGACTCCTGATACTTTGACTTGTGATGAAGATGAGCAGTGTTAAATGACACACGGGCTGAGCAGGTACGAGGTGTTGACTCTATGTTGATGCAATCATCCTTAATACCCTCATACAGCCACTGCACTAGGTATCCACAGTGGCCATATGCCGACACTGAGCAGAGCAAGACGACCATATCACCGTCCTTCTGTTCAGTCACTGGTGAAGACGGAGACATTGAGGGACAAAGACAACAAGAGAGAAATGAACCTCATCACTGTAATAATCATCATGATTGTAAAGTTTAGTGTTTTAAAACAGACAGTTTGATGTAAATACTCACTGGAAACAACAGACAGATCAACCACAGAGTCTGAACCTTGTTGTTGTCCTGACTTGTCAAACTGTCTGCAGCCGTAACGACCAGCATCCTCACGTGTGACGTTCTTTAGAACCAGAGAACAGTTCTCTGTCAGACTCAGTCTGTCTGATTTACTCTTGGCGTTCTCACCAATCTTCCCCAGAACAACCAGCTCTACTGATGCAGAAGTTGAACTGAAGGTCCAGGTCGTAGCGTCACATTTATCCTGATCATGTCTGGCATTTTTACAAGGCAGAGCGGCTTCATCTCCGACAACTCTGACAAAGAAGGAATCTTGTCCTGTGACAGCTGCTGAGAAGACGAGAGAGAAACATGAGAAAACTAGAACCACATGCTCGTGGTCGTATCCCTCCGCCACTCAGACTAGTTCCAGGTCACTTCCTGTTTATCCACAGTCAGATAAGATATGAACCAAGTGTGACATTTTGTCAGTGAGCTCTAATGTGTCACATTCATCCACCACCTCCTCCTGACGTGGACTTTGTCTCTCTTTATACTACGTCACTACGTCCCTTTGCTCCTGTCATCATTACTAGATATCACCTAGCAACAAAACCTAAATATGATGTCATAATAACCTGCTGCACAAACGACCTGGGGTGAACTGGACCTCCATCGTCTCAGAGCGGGACTGTTGTCTTTACAGTCAGTGTGATGTCAGAGACAAATACAACTGAACTTTGTAAATGCATCTTATCCTTGATTTAAGACTCCATTAAACTCTGTTCACATCAAACAACACACTCAGCTGTTTTACGACTGTAGTTACTGAAGCACCACTAGTCAAGTTTTCTACTGTTTCTTTATCTGTGTGTGTTATATGTGTCCTTACCTGTGAACTGAAGCCCCAGCATCACAAACAAAGACATTTTAATCCATTTAGTCCATTTGAGTTCAACCATCGTGCTCCTGTCTCCTTCTCACACCTTCGACTGAGAGAACAAATGAGCTGAGGCTTCTTTAGGAGGCGTTCACTTCCCTGTTTTAGTGAAGTGTCACTTCCTTACAACGACTTGAGTCCTTTTTTCCATCTTTCAGCCGATTCATTCATTCAGATGTTTTCACAACTTAGCATCTGACTTTGCTGTCAAACATTAGAAACATTGATATGAGCTGATTTCACCAGTTTTCATTCAACACTTGATTTTAAACTTTGGCCCATGATGTTTACATCATCCTGAAAAGAGGAAGGTTGAGGAAGGAGTTATAGATGTAGCTGTGCAACTGTTGTCCCCGCAACACAACTGAGTAAGAGTTCATGGTAATGTTTGACATCACACATAAATGCAGAAGTAAGTCAAACACGTCGCCCTCCAGTCGCCTGCAGCTGATGGTACAAGACAGTGCTACTAGGAAACTGAGAACTAAAGAGGAACTATTTCAACATGTGTGTGTGAACAGAAGCAGCACAGCTCTCAAAGTTTTACCATCTGGACTCAAGTGGAAAACTAAAGTCCTCCCTGGAGGTTTTTGGGGCGTCACTCTCTGAGGCCTCATCAGTGATAAACAATCATGATCATTTAACCTCTGTGAACTGTGAAGAGCCTTATAGTAGCTCGACAGTTGTCAGTCATAGACCATATTCACACAGCGGCCATTTTCCTCTGACGTCACAGTCAGGGTGGAAAGCTCAAATGCTGTCAGTTGTACTGCTGTGTCCCAGGTTACAAGTCATACAACAACTAACGTTAGCATTTAACCACTTCTTAGCTAACATTACCGTTTGATAGAGCTACATGATACAAGTGGAAAGAAATAAAGTCATTCTGAAATATTAACACAGATCTCAGACATGTTTAGTTCAGCCTGGAAGTGAAACACACTAGATGTAATCAAGCTAGCAATGTAACATTAGCTACCTTGCTATCTTTTCACCTGGTTAAGTTAGCAGTGAAGCACTTGCTCCGCTGTCAAATTACTGTATCATTGATGCAGGTTGATTATGAAAGTATATAACATTAGTTAATGTAAAGTTTACACAAGCCAGTGAATTAATTTGTAATCTGACAACTTTAGCAGCGCTAACATTGACATTTATGTTAATTGCAAACTTCACGTTTGCTAGCCTAGCATTAGCTTACAGTGTTTCCAGTGTGGATCAGTTTTTTCCTTCAACATCTGGAAAATTCATCTGCCCATTTATCAATGTGGTCAAAGGAAAGTGAATGTAAACATCAGAGGAAAATGGCTGCCCTGTGAATATGGTCTATTGTAAAGTCGCATGCTACATACACCTTCCAATCACACACATCCATATAAAAAGATGTGGATGTTCTGCCCGGTGTCTTTGCTGCTGCACCACTGTCTTCTTCCCTGAGGAACTTTGGACTTTAAAACTTCAGTTTTAATTTTGTTTGAAAGGATGAAAATGGTTCATCTGTCTAATTATACTGACAGATTATGCTGCGTTGCAAAGTTTGAGTTTGTGTGAGCAAGTAGAGTTTGAAAAGAAGAGGCCCAAGAATCAGTCCTTGGGGGACTCCATCTCATTTTTTTCTGCTTCTTGTCACCAACAGACACAAATTTTTTTCTGTCTTACAAACTGAATTTGAACCAAACTGGGAGAGTGCAAGAAATTTCAGTCGGAGACACAAAATCAAATAATGATAGTTTATAAGTTTGGAGAGTTAAAACAGCAACAGCTTCTATATCCGGAGTAATCCAGTTATACAGAGCTTCAAGAAGAACATCAATATCTATAGCAAAAACTGTAAAATGTTTGGTGCACTTGGACAAAACACTGTGTAAGAGGCAGATTATACAGTTTTCAGTTATAATAAAGAGTCTCTGTTCAGGCTGAAAACTCATTCAAAGCCACACTACAAAATTTACAAAAACACAATGGACAGCCATCGAAAACATGTTTACAGCAACGTTATGAATGACAATGAAGTCACTTCCTGTGAACACGAAGAATAAAAACTTTTTGTTTTATTTTCATTGTTTTGCCTACAGCTCTGACTGTCGGTGGCAAAGACGAATCACAATGAAAGGAAATAAAGTTTCTGTCTCATCTTGTTTTTGGATTGTTTGTCCGTCTCATTCTCTTGGACACAAAATCTCAATTACACTTTTAAGGAATAACTTCAAATTTGGCAGAAACATTCACTTGGATTCAAGGATGAACTGATTACGTTTTAGTGGCTAAAGGTCAAAGGTCACCATGACCTCACAAAACACTTTTTAGCCATTACTCAAGACTTTACAGCAATTATGACAAATTTTCACACAATGGTTCATATTTTCTCTGACTCTGGATAAACAGGAAGTGACCTGGAACTGAGTGGTGGAGGGATACGACCACGAGGAGGTGGCTCTAGTTTCTGATGAGTTGATGTTGATGTGGAAGTTGTTGATCAGTGAAGTGTGACAGAGTTTTCATAGTTCACTGCACCATCATCTTCATCATCATTGTTCACCTGTGAAAAACAACACAAAATAACAGAACAAATAAATGTTAATAAATTTAAAACTACCCAGACTCCCAGAGTTCCCTCCCAGCTGACTGTTGATGTGTTGAAACTGAACACAGTTCACAGCTGATTCAGCTGAACCTGAACGCACCATCAGTTCCTGTCTGATCTGATCTTTACCTGACTGGCTGCTGCACCTGAACGCATCACTGTTGTGCTTCTCACTGAGTCTGAGACCTGCACAGACACAAACAGTGAGACATTAACAGCCACGTATCACAGTCACATGAACAGTTAGCAGCAGCATTTTAAAATGAGGATGGTTTCTGGTTCTCTACTCACAGTGTTGCATTCAGGTGCTCTCTGGTTCCCTGGAAAATAAAGCACAGAGTAACACTTCACCTCTGAACTCACAGGTTGTGTGGATCAGCCTGAACTCATGTTGGAGCGGATGTTCTCACCTCGAGCTCTGACGAGGAGAACAGTGATCACAGTGATGAGGAGGAGTTCAGCCACACGCATCAGCAACATGATGAAGGTCAGAGCAGAACAATCTGTAGCAGCTGTGGAGAACACATGAGCACAAACAGGTTTTTTACATTAGAAGGGCAGATTTCTAAAAAACAAAGGAGCAGGTTTGTGTGTGAGCTGTGGAAATAAAATCCAAACAACAGAAGATGAATCGAAGATGATCAAGCTGCACACGAGTTTCTCATGAAACAAAGGTCAGAAAAACATCTTCATCTACACCAACAACCTCACAGGAAATGTCAGGAGAGTTTGCAAAGACCAGGAGAACCACACAACGATAAGAATCTGCAAACACTGCTCTGATACTGAATGTAGAGCTTTAAACACGTCTTCACTATTGACCCAGTCTAGTTGTACAAGTGTGTAAATCCAGTTTTCTGACCCAACCTCATGTCAGATACTAAAACTAAAGAGATTACACAACACTGACACAGTGGAGAGAGAGCTGTGTAAGATGTGAAGTCTCTACCTTGATGAGTTGTTCCGTTTCCATTTGGTACAACTGAATGTGAAATTAGACAAAAACAGAAACAACAAAGGAGAAAATGTGTAAAGTTTTCCATCTGCAGCAACAGAAGAAGATGATGTCGTCTGTAAAATTCAAATCCATCAAATAAACAAACCTGTTTTCTCTCCTGAGGACTGAGGGATGAAGGTAAACAGCAGCCGTTCCTTTCCGTTTATATCTCTCACTTCACACTTGAATGACTCCTGATACTTTGACTTGTGATGAAGATGAGCAGTGTTAAATGACACACGGGCTGAGCAGGTACGAGGTGTTGACTCTATGTTGATGCAATCATCCTTAATACCCTCATACAGCCACTGCACTAGGTATCCACAGTGGCCATATGCCGACACTGAGCAGAGCAAGACGACCATATCACCGTCCTTCTGTTCAGTCACTGGTGAAGACAGAGACATTGAGGGACAAAGACAACAAGAGAGAAATGAACCTCATCACTGTAATAATCATCATGATTGTAAAGTTTCAGAGTTTTAAAACAGACAGTTTGATGTAAATACTCACTGGAAACAACAGACAGATCAACCACAGAGTCTGAACCTTGTTGTTGTCCTGACTTGTCAAACTGTCTGCAGCCGTAACGACCAGCATCCTCACGTGTGACGTTCTTTAGAACCAGAGAACAGTTCTCTGTCAGACTCAGTCTGTCTGATTTACTCTTGGCGTTCTCACCAATCTTCCCCAGAACAACCAGCTCTACTGATGCAGAAGTTGAACTGAAGGTCCAGGTCGTAGCGTCACATTTATCCTGATCATGTCTGGCATTTTTACAAGGCAGAGCGGCTTCATCTCCGACAACTCTGACAAAGAAGGAATCTTGTCCTGTGACAGCTGCTGAGAAGACGAGAGAGAAACATGAGAAAACTAGAACCACATGCTCGTGGTCGTATCCCTCCGCCACTCAGACTAGTTCCAGGTCACTTCCTGTTTATCCACAGTCAGATAAGATATGAACCAAGTGTGACATTTTGTCAGTGAGCTCTAATGTGTCACATTCATCCACCACCTCCTCCTGACGTGGACTTTGTCTCTCTTTATACTACGTCACTACGTCCCTTTGCTCCTGTCATCATTACTAGATATCACCTAGCAACAAAACCTAAATATGATGTCATAATAACCTGCTGCACAAACGACCTGGGGTGAACTGGACCTCCATCGTCTCAGAGCGGGACTGTTGTCTTTACAGTCAGTGTGATGTCAGAGACAAATACAACTGAACTTTGTAAATGCATCTTATCCTTGATTTAAGACTCCATTAAACTCTGTTCACATCAAACAACACACTCAGCTGTTTTACGACTGTAGTTACTGAAGCACCACTAGTCAAGTTTTCTACTGTTTCTTTATCTGTGTGTGTTATATGTGTCCTTACCTGTGAACTGAAGCCCCAGCATCACAAACAAAGACATTTTAATCCATTTAGTCCATTTGAGTTCAACCATCGTGCTCCTGTCTCCTTCTCACACCTTCGACTGAGAGAACAAATGAGCTGAGGCTTCTTTAGGAGGCGTTCACTTCCCTGTTTTAGTGAAGTGTCACTTCCTTACAACGACTTGAGTCCTTTTTTCCATCTTTCAGCCGATTCATTCATTCAGATGTTTTCACAACTTAGCATCTGACTTTGCTGTCAAACATTAGAAACATTGATATGAGCTGATTTCACCAGTTTTCATTCAACACTTGATTTTAAACTTTGGCCCATGATGTTTACATCATCCTGGAAAGAGGAAGGTTGAGGAAGGAGTTATAGATGTAGCTGTGCAACTGTTGTTGTCCCCGCAACACAACTGAGTAAGAGTTCATGGTAATGTTTGACATCACACATAAATGCAGAAGTAAGTCAAACACGTCGCCCTCCAGTCGCCTGCAGCTGATGGTACAAGACAGTGCTACTAGGAAACTGAGAACTAAAGAGGAACTATTTCAACATGTGTGTGTGAACAGAAGCAGCACAGCTCTCAAAGTTTTACCATCTGGACTCAAGTGGAAAACTAAAGTCCTCCCTGGAGGTTTTTGGGGCGTCACTCTCTGAGGCCTCATCAGTGATAAACAATCATGATCATTTAACCTCTGTGAACTGTGAAGAGCCTTATTCAACAGTTAGTTCTGACCAAGTAATCTGATTGGTGGAGAGTCATTCCATGAGGCTGATGTAAAGTATAACAGCACTGGAAGGAGCCTTCAAAATGGGACAGTCTAGTCGCATCACTGTGACTCAAACGGGTCTCATGTGCAGCGTCTGAAGGATGAACCGTTAAAACCTCAAGTTTTTTTGAAAAACGTTACATGTTGTCCGGGTTGCTAAGCAACAGGAGCTACGACAGCTAGTGACACGCAGAGGAAATCCTCCGTAGACCACCGAATGGCGGCTACAGAGGACCACACCTCCGCGTCCTCCGGAGGACGTGACCCTGAACTGAGACACAGGTGTAGTCATGACGACCAGTGGGTCATAATGACCTGCCGCACATACGACCTATAGGCTCGTTTGTTACAGGAGGGCAGATGTTAGACCTGGTGGAGCTTTTGTGTATCATTTCATCTGGTTGCCTCCATGAAGTGTATTTATTCTTTTTGTACATTGTTGAACAGTTACAGACAGATATTGCAATGATGGGTTTTTTATAGATATTGCAGCAATATTGTTCTTCTTCTTCTTTTGACCATGATAATAGTGAAATCTGACATCCTGACAGCCCTACACATTATACTGTTGATTGTCTTGTTTTAATCATTGTTTTGTAACATATATAATATATAGGAGTGATGTCTCTTAGAAATGAAATGGTTACTGGTTAGTAGACGGCGGACGGTTAGTAGTAGAAATAGTTTGTTAGTATTACTGTTTTATTACTATAACCATGGTCGATTACCATGATTAATTAATGTGGTTAGTATAACTCATGTTAGGTTCTGTAAGGCATCAAACAGCAACCGTCTCCCAGACACATGCACAGAGCGTCAGCAAAAACACAGCGGAACGCAGCCGTGCTCCTCCGGAGATTTTTCAACCTTCTTACACATTTTCCCACCAAAATCAGAGGGTAAAGGCGGGTTTTTTAAACGCCGTTAAACCCACTTAAAAAGGTGAAAGTGTTGGTAAATATTTATTTGTAGTTTCCATGAAGAAACTTGGTGAAAGTTATTATTGTCTGAACATTTTCAGCACATTTTAAAAATACTGCGATAATACTGATAACCGTGATAAATGTGGTCACTATAATCCTGGTGTTAAATTATCAAACAGTTTCATCTCTGCAGCCACTTAAAGGCAACTTTACACTGTGATCTTGGGCTGCCTGAGGCGAAGGTCGACAATCCTGACAGAAATGTTTAGATTAGACTAAGACACACTTCACCATGAGCTTGTTCACAATGTGACGTGCAGTCAACTTACTCAGTAGTCGTTGCTGCTGCGCAGTCTGACGGGGCAGTGAATGCATCCTCCTCTTCAGCACCACGGACAGCGACGAGCACCTCCTCACAGATCCTGGGACAGGTGTTGGCACCTTGTTCTTGATGTACCAGGTGGTGGTGGTGGTGGGGTGGGGGGGTGTCTGAAGGAAGTAGCGAATCAGAGAACAGAAAACATGCAAGCCTGTGACTGAGAAAACATGTCAGTGCCTGGATGAATGGGATGAAGTGGGAGGAGGGTAAATCATCTGCAAAGTATCTCCCCCAGTGTTAAAATAAATATTACACCATCACCTCACACACACACAGAAAACCCACTTCCTTTCTCAGTAACAAGTTCTAGAAATGACACAATGGTGAGCAAGTGATGCCCATCTAAAAAAAGAGAACAGCTCTATACTTAGGAAGCGTTTGGCGCTGAACTGTGACAGAGACTGACAGCAGGATGTCTGGGTTCAGAGCGATTGAAAAGGCATTATTTCTGAAGCTGCTGCTTCTTTTCACAGGTAAGGCAATATCTGAATATGTTTTACAGCAAGTTGTTCCATTTTGTTTGAAGATGTCGATCTAAACTCTTAGAGGTTTTTTTGTTGTTGTGAGTTTTCTTCGTTTTTTCTCTCATTTCATCCAAAGCAGTAAATGGACAGGATTTCTCCTCCTTCACTGTTAGAGTGGGAGACGAAGTCACTCTGCCTTGTGAAACTGCGACAGACGATCAGGTTAAATGTGACAGTGCGACCTGGATCTTCACACACTCGCTGCACCCAGAGATAGAGCTGGTTTTACTGGGGAAGACTGGCCAAGAAGCCAGATCTAAATCAGACAGACTGAGTGTTACACAGAACTGTTCTCTGGTTCTGAAGAAGGCCTCAGGTTGAGGATGTTGGTCTTTACACCTGCAGGCAGTTTAAATCAGGAGGACAACAAGCTCCAGAAGTTCTGGTTGATCTGTCTGTTGTCACCAGTGAGTATTTACATCAAACTGTCTGTCAGAACCAAACACTGAAACATCACAGTCATTATGATTCTTACAGCGATGACTCTTTCTCTCACCATCTTCACCAGCGACCGAACAGAAGGTCGACGATGAGGTCGTCCTCTTCTGCTCAGTGTTCACATCTGAACGACGCACAGTGAAGTGGCTGTTCAGTCGTAACGACGTGGATAAAGATCTTCGTGGGAACGTCACAGTCTCACTGTTTCGCCACTGTGGAGTTTATGACTCGGCATCACGTTCACGAGTCCAACCATCATCAGCTCTTCAAGTGTGAAGTGACGAATAGAAACAGAGGGAACGTGCAGCTGTTTGCCTTCAGTCATCAGGTGAGCGGATTAAAATCACCTCATCACAACGTGAACAATAAGAAACTATGTTTAATTAATGGATTTAATGTTTTAACATTTGGTGAAAAACGTATATTTTGACATCCGTGTTTTGACACGTTTAAATTTGGCTGCTACCACTTCATCAATTTCTGAGGGGGGACCCCGGACTAATCATTTCAAGAGAAGAAAAGTCTCTATGAGTAGAAGTTGGGAATATTGATATTATTAATATCTGCATTTTTATAGGCAACTACTTATTGAGAAAAATGTAACTTCAATAACTGATCAGAATTGACGTGTCAACATGGACGACGAAATAAATGTTTTGGACCAATCTGCGTTCCATATCATCGTTTCTTTTTTATTCCAAACAAATTGTAAATACAATATATTTTCCCACCAAACAATGTGTTTTCTTGGTTTCGTTAGTCAAGGTGAGGACCTGAGGAAAAATACAACTTCACAAGGATTCAAAGTGAAAAAGCAGCTTAGTTCCTGCAGAGGGAGCAGTAGTACTTCCTGCACATTTCCCAACTCCACAAAAAAAGAACTGTATCTTGTCTAACTGTCAATTTTTAAACATTGGTTTTTAATGTTAATTATTGCTGATGCATTTGCTAATTAGTAATTAGTAATTAGGGTTAGAAAACTGGATTTACACACTTGTACAACTACATTAGGTTGTGTAAGTGAAGACGTGAGTTTAAAGCTTTACATTCAGTATCAGAGCAGTGAGCAATTTTGGAAAGAAACAAATCATGATTTCAGTTTTGTTTCATGAGAAACTCGTGTGCAGCTTGATCATCTTCGATTCATCTTCTGTTGTTTGGATTTTATTTCCACAGCTCACACACAAACCTGCTCCTTTGTTTTTTAGAAATCTGCCCTTCTAATGTAAAAAACCTGTTTGTGCTCATGTGTTCTCCACAGCTGCTACAGATTGTTCTGCTCTGACCTTCATCATGTTGCTGATGCGTGTGGCTGAACTCCTCCTCATCACTGTGATCACTGTTCTCCTCGTCAGAGCTCGAGGTGAGAACATCCGCTCCAACATGAGTTCAGGCTGATCCACACAACCTGTGAGTTCAGAGGTGAAGTGTTACTCTGTTATTTTGTGTTGTTTTTCACAGGTGAACAATGATGATGAAGATGATGGTGCAGTGAACTATGAAAACTCTGTCACACTTCACTGATCAACAACTTCCACATCAACATCAACTCATCAGAAACTAGAACCACCTCCTCGTGGTCGCCTCCGCCACTCAGACTAGTTTCCAGTCAACTCTCCGTGTTTATCCAGAGTCAGAGACAATAATGAACCATTGTGTTGAAAGTTTGGTCATTAAATTGCTGTGAGTCTTTGAAGTAATAGGCTAAAAAGTGTTTTCGTGAGGTCGTGGTGACTTTAACCTTTAGCGCACTAAAATGACCTGAAAGCAAAGATGTGGGATTACCATATTAATATGAACTTATCATACATATATATTATATATATATATAATATTATATATACTGTATATATATATAAATATATAACCCTGGGCTGTTGTAGTCGGTGACTGTTTCCAGTTCAATCAACTGTTAATTACAACTTTCAATGCTGACATAATTTATTCAGTCCCAATGCAGGACGTCATGTCTCACACACACACACACACACACACACACACACACACACACACACACACACACACACACACACACACACACACACACAGCTCCCTTTTACAACAGGAATAAAAAGGACAATAAAAACGGAGGCATGAATGTTGAAATCAAAGTGATACATAAGTGACTTGTACATTACTGTTCAACATGTTTTCAATTCAATATTTTGATTAAAAATTCACATTTTCTGAAAGGTGGTTAAACATGGTTATTTGTTTGCTTTCAAGTTATAAATGAATAAAATATTTAATGTAAACCATGTCTTTTTAGAGAAACACATATGATTCATACCTATATTATTTTAATTTGGAGAAAACTGTTGTAATTTGGTGCAGTTTAATTTGCATATTATTGCCCCCCCCCCCCCACTCAGTTATTGAACACAGTAGATTATATTCTGATAGCACGACGAAAAGCAGAAGTGACGGCACAGTGGACTATATATGGAGAAGTGAGTGATTTCAGACACAGCCACTGTGTTTCTCAATCTAGGGTTCTCTAGGATTATTGATCATTTGTGATGTTTCACCAGTGACGTAGCAACATGCACACAAATATAAATCAACTGTTAATCAGTATTGACGCGCTAAACCTCGTCAACTCGGATTATCCACAGATTAACCGTTCAGTTCATTTTTCAGTAACTATGAGTTACTAATATTAATTCAGATTTACCAGGATCATAAACCAACAAGATGGCGAAGCTGACTCCCTACCTTTGAAGTGGTCCTGAAGCCCGATTGTCTGTCAATTCCTCCATTATTTATATTCCTTTAGTTCATAAGGGTCCGACGATGAAAAAAACAAAAGCACGTCTCGTCTCACGTTCCCGCCGTTTCCCTCCTTCCGGCTTCCAGGCAGTGGGTAGGCTTGTTTTCCTCCTCCAGTCCAGTTTGAAAAGGTGGATCGGGTCCATCATCTTCTTCTTGTTCAGGATCGGACTCTGGTTCAAAGTTATAAGGCAGAACCGACGCCATTGTAACAGCCACTACCGTTTGTTTAGAGCTGCGCGAGACAGCAAGACTTGGGCGGAACGTGAAGTTGCGGGGGAAAAGCCCAGTGTGCTGTGATTGGTCATCTTCCACGAGGGGGGGGGGGGGGGTGTTGGTGGGGTTCTTAAAGAGCCCTGACTGTAGTTTCAAACTGGAGTAAAGTATAAAAGAAATAACGTCTTTCTGAAACACTGAAACAAGTAAATCTATGTAAGTAGACACCAAGAATAACATGATGAATGTTAAAAATACGTCCTGTTTAATCACGTCTTCACACAATGACAATAAAGGATAAACATAAGGACAGATATCTGCATTAATGAGAAGGTGTACCTAATAAAGTGGCTACTGGCGGAATGTTTTAAGCACAGAAAGCAGAGATATAAAGGCAGAGTGATCGCTTCATCTTTTTACACACTAATGAACCTACTACACCCACTTCTGGACAATAAGCATTTTACAGCAATCCATCTTGGAAATGACTCTGCTGCTTCCCCCTCTCCCTCCAGATCTGTCCCCTCTAGATCTATCTGACAGATCTGTCCTCTCTGGATCTATCTGACGGATCTGTCCTCTCTGGATCTAACTGACGGATCTGTCCTCTCTGGATCTATCTGATGGATCTGTCCCCTCTGGGTCTATCTGACGGATCTGTCCTCTCTGGATCTATCTGACGGATCTGTCCTCTCTGGATCTATCTGACGGATCTGTCCTCTCTGGGTCTAACTGACGGATCTGTCCTCTCTGGATCTATCTGACGGATCTGTCCTCTCTGGATCTATCTGACGGATCTGTCCTCTCTGGATCTAACTGACGGATCTGTCCTCTCTGGATCTATCTGACGGATCTGTCCTCTCTGGGTCTATCTGACGGATCTGTCCTCTCTGGATCTATCTGACGGATCTGTCCTCTCTGGGTCTATCTGACGGATCTGTCCCCTCTGGGTCTAAGTGACGGATCTGTCCTCTCTGGGTCTAACTGACGGATCTGTCCCCTCTGTGTCTAACTGATGGATCTGTCCTCTCTGGATTTAACTGACGGATCTGTCCTCTCTGGATCTAACTGACGGATCTGTCCTCTCTGGATCTATCTGACGGATCTGTCCTCTCTGGATCTATCTGACGGATCTGTCCCCTCTGGATCTAACTGACGGATCTGTCCTCTCTGGATCTATCTGACGGATCTGTCCTCCCCGATCTAAGTGACGGATCTGTCCTCCCTGGATCTAACTGACGGATCTGTCCCCTCTGGGTCTAAGTGACGGATCTGTCCTCTCTGGGTCTAACTGACGGATCTGTCCCCTCTGTGTCTAACTGATGGATCTGTCCTCTCTGGATTTAACTGACGGATCTGTCCTCTCTGGATCTAACTGACGGATCTGTCCTCTCTGGATCTATCTGACGGATCTGTCCTCTCTGGGTCTATCTGACGGATCTGTCCTCTCTGGATCTATCTGACGGATCTGTCCTCTCTGGGTCTATCTGACGGATCTGTCCCCTCTGGGTCTAAGTGACGGATCTGTCCTCTCTGGGTCTAACTGACGGATCTGTCCCCTCTGTGTCTAACTGATGGATCTGTCCTCTCTGGATTTAACTGATGGATCTGTCCTCTCTGGATCTATCTGACGGATCTGTCCTCTCTGGATCTATCTGATGGATCTGTCCTCTCTGGATCTATCTGACAGATCTGTCCTCTCTGGATCTATCTGACGGATCTGTCCCCTCTGGATCTATCTGATAGATCTGTCCTCTCTGGATCTATCTGATGGATCTGTCCTCTCTGGGTCTAACTGACAGATCTGTCCCCTCTGGATCTATCTGACGGATCTGTCCTCTCTGGATCTAACTGACGGATCTGTCCCCTCTGGATCTATCTGACGGATCTGTCCTCTCTGGATCTATCTGACAGGTGAAGGTGGTGAAGACTCGTTCATTCTGAAACAACAACAAACATCCAAAGCTGGTGAAACGGTTCTCAGCTGCCGCGGCGTCTTATCTGTCTGTCTTGTTGACGTTGGCGTAGACGTCGCTGGGATCAGTGGAGGCTCCAGCAGAGGAGGAAGAAACCTTCACGGTGCTGTAGGTCACGGCATCGCCTTCATCATCATCGTCGTCGTCTCTGACTCGTACCTGAGAAGCAAGAGAGAGACAGCGTCACACATTCAGTGAATTACACACTTAATGTAGATGAAGTGAAATGTTCATTCTGCTGCAGCTTCCATCAGCTGATGAGACTGAACCGAGGCGAGCTGCAGATTCAGGTTTATTGATCTCACATACAAACAGATAACAGACACTTTAAAGACAAAATAAATGGACTTCAGGGTCTTTTTGCTTCAGACGGTTCCTCAATCAGCTCAAAGTGCTGATGCGGGACTTTCAGTCTGAATTGTTCATATTTTCCATGATTTACATGATTTATCATTTTAGTGCAAAAGGCAGAAAACTGAGTTGAAATAAAATCCTTTACATGTAAATAAACTGTTTTATAGTTTCATTTCTTACATATCTCTGCTGTGTTGTAAAATAATAGTTTTTACAACTCTGAGCTTCTCTATAATAATATTTGGATTGATAATGACTATAGATATGAACATTTTCACAGGTGCCTGTGTTATATTTCATATATCTTGCGTTCCAAGCTGTTTATAATCTGTCAGACTGAAAAAAGGATCCGATGCTGGTGAAATAGTGACGGTTTAAAATGTGTGTGACAGAAATAATACATCAACAAACATCAAAATGGACTCCAGAGGGTTGAGTTAAGATTTCCTTAAAAATAAAAGCAGTTGTACAAATCAGTCTTAAGTCTTCTCCTAATGGTTTCCTTAAAAGGTGTACTTCAGTATTTAAGGTTTTCTCCTCATCTTAGTCTCATACCTCAGGAATCACTGCAAGTCATAAAGGAGGAAACCTACAGGTTCCTGTGACTCTGAGTTTCTGGTGATAAATCCAGAAAATGAAAACATCCCAAGAGGAGAGGGAGAACTCAATGGAAACCCGTAACGATGAGGATTCGACATGACAGATTTAACTGGCAGTCAGCTCATGATTTGTCCGACCGTCTACAGTTGGACAGTGTTGTAATAAATCCTAATGTCAGATTCTCTCAGTCCTCATGAATTCTCCCTCACATCTTTCTCTGACCTCAGGACGTTCTCCATCGAGGTCGAAGAGTTTTTCTTTTTTAACTTTTTGTCCTCAGCCTTGTGTTTCTTCACTCACCACCATCACCAGTTCATCCAGTTCAACCAGTCAGACAGCTCACCTGGGCTCTACCGTTGGTCTTGGTGTAGCTGATGGAGGCGTAGGAAACCCCGTCGTCAGGATCAGCCTGCACAGTGAGGACAACATGAAGACGGCTCAGTGACAGTTAATGACTCACTCCTGTTGCCTTCATGTTTTTCTTTACTTCCTGTTTTTGTGTTTTGATCTCTGCTTTTTTAAGAGCTGTTTTCCTGACACTTCCTCCTCATGACTTTCTGCCTCAAGCTCCTCCGGTCTATTCTGGTGCAGCCCGGCTGCATCATCTTCCTTCCCCTTTCTTGTCACTTGCCAACGCAACTTCAACCCGGGAGTCACGTGTGCGTCTCAGACAGATACGACACATTTTAAAGGATGAATGCAGATCAACAGTGAGTGTGACTTTGTACTGGGTGTAGTGTGTGATCTCACCGTGTCCTGGCTGGTTCCTGGAGCCGACTGGGTCTCTGTAGGGTTTAATCCCTGTCCCTGCACGAACACAGTCTCGTTACAGTTCACACTTCTGTCACAAAATGTGTTGTAACTACGTCCTGGAGTCACTGCACCAGGTTCATGTGCAGGTGTGAGTATTTTTGATCTCTGGAAAGAGTCGGGCTCGCTGTCTCCTCCTGCTTTATGCTAAGCTAAGCTAATCGTGCAGACAGTGAATTAGCATATTTCCCATATCGTATCTACTCCTTTAAAATATTCTGTTTTGCATCAACTCAAAGAATCTGAAGTACCTGCTCTGCATTTTCCGCATGTTCGTCCTTCTGTGGTTTCCTCCCTAAGAGGAACAAAAGTCCAGTTGAGCTTCCACAGAGAAAACCGCTCCAGATCCTGTCAAAGGTTTGTTCTGTGAACGTTCTCACCTTTCGCTCTCTTCCATATGATCAGCGCCACGATGATTACCAAGAGTGCTGCCGAAGCCCCGGCCACAGCAGCGTATAACCGCCAGTCTGGGAAGAGGATGGAAATATTAGAAAACTAAACATTGTGGTTGCAGCTTTCTCTAAAGTCTGAGTCAGTACCTGGTTGTGTAGGTGACGTGTCACTGTGGTCAGGTGCTGCTGGGTCCATCCAGGAATTCTTCCTGTTTTCAGTTGTTGTTTGGACAGTTGTTGTCCTGTCCTCACCTGGACAAATGAAAGAACAAAACCCAACAAACGTCTGTGGTGAGGAAACGCTTCATCAGTTATCATCTGCAGGAGCTCAATGGAAAAGAACAATATCATCATGAACACATGAAATAAACTAAGTGAGTTTGTCATTCACATCAGATTAAGGTGATTATAAACAGCTCATCATACACTCACCTGGTTTCTCACCTGAGGACGGAGCACTGAAGGTAAACAGCTGCACTTTTCCTCTGAGACCATCAGTCACTTCACACTGAAACAACTCATGATACTTTGGCTTCTTGAGAAGAGAGGAAGGAAACGTGACAGTAGCTGAGCTCTTAGACTGTGATGTCTTTATGTCTGTGTTGCCTTCATCCACATTCTGACGCTCATGCAGCCACTTCACTGTGTGTGTGAGACCTGGAGCAGCTGATACAGAGCAGGTAAACTTCACCTCATCACCGTCCTTCTGTTCAGTCACTGGTGAAGACGGAGACATTGAGAGAGAAAGACAAGAGAGAAATGAACTTCATCACTGTAATAATCATCATGATTGTAAAGTTTCAGTGTTTTGTTCTAACACACAGTTTGATGTAAATACTCACTGGTAACAACAGACAGGTAAACCAGAGTGTATTGATCATATCCTGATCTAGACTGTTGACAGTCGTAGCGATCAGTGTCTCTGGCTGTGACCTTCTTCAGAACCAGAGAACAGTTCTCTGTCAGACTCAGTCTGTCTGATTTAGGGTTGGCATCTTTAACAATCTTCCCTTGTCTAACCAGGACTGTGTTTCTTGAGCCAATTAAGATCCAGTAAGTACTGTCACATTTAACCTGACCATTGAACACATATTTACAGGACATAGTGACGTCATCTCCATCTCTGACAAAGACGGAGGAGGAATATTGTCCCGTCACTTCTGTGGAGAAGATGAGAGAGAAACATGAACCAGAAACTGACTAAACAAATGTGTCCCATTGTTAGTTCACAAAACTCATCACATGAAAGTCAAACAGCAAATTGAACCGTCCTCATTAGATAAATGTAGTAATGTATCATCAGTGATATCAATAAAGTTTCGTTATACATCCTTACCTATGATCTGGAGCCCGAGTATCAGAAATAAAGACATTTTAATCCTGATTTCAGTCATCGTGTCTGAGTTTCTCTGTGTCTGAGAACTGATGTGTGTTTGAGAGAAATGAAGCCTCTCCTCCCTGTTTGTAGTGTCACTTCCTCATTCTCTCCCTCTGTCTCTCTCTCTCTCTCTCTCTGTCTGTCTCTCTCTCTGTCTCTCTCTCTCTCTGTCTCTCTCTCTGTCTGTCTCTCTCTGTCTCTCTCTCTCTCTGTCTGTCTCTCTCTCTGTCTCTCTCTCTCTCTGTCTCTCTCTCTCTCTCTCTGTCTGTCTCTCTCTCTCTCTCTCTCTCTTCTTCCGTGGGCAGAACGTATCAGCTTCTCACCTCTCCCTCCTGAACTTCTCAATTTGAGCAGCTAAAGTTTAGTTTTTTACTTTTACATGTTAAGAATTGTGTTAATTCTCTCATGCAAAGGCAGATTAATAATCCATTAACAATCATAATCAGCGGTCTAAGCACCAATCAGCAGAGGTCAGCTGTCACATCCTGTGAACCCCAGTGCAGGGTGACGTGTTGGGAAACGAGCTGTAGAGAGATTTCTTAACGTGCAGCAGCAGATGAGGAAGCTGTGGTTCGACTTGGACATGAAGGACACGAGCCGCTGGCTGCTGCTCTGACTGGACTGATGATGAAACTCCTGCTTCACAGGGAAATGAGAGAGACTTTAACAGACTGAGAGCTGAATGACTGTCTGATGGATCTGAGGGTGAAAGTCACAGAACCGACCAAAAGCACAAAACACTTCCGGTCCACTGCGGTGTTTCACCCTCAAAGTCTGAGTTCTGATTGTAATTATAATTCTTCATATGACGGGTTGGTGATGATATCAGAGAGACGGTCAGCTGTTGCTGTAAATGTCGCTGCGCTGATGAAAAACATCGTCTCAGAAACTCTTGAGCTCAGGGCAAGACCAGAAAAAAAGATCCAGAGTCCCGTCACTGGACTTACAGGTTTATTCTACAATAATCAATTAAACATAATGAACACATAATTAAACATATTTGAATTCAGCAAACATATAATCTGTTATTACAATAGTTCCTGAGTAAGATAAATAATAAGAATGAGGCAAAGTCAAAAGGCATTTACAAACACTTCAATGGAAACTCTGACAAATCCTTTCATCCATCAAAACACGAAGGTATGGAAGCCCGGAGAGGCAAGTTTTTGATTTGTTTTAAATAATGATTTCAGCCCAAAAGCCGGTGAAACACATGAGTATTACACGAAGAAAATCACGTGTCTCTGACGGCTTTTGTAAAATGTACATCTGTTTTTTGGTGTAAAGTACGGTGGCCCTGAAGCTCAACACACTGCAACTCAACAAAACACATGAAAACAGAAAAAACAAAAAGTATCTCAGAAAACATTTTGACAACACACCTGCTGCAAACACTCCCAACACAGCGGAGGCGTTTCCAGGGGGACACTAAAAAGTGACGAACCTGCCGGGACACGCTTGTTGTTCAACGCTTCGTGAAGTTAAAACCACTGAACATCAAGTGAACATGGAGGTATTCGCCTGTAAGACGTCCATGCAAGTGCGTCCCGTCCAGGCTCATCACTGTCTCTTCATGTTATGCCTTTATTCTGATAGAGACAGGAAAGTCAGGAAGTCAGAGGGGATGACTTGTGGCAGAGAACCACAGGTGGGACTCGAACCTGTGCCGCTGCGGTTAGGACTACACCTTCTTGGTACGCGCTCTAACAGGTGAAGATGTTTGCTTCAGGTGCAGCGTGTTGAGCTTCAGGGCCACCGTAGTTTTTAAAGGTTTTAAATGCTCGGGTAGTTGATGCTGACGTTGTTGATCAGTGGAGTCAAACGTTTTCATAGTTCACTTTGTCTTCATCTTCATCTTCATCTTCATCATTATGCGCCTGAGGGAACAAGTACATGTTTATTTTTCATTTTCATTATTTTATCTGCTTCTACTTTAATTGTAAAGTGTGTTGGTACCATGTTGCCATGGTGATCCTGCACTTTGAATCAAATGTATTGTTTGACTGAACTACCACAAAGACGGACGTTTGAATGTTCACTCACTCACATCGTCGTCGTCCGTCTGTGTTTTGTTGCCTGAAAAGTCGCAAAAGAGTCGAGTTTAGTTTCCACACTGTGAATCCAGGTTCATCCAAACTCATCCGTGAAAGTTCTCACCTTTAGATCTCGTCCATATGTCGACTGTCACGACACTCAGGATGAGCACGGTTAAACCCACAGACACGATAACAAGCCTCAGCCAACCTGGAAATGAAAGTAGAATAAAAACACTCAAACATTTTCTTCTTCTGTTTAAAATCCTGAAAACAAAAAGCAAAAAGCAAAAAACAAAAAGCAAAAAGCAAAAAACAGTTTTTTTTTATTGTCAGAATTAAAACACAAAAAACAAAAAACAAAAGAAAATTGGACGAAACATTTAAGGAGTTTTTTTTTTTTTTTTTAAACTAAAAATTAATAAAACAAACAAAAAACAACAAAAAGTGTTTTTATTGTCAGAATTAAAACATGAAAAACAAAAACATCAAATTAGAAGAAACTTTATTTTTCCTTGTTGAATTGAATAATGAAGAAAGGTAGTCATGTGGCATGGAAGTAAAGGTAAATATTTCAAAATAAAAGCCAAGAGGAACGAGTGGCCTTTCTATAAAGTGTAAAATTCTACAAACACAGACAGACAGATAAAGATCTTTTCATTTGCATTAAGACATGAAAAATGTGTCATCAGAAGTGTGTGATGTATTATTTACTTATATTATATACATATTAATAACCTGATCAACACTGTGTGGTCCTTCCCAGACAGTGTTGTCTACAGTGACCAGCAGAGGTCTCCACTGTCACCAGATCATTGTTCATCCTCTCATCAAATCACCTGATATTCTCCTCCATGATCGAGCTGCTGCTGCTTGTAGCCGACACTACAATCACATGGTGGACAAATCGATTGCCACAGCTGTATTGATCATGGTCATATCAGCAGCTTTTAGGCTATTGATTCAATCATTAAGAGCAAAGTAACCATAACTACATATACCGTGGCTGTTTTACACATTATTGACCTCTGAGGTCGAGTTTCAACATAAACAAGAAACATTCAAATTCGGTTCAGTTCTGTTTTTCACTTTTTTTCATTTTTAAAAGAAAAAGAAAACCTAAATAACTTGGTTTTGTTGTTTTTTTGGTTTTGAAATGAAAAAAACAAACTCGAACTAATCAATATTTCCACCCAGCCAAGTGTCAGTCTGATTACCAAGAGTGCTGCCGAAGCCCCGGCCACAGCAGCGTATAACCGCCAGTCTGGGAAGAGGATGGAAATATTAGAAAACTAAACGTTGTGGTTGCAGCTTTCTCTAAAGTCTGAGTCAGTACCTGGTTGTGTAGGTGACGTGTCACTGTGGTCAGGTGCTGCTGGGTCCATCCGGGAATTCTTCCTGTTTCAGTTGTTGTTTGGACAGTTGTTGTCCTGTCCTCACCTGGACAAATGAAAGAACAAAACCCAACAATTCAACATCAGATTAAAGGTGAATTAATAAACAGCTCATCATACACTCACCTGGTTTCTCACCTGAGGACGGAGCACTGAAGGTAAACAGCTGCACTTTTCTCTGAGACCATCAGTCACTTCACACTGAAACAACTCATGATACTTTGGCTTCTTGAGAAGAGAGGAAGGAAACGTGACAGTAGCTGAGCTCTTAGACTGTGATGTCTTTATGTCTGTGTTGCCTTCATCCACATTCTGACGCTCATGCAGCCACTTCACTGTGTGTGTGAGACCTGGAGCAGCTGATACAGAGCAGGTAAACTTCACCTCATCACCGTCCTTCTGTTCAGTCACTGGTGAAGACGGAGACATTGAGAGAGAAAGACAAGAGAGAAATGAACTTCATCACTGTAATAATCATCATGATTGTAAAGTTTCAGTGTTTTGTTCTAACAGACAGTTTGATGTAAATACTCACTGGTAACAACAGACAGATAAACCAGAGTGTATTGATCATGTTGTCCTGATCTAGACTGTTGACAGTCGTAGCGATCAGTGTCTCTGGCTGTGACCTTCTTCAGAACCAGAGAACAGTTCTCTGTCAGACTCAGTCTGTCTGATTTAGGGTTGGCATCTTTAACAATCTTCCCTTGTCTAACCAGGTGTGTGTTTCTTGAGCCAATTAAGATCCAGTTAGTCCTGTCACATTCATCCTGATCATTGAACACATATTTACAGGACATAGTGACGTCATCTCCATCTCTGACAAAGACGGAGGAGGAATATTGTCCCGTCACTTCTGTGGAGAAGATGAGAGAGAAAAATAAAATTGTATATTTACTCTGCATTCAGAAAGTATTCAGCTTCACCTTTATCACATGTTCTAGCCTTTCTGCAGCCTCATGATAAAAGTAAAAAAAATATAAAATATGAACCATTCATGTGAAATTCTGTCATAATAACTGTCTTGATTAAGGAAAAAGTGTTTTGTGAGGTCACTGTGAGCTTGACCTTTGACCTTTAGC